>NC_056748.1:1115000080-1115082580 GCF_019279795.1 Protopterus annectens
AAAATTTCTCATTGAAAGTAAAGACATTATTATCCAATATAATGTCAAGTAATTCACAGACCAAATTAATTTTAGCATTGTTATATGCTTGCTTGTCATTCAGTATATCACGTATTCTGTCAATATCCCAATAGTTCAGTATTACTGTAAACAAAGAAGTAATATCCATGGTTACAAACATATATTCATCATTTAGGGCTGATACCTTGCTATACAATAAGTTCAAAAATGCTTTCGTGTCTCTAAGTACAGTATCACACAAAGCCAAAATAGGGTGTAAGCATTTTTCAACATAAATAGAGACAGCCTCTGTAACCCATCCTTTACTTGAGACTATGGGTCTCATAGGTGGGTGGGTTACGTTCTTATGTACCTTCAGCAATCCATAGATAATGGGTATAGTAGGATACTCTATCTGAAAATAATTAAGAAGTTCTTCAGAGATTTGTTTTGTTGCAAAAAGATCAAAAATAAAAACAGATACTCTATCAATAATGCCCTTTACTTGCCTTTCATTAATGGCCAAGTAAGTCTCTTCATCATTCAATAGCTCCATCATTTGTTGAATATAGAAATATTTATCTATCACCACTACACTACCCCCTTTATCTGCTGGCCTGATCTCTATGCTAGAAGATACCTTTAATTGTACTAATGCTTCAGTTTCCATTTTGGTTAAATTATGAAATATGGGTGAATTATCCTGAGCATACAAATCTCTAATCTCATTTTCACACACACTAGCAAAAGTTTCTATAACCGTATGTGGTTTTGGTACATATACACTAGGATATTTAAATACATTCACTTGACTAGTTCCAGTATCCTTAAACACTGTCTTTAAAGTTAGTGTACATGAAAAAGCTTAAGTTCTTTCAATATATCAGTCAATGATGTTTTTTGTGCTGGAATAAAGCTTAAACCTTTATTCACTAATGATACCTGTGTTGCAGTTAGTTGAAAGCTGTATAAATTTATTACCATGTCTTCAGATTCTTGCTCCGTGTAGTTATTGCATTCGAATATGTTCCTCGTTCCTTCTGTTGTCGTATCCTGCCTTTCCGATTCCTGCTGTTTGATCTCTCCCTTATCGGTAGCGCTTTCTTCAAGACAAAAGGCAGAATGGAAGTTTATGTTGTTTCTTTTGACTCTAAAAAAAGTCAGAGAGGTGGATGCAGCCTCATTGTTCCTGTTTCCATTGCCTGCATTCGTTTTAGTTGAAGCCGGCATTAAAGCTTCATTCACACTGGCGCCATTTCCAAAAATTGCAGGCTCTGTGTGTTCTGCCCTGACGTTAACATCAGCAGTACTTTCAAGATCTCTAGTTAAAATGATTAGATGTATTAGAAACATTGAGTAAACTGGTATTACTTTCTAAGGCATCAGTATTAAATGCTGCTTTTCTGGACCATGAAAAGACTTCTTTACGTTGGAAATCATTGAGGTCATGTTGTAGTTTCCTCATTTTTGTATTCTGTAGTCTTTTATCATAGCCCTGTATATTATCAAACAGATCATCCAGTTTGCTGCCTAAAACCTCAGTAGAGAAATTATTTATAAGTTGATAAAGTAGTTATTCTATATCATCTGCCAAACTTTTCTCTTGTGGTTTAAAATGTTCAATTAATAGATGCATGTAATCATAGCTCAGCTGAAGATTAAGACTCTGCCACTTTTGTAGAAGGTCTGGATATGTTTCACCATAAGTAGGCATATTTAGTACCCTTAAGCCTCTGGGTATTATTTTATACTTCAATGATGCCTCAAGGTAAAACCTCTGCCATTGCAGTCTCTTAAAGCTATACATTTTATTCTCTAAATTCCTGTATAGCTCTATAAACTTCTTATGGGTGTCATAGTCAGTCAGTTCTTTGTCAGTAGTTGGAAAAACTGGATTCTGCGTAAGAGGATTGAATTCCTCGCATAACAGTCCAGTAAGTCGTTCATATTGGCTCCTTCCAAGCCCAGTAGTACAACCACCTTCAGCCATGTTCCAGTGAAAAGCCACTTAGGAAATGTAGAAAAAAAGGAGGTCCAAAGACTGGATAAACACTTGGTTTACACCTCAAGGCAGTAACAAAAATAAAATAAACAAACTGACCACGGCTGAATAGATTCCAAGTTCCAAGTTCCAAAAAGATAAAGCTTTAATGAGAAATGTAGGAGTAAGCGCTTTCGCGATTCAACAGCTAATCGCTTCTCTTTAATTTCTCATTAAAGCTTACACTAACTTTAAAGACAATGGTTAAGGATACTGGAACTAGTCAAGTGAATGTATTTAAATATCCTAGTGTATATGTACCGAAACCACATCTGGTTATAGAAACTTTTGCTAGTGTGTGTGTGAAAATGAGATTAGAGATTTGTATGCTCAGGATAATTCACCCATATTTCATAATTTAACCAAAATAGAAACTGAAGCATTAGTACAATTAAAGGTATCTTCTAGCATAGAGATCAGGCCAGCAGATAAAGGGGGTAGTGTAGTGATGATAGATAAATCTTTCTATATTCAACAAATGATGGAGCTATTGAATGATGAAGAGACTTACTTGGCCATTCATGAAAGGCAAGTAAAGGGTATTATTGATAGAGTATCTGTTTTTATTTTTGATCTTTTTGCAACAAAACAAATCTCTGAAGAACTTCTTAATTATTTTCAGATAGAGTATCCTACTATACCCATTATCTATGGATTGATGAAGGTACATAAGAACATAACCCACCCACCTATGAGACCCATTGTCTCAAGAAAGGATGGGTTACAGAGGCTGTCTCTATTTATGTTGAAAAATGCTTACACCCTATTTTGGCTTTGTGTGATACTGTACTTAGAGACACGAAAGCATTTTTGAACTTATTGTATAGCAAGGTATCAGCCCTAAATGATGAATATATGTTTGTAACCATGGATATTACTTATTTGTTTACAGTAATACCGAACTATTGGGATATTGACAGAATACGTGATATACTGAATGACAAGCAAGCATATAACAATGCTAAAATTAATTTGGTCTGTGAATTACTTGACATTATATTGGATAATAATGTCTTTACTTTCAATGAGAAATTTTACTTACAGAAGGTTGGTGTAGCTATGGGCACAGCATGTGCGAACAGCTATGCCAACCTAGTATTAGTAGCATGGGAGAATGAATTTTTGCTACGAAGCAATACGTTTGTAGATAAAATTTTATGGTATACACATTTTGTAGATGATTTTTTTTGTTATGGGGGGTACAACTGATGAATTGCAATGTTTGATTGATTATTTGCGTAGTACTATAGAATTTCTTAGATTTACTCATCAATGTTCACATGAATCTATTGAATTTCTAGATGTCACTGTTAAGAAGTCACAGTTTAAAGAGATTGCCACCAGTATGTACAGGAAACCTAGTCGTAGAAATAGCATCCTACATAAAGCAAGCATGCATCCTGGACATGTACATAGAAATGTCATAAAGGGACAATTTATGAGAGCCAGTCGCTTACATAATACTAATGAAGGTTTAAATAATACAGTATTATTATTAAAAAAAGAATTTAAGGATAGAGGTTATAGTAATAGAGACATTGATAATAATATTAAGAATATGAATGAGAAACGAGGTAATAGAGGTAAACCATTCTTCTCAGAAGTCACTGGAGAAGAGAATATCATACATAGTGGCAATAATATGAAACTTAGGTTCCCAGTAACTTATTCTAGAGACATCAGGAGATTCTGTGGGATTTTTGAAAAGAACTGGAACATTTTGCGCTCAGTGCAAGAGCTGCAAGATATTTTAGAGGATAAACCTAATTTTTCTTTTATTAACAAGAAATCTTTAAAAAGACAGCTCTGTTATAAATCAAGCACCTCTAAACAATTTATATCATCACAAAGAGTAGGAACATTCCCCTGTAGAAACTGCATGGCCTGTAATTGCTTATATAATAAATCTGTCTTTCAGCACCCTACCTCAACTTTCACCATTGAGATTAATTTGTATGCAGACTGTAAAACACAACATCTTGTCTATCTTAGCTTTTGCACTAAATGTTTTGCATTTTATATAGGCAAAACCAATAGGTGCCTTAAAGAACGTGTGCTAGAGCACTTGAGAGATATAGCTAATAAAAAAGACACTAGTGCTCTGGCAAAACATGTACAAGCAGAAAATACACAGCATGTTTTTAACTTTATGGTGATAGAAATTATTAATAAAAACAATAGAGGAGGGGATATAAAGAATAAAGTGGAAGAGGCAGAACAGAAATGGATCCTGCAATTACAGGCAGATAAGCTCCCGGGGTTAAATAGTGCAGCTTCTTTGAAACCCTTTTTGAACTCATGACCATTGAAACATTGAATGAAGCAGTTTTTATGATATGTATTTCTGTTTTTATAACATCAAATGTGTTTTTAACAAAAGATTTTAATATATTTATATATTTTTGTCTTTAATGAATTACTAATGACATCATAGAGTAACAGTTCTTTGATTGGATATGTTTTGATTTAAATTTATTTTCTTGGTGTATGTGAATGAGTCTGAAGAAGTGATTAGCTGTTGAATCGCGAAAGCGCTTACTCTTGTAATTCTCATTAAAGCTTTATCTTTTTGGAACTTGGAATCTACTCAGCCGTGGTCAGTTTGCTTATTTTATTATTGTTACTGCCTTGAGGTGTAAACCAAGTGTTTATCCAGTCTTTGGACTTCCTTTTTTCAACTAATAGTCCAGTTTGACAAGTGAAAAGATTAGAATAGGCAGGGACCAGACTGGTCCCATACTGGTAAAGAACAAGGCCAGGATTTTATCTACCCTGGTTGGGGTACAGCCTAACTGGTCCAGGAAGTTTGTATTTATGAAGTCCAGAAACTTCTGGACATACATCTGTGAAGAAATATAAGTCTCCTAAGAAAATGGTATTTGGATTAATGCCTTGGTACTCCATACTGGTTAGATAGGAGGCATTCTTGAAGGGGACATAGAGGGAGTCCTGCAGTTAGCTATGTTGAGGTAACGGCATTTGTTTATAATATCTTTATTTGGACATGAAGGAATTGCAAGTCATTATCTTGTCTAACAAGATTGGAGGTGGGATTTTTTTTAAGAATACAGAGACACCTCCACCTTCACTGCTTGCTTCTTATATGGTAGATCAGTATGCATGATAAGCACTGAAGCTGTCCAGTGATGGGATGCTTTCTTTGGTCTTGAACCTGGTATTTGTGATGATGCACACATCTACATTTTCCAGTGTAAGTGGTGCTTGTAGGGTGTGAAGTTATTTTTTTTTGTTAGGGCTGCTAACATTGAGTAGCAATACTTTACTGTTGTTCTGATTCTGTTTATTCATGTTTGAAACTTTAAAAGACTGACATTACCTAAAAAAGGCACTCTGTGGATGAACAATGTTTTAGCCAATATACAGAAACCATGGGGAGAGAGGTGCAGGCCATCCCTGTCAAAGCAGTTTGAACTGTCTATTGTCTCCCCCCATGCAGATATATGTTCTACTCCCTTAAAATGACACCAGAAGCTAATCCAATTGATGAAGTCAGTTATCTTTTGTTGACATTGTAGCATCATTATTGGTGATGGTAGATAGCTGGTAAAGGAAGGTCCATACTTGCCTCAGGCACATATTCCAAGACCTCCATCATGTTTTTCTTTATATAATCCAGAAATGTACATCTCAAGTCATTTCCACCTTGATGTACACTGACTGTATCATATTTGAACTTGCAGTGCAGGTACTACAGTTCATGGCTGATGGGGTGAATCCTGAAGACTGATGTGCAGCTGACCATGACCCTCTCTTTTCATAGCCTGATCAGTGGTACATTGTTGTGTCTCACTATGGAGTCACCTATAATGAAAATATTTGCATGTCGGTGGTTTCCCTTAAGTGCATTTGAACTGAATCTGTGTAACTTCGAAATGTATGTTTCAAGGTAGGCGCTACATGTGTTGTGCATTTGTGAGGTTGCTGAGGGCATTTGTTTCTTGAATTATTTAGGAGGCCTCTGGTTTAGGTAGGTGACATTTTTAAGAGCCTCAGCACATGTAGGTCTATATATTTGGTATGAGGTATTTCAGATTGGTTTAGTGTGGTGTTATGTATGGTTTAGTGTGGTGTTGACAACCTTTCGGGTATTTGCAGTGGCTTTGTGTGAGAGCTTTATCTCCAATAATGTTAAATAACTACATTTCACACACTGTGGCTGACTGTTTACTTAGTAGTTGGTTGTCGATAAATATGAAACAATTGCCAGCTTTCAACCAAGCTGCCTTCAGAGACAGACGGAAAGTGCAGATTCCTGGTTCCAATTGCTTACTACGATCAGCTTGGGTAGGGGGATAATGAAACACTATAACTATCAGCTTGGGTGTGGGAACGCCGGGGATTATGATGATTGCCTTAGTAAAACACTTAACACCAATCAAGCACTATTTATGGTGGCAATGAAGCAAGGTGTCCAATCACCTAGCTACATATGCAGTGATTCATTGTTTCTTTTACTACTCTCTACACTTCCTTCTTCTCAGTAGTGACCGCCCTCTCACCTCGTTCCTCTACCATTATTTAACTTCTATCACGCATTCTATTCCTTTGTCCAAACTTCACATCCTAGGTAACTGCCAGGCTTTCTCCCACATGTACTATACATTTCTGTTATCTAACGCTTCTCCTTCCCATCTTCTCAGCATAGGTGGTAACCAGGCTTCCTCTCTCCTGTGCAATACAATTTCTCATACTAAACTCTTTCCTTTGCTTGCACTGGGGACATAGAAAGTCTACCTACCCCTTTTATTCTCCTTACCCCCTCTTAAGCTCAGGTAACCACAAGGCTTTCTCTCTCCTGCACTACTGTTCCACTTCTATCATGATCAGTCACTGGCTACCTTACTCCTTTAACTTTTTTTTCCAGTACTGACGTCTGTAAAGTCACCTCTTGCAACCTTAGTGGCAGTTAGATTGTACTAAACACGTCCTCATATTACAACTTCGATGGCAGATTCTTTATCCACCTTCCCATTATCTGTCGTCTCTCCCACACTGAAATCTTAGCTCCTTTCCCTACTCATCCACACTCTCTAACTATAAATTCCAGTTATATGCATCATGTTATTAATAGTGCTAAATTACTCTAAAAATCCTCTGCTCAAACAACTCGTTACCCACAAGTATCACACCACATCCCAGAAGTTAAACTTCAGATTCTTTTTATATTTTCCTTTTTTTCTATCGATCTCTGTTCTCACATGACTTTCCCTATACATGTATTCTGACTACAACCTACATTTTTATCCATCTCAAAACTTTCATATGGGATACCAATGTACGTATCCCGTTATACTAAATTAGAAATCTACTCCTCCAAAAACAATTTCTGATTCAAACCATATTACTCCAAAACACACAGTTTACCAAAATTACCTTAAGACTATCGTTAATTTTATTTTGCACATTAGAAACGTCTTACATCAGAAGCCATTCACAAATATCAAGGCTTTCTTCAAAATGTAAACTATTCTAATTCATCTCTTCTCATCTAGATGCAAAGACCTTAAATTAGTTACTCTAAATATATACAGTATCAACAATAGATGGATTAACCCTGAATCCTAGCTAAAAGACAAATTGTTGCCCCTCAACTTGCATACGAGGTAAATACACAGTGATCTATGACCTCCAGATGAAGTCGTAGAAGAGATAATTTAATCTTTTAGTTACATTTACACGTAATTAATCTTATGACAGGTCAGCAAATTGAGCTGTAGGATATCTGACACTAGGATAATATACCCAGCTATCAGTTGCTTCTGTATATAGTCCACCATCACCATCAAAACCTACTCAGACACAAAACATAATTCTACAATTTTTTCCCAATGACCCCACCCAAAAAAAAAAACTATTATCCTTGGAGACTTCAATTGTAATACACTAGGACCAGAAAGTAATAAACTAAACTAAATATTATAACAGTACTAATATCTAGCAATATTGGTAAAACACCTCAAACAAACAAAGGTGTCTGCATTACATTTAACAATAAACAACTTCAAACATAAATGCACTTGATTTAGTATACTTCAAATAATTTCAGTAAGCGCTGTCCCGTTATATAATCCAGGTAATTCAAAACAGCTAAAATTTTTATCCTCAGATAATCTTAGGCCAAACCATCCTAGCAAAAAAAAGAAAATCATTAATTTTAATAGGGTCCTCAACACCATACTAAACAGTAAACATTGCTATACTCCATCCCAGACCCCTGTCAAGTCCTTGGTTTGTCCTTTCGTCTGTACAAAGCTGTCTATTTCTAACCACATGCAGAAAGCACAGAGGACAAATTTGTTTCTCGCTGAACAAATACCTCAGAAAAATTATGACACTAAGACACAAAGCTTGGGAAGATTTGAAGCGAAACAAACAATAATGAGCTATGCAAGACATACCTTACCTACAGAAAAGCAATTGGAACAGCTACTAATTCAGTAAAAACCTAATATATTTTGGTCTACTGCATCATGCTGTGGCTTTGCTACCTAGTTACTCATGCCCATGCTGGGTTTATCACTTACTACAATCTCCTCAGACTTTTTACACTTCCACTGGGACTTGTGGATTCTAAAGGTGCACTCAGGGTCTTGGGTATCTACATTCTGTTGGGGGGTTCAGTTATGCCCTACCCAACACCCTCCTGAGGGTGGTATTGTAGTGATGATCAAGGGGTCAGAATGCAATTGGGGGGGTGGTATATCACTCCCCCATCTCAGCCATCCCACCACCCTTACTCTTATGCAACATCCCCAACTTTTAACAGGTATAACAGCTATGAACCTGCATGTAACTGCCCACCCTCTCTGGGAGGGGGATGCCTATCCCACCCCTACTGCTCCATCAGTCACCGAGCTGCTAATCAAACACAGGTCATCTGGGCTGTGGTGAAGGCATTATCCAACTACACCAACAGAGTAGTACAAGACCAATATGTAAGAGAAAAAAGAAAACTCCAAAACCCGCCAACCCAAATTTTTCTAGAAGGAAATTAAAAAAAAAAAATCAGACGCCTCTCCCACAACTACCCCAGATTCAGATTCCATCCCTACATTTGCTAAGGATTACAAAGAATTCCTATCCTCTTCTACTGGGGCCATCACAAATCAATTCTATTCACTTTTTCAGAATGCCAAACCATCAGCTGCCTACCACTCTGCCTATTAGTGGAGTATACCCAGTTGCTCTACCCATTAATGGAATACACTTCTCACTTTCACTTTAAAGCAATTACTGTCAGCAAAGTCAAATCACTCCTAAAATACCTGAACACCTCATCCACCAAATGTAGTTTACTTCACTCCACTTTCCTAACAAAATCAGTGCATAAAATTGCTGAACCTCTCATTTAAATTTTTAACTTCTCCGTCCACAGGAATCATACCTGCTGCATTTAAGCATGTCATTATCCCTCTATTCCCTAAAGTGGCCTCTTCAAAACTCTTAAATGATTACAAATCAATATCAAATCTATCCCCTCTGTCAAAAATATAAAACAAGGGTAAGCCAGAAAACTTGAGTCAGGTCTGGTATTCAATCTGTTATCCAGAGGGTGACAGAACTAACAAGAAACAGAGTACAAAGGATTAGGCCAGATAAAATCACTTTAGCTAGAAGATCTAGGTGACTCTCTCTTGGATGTCCTCCCTGTGGGAGGAATAGACACAAACTGTTGACATTTCAAGTAGTTTATTCAGTTAAGTAGTAGATGGATGAATGTCCTTGTTATGAAAATATTTGAGAAGCCTCTTTATAAACAATTTTTCAAGTACATAAACAGCTATGGACTTCTCTCTGACCATCGGCATGGCTCTCGAAATGCCTTCAGCACCATAACAGCCTTAATTATTGACAGTGACTCCATTTTCATTGGCCTTATTACAGCTGGATTATCTGTTAATATGATGCATGCATGTGAAACAGTTGACCACAATATATTACTGATGAAACGTAAAAGGTTCAACTTTAAGGATAATGCAATAAATTGGTTTAAACCACTTGTTCAGCAGGTCATTTGAGGCAGAGTACAACAATTAAGTCTCTACCAAGAGGAATCTTAATACTGGAGTTCCCCAAGCCTCTATGCCCACCCACCCCACATTCTTCCTTTTCATAAATAACGTACCTTCACTTGATGTGATTCTTTATGCAGATGACACCTTACTCCTTCAAGCTAGCAAAACTCTTGCAAATTTACAAACCCAAAAGAGCTTATCATATTTATGTAAACAATCAGTTACAAATCAACTGCTTATCAATCAGTCTAAAACTAATATTGTGCTATTTGGGTCAACTCACAGCTATCAATCCTTCTCTCACTCACTCTGACAGATATGCCAGGCAATCCAGAATGTCCCTGAAAACAAATTCCCAGGACTTATTGCTGACCTTTACTTTATCTTTTACAAAACACACAGACAATGTCACTCAAAAAGGGGTCCATGTTTGGCTACTGAAAAGACATATCCACTACTGGCTAAATATCAAACGCAAAACATCTAAATGTAACATTACCGAACATGGATAACTTAAAAAAATTATTCGTTGAATGGCCATAGTTGGCCAACAACCAGGAGGTAAAGCGATGCATAAGGTAATTGAAGGAAACCATTAAATTTGCCCTTTTACCCACTGTATTGGGATTTCGAAGTTGGTACATATAGTTAGGAGGGGGTCTGGGGGGTGAAGCCCCCTGTTGGTTGGTTGTGTTTGTGATGTTGGCCAACTTTGGCCATTCGATGAATGATTTTTCAAAGTTATACATGTTTGGTAATGTTACGTTTAGATGTTTTACGTTCAGTATTTAGCCATTCACAGATCTGTCTTTTAGGTAGCTAAACACAGACCCCCTCAAAAAGTCCTGACTTAACTTAAACTATTTTAGAAACTAACATATTTTTCCATAATATAGGGAATCTATAACTATAAAATCCTTCTTCCAAAAACAGAGTACTGTTTGCATTACTAATCCTTCACCCAACAGATAACCAGATAACCTAAAATAAAATTTTGAGGTTTACCTAGCAGATTCACAGACACATCATTGAGATGTTTTTAATGGAATAAATTGACTTCTAGTCACAGACAGGGTTTCCTTTCTATTCAAAACTAATAAACACCTCCATATGCACACCCCCCCTCCACTGATATCTACTAAGGGAGAATGAATGGATTCAAGTCCCACTAGAGGGATATTGACAGTGTGCAGGTGCAGGGGCAAACAGCATATAGGAAAAAAGTTCCTCCTCACCAGGTGTTTTAGGCTTGACATAAATATCCTTTTATACATTTTATGCTATAATTTTGTAACATCTTACAGTCAGTTTTGTGCCACTGAATGAAATGCAAAAATCTGAAATAAAAGTAATAAAAATTAAAACACTAGAAACATTATAAAACTAATAAAATATGTAAGCCTGGTTAACTGATTCACAGAAATAATTATGTCATACTGTGAAAATAGTTTTGTAGCAGTGGGAACTGTAAAACTACAAGTAGCAGAAAAGAAGCTGCAAAATAGAAAATGTCAAATATATAGTCATGCTTGCTTACCTGAACGACCGATACCTAAAAAGCAAATTATAAACATTCTCAATAGGCAACATATACAGTTTTATAAAATTAGGAATGTTTTGGATATGCTTCCTAGACTTCATTGTCATACTTGAAAGAAAGTGAACATGTAAATCATAGGATGCTGATAAAAAGAAACAAAAGGTTCTGTTAAATAGATAGGTTTATAGTTTGTCTTATATCCTGGCATGACTTGCATCCTGAAACAAAGCTCTAATTGTACTAGGATGAAAACCAAAGTTCATATCCAAAACACATTTCTTAGAAAATCACATGTTGTTTGACTTGGAGAATGTAGCCTAAGTGATAATTACCTGGAAAGCAGCCACGCATTTTTGTATGACTTGCATCCTTACAAAGCTTGACTTACATACCGAAAACCACTGAAGCCCACATGTAAAATATAGTTCTTACAAATCCTTGTGTTTTTTCTACTATAAGTATATAAGCCAATTTAACTGTGTATTTAGAAAAGAATGAATTGTGTTGTTTTAGTAAAGCTTTAAAAAGCAGTAGAACTATCACCACATATTAGTAAAATTAAGAGTTTGCTGTTGTCATATAAAACTACTTTGCTTATACTAAGATTTGTAAAAAACAAAGCAGAAGAAAAGTTCAGATATAAATGGAGTGTTAGCTGTTGTCGCATTCATTTTTTTTTTCATTATTAATCATTATTTAGTTATTTAAAAATGTCCGGCTAATCATTTATAGCATATCACTTCTTGTATTTCCTATAGTGAATGGCTTATATGTACACAGAATGAAAGAATATTATTAACAGCAAAGTTAGTCACAAGAAATAAAATGTGCAATATAAACAAATTCCATATTTTCATATCTCTTCCTTAAATTTTGGTATGACTTGCATTCTCAAATAAATCCTGCTTTCTGGTAGAAATAATTTAACAGGAAGATCACACTTGAATTATCCATGACAATATTCCAACCTAAATTTGGAAATCAGACAAAATTTCTAAACACCTACCAAGGGATTCATTAAGCTCTATGGCCCACTACAAAAAAGTCCTGTTACCATGATGCGATTTTCTGTAATTCAGAGTCACATGAGCTGCAATGAGGAAACACCTCATTATGGGCTAATTTTCATGTATCTGAATTGCATTATGTATCACAACGTCCATATCAGCACTTCCATTAGTATGCATCAGTGCTGGCAGCCACACTGTGGAAACAGAGACAACCCACCTAGTCTCTCACCAACACACAGTAAACTCATGCGCACGCGCACACACACACACACACACACACACACACACACACACACACACACACACACACACTCACACACACACACACATATACCACTTACTCCATACCTGTCCATGTTGTCACACTATCCACAATGTCTCCTTTTCCTCCGATCACATAATTCGGTTTGATTTCAGGCCAAACATTTGAGTTTATACTTCATATCCTTCAGTGAATTCATGCCAGGGCAAATGCTTCCCGTTCTCCCCCTTTGCATGTGCCAACATTTTGTACACATTGTATAATACCACTTCTGTAAAGCACCTGCTGTACATTTATATCAGTTAGTGCAGTGGGCTGATACAGGGGTTCTTGTGTCAAAGGTGCACAGTTCAAATCTCTTCCTCCCATGTATTTCTTTTTTGTTTTTCTTAATTATATTTTTTTAACATAAATCCATGCGGTCTAGTGTTCTCCACCCTGATTCACACCCCATGATAGTGCTGTTATGGTATCCAAGTTAAGAGTAATCCCTGGTGTCGAATGTTCCCTCTCTTCTCTGATATTAGAGTAAACCCTGGTGTCAAATGTTCCCCCATTCTCTGATATCTGTACTGTTATAGTGCCATTAAGACACGAGACTTATTCGTGAGACCAGGTGCCTAGTTTTTCCCCACAACCAGAGTTGTAGACCCTGTACATTAGTACATTAGTATATGGGTATGTGTAGGTATGGCAATCACACCAACCCTGCCACACTCATATATATATATATATATATATATATATATATATATATATATATATATATATATATATATATAACATATATATATATATATATATATATATATATACATATTTATATACATATACACATACACACACACACACACACACACACACACACACACACACACACACACACACACACACACACACACACACACACACACACAGTCCCCTACCCAGCCACACATGCACACACATCCATTCACACACACACAGAAACACACACACCTAAATAACCTTCTCCCTAGCTCTCCTGATGCCAGCTCCCAGGCAGAGACAGACATGCAGTCCCTCGCATACACCTCCCAACCTTATCTTACAATGAAACCGCCAAGAACATACGTCTGCCAAGATGGATGAACCCATCTTTTTGGCTCTGTTCTCTACCACTATGTGAAAGCAGTAGCCATGAAAATCTACACAACTGTATGAATCGCTTGTTGCATAGATGCCCTCTCTCTGAGACATTTCTGGGGAGACAGCACATGGCTAATTAGCATATACCTCTCCCCCAATCTCCCTCAGTAGCATGTAACATCTCAGCAGTGAGAAACAAACACAGCACTGCACATATTTGTGCAAACACACCACATTAGGGCTGTCTTTGAATATTAAAAGTTTCCCTGAGGTATAAACATTGTGTACTCATGATGGAAACCTTTATGAATTCAGACCCTAGTCTCATTCACTTAAGCAGCTTCAAACTTACCATACAGTCTGGTTACCAGTAACAAACTTACCATCACTAATTGAGGGATTGATTTGTTTTGCTTAAGCTTGTTTATGTTTAATTGACTCACTAGTTTCAGCTAGAAAGCTGAGAATGCATTTCCAGTCACATAAATGGATAACTTCAGAAATAAGAACCTCCATGGCATACAAAGAAAAAGTTACAGAAAATATACTGTACACCAATACACTTGTTGCTGACAAAGCTGCAAGGAAGCCACTGTGAAACACTACTATGTTAGTCTAGGTACCAACTTCTTAACATCCTTCAGAAGAATTTCACATCTGCCTCAAAGCCCTTTTGGATAGACCCAAATGAGTACTACATCCAGAGCAGTCATCCCACTTTCTAGACACCCATACCACTGATGTTTTAGCAAAGTGCCCAAAACATTGCCTAACTTTTTTAGTAACAGCACGCCAGCAGGGAGGTAGATAGCAATTTTAGATTTCTACACCATCTTGTTCATTTTCTTAAAGAATGGATCCTACAGAAAGTATACACCTCCCTCTACCCTGAACAGTGCATCCTCCCCAAAGGTCACGTTTCTCAGCTCTAAAAAAAAAATTAACATAAAAGTTATGTAGGTAATCAGAGATTTAACAATATGAGTAACTTAACAAAATGAAACTATGGTAAATATGCCAGGGCTTTTTTAACTTAAGTTCTAGCATATCTCATTACACAAACTTCTATTAACATCTCAAATTCTATATCTCCAGACCAGACATATCCTACTGTGGCTACTAACAGCTTCATGTGTTAACGTCTCCTAAAAAATTTAAGCCACATGATTGTACTACAGTGGAATGAATGCTGCTAAATAAAAGTTCCATTGGACTAGAGAAATAAAGCCTTGGCAGTGAGCCAGGCAACCCGAGTTTGATTAGTGGCCTGGGCATCTTCTGAAAGAGAGGAAGGATGTGGATATGTCAACTCTTCTCTCTTTGGGGAAGGGGGTGGTTCATATTCTTGGGTACATGTGATGGTGGTGTCTTTAAAGGGGCAGAACCATTTGATTTCATACACAAGGAACCTCATTGACACATTGTGATCCATCTATCCATTAATGCAGAATATTAAGGTTCTGAGCTGTTAACAAGCTATTTCTTGTATCCAACATACAGTGTTTGACTCCTTCCACCTTCATTGGCCTATAGTGTGACTCTAAATAAGTCACTTAACCAGACAATTCTTGGTTAACAATTGCATAAAATAAAAAATGCCCTTTTAATAGCAACCACTTGGATGCTTAAGGGATGCTAGGGATAAATTATAAAACTCTGATGCCCCAGTTCTTATAATAATGGTTCCCAGTCCCATTACATTCACCCTACGCACAGGCGAACAAATGAATTGTAAGGTACTCATCCTCCCACCCCAGGAAATGAATAAGTAAGTCAGTTTCACTTGTTTGGTAATATTTCTGAAAGTGCTTCTTAAAGCAATGAGATTTTTTTTTACCATGCCATTGACTTGTTTATATGTGAGCATCTTTTTTCTTTCAAACATGTAAAATCACTTTGCACATATAAATACTGTATGTTTCCTTTGATCATTTCAGAATAATGAAAAATCCATGTAAATTGTGTGTCAGGCAGTGCTTATGCAAACAATACATGTTTTAGCTCAAGCAAAATGCTGTATATTGCTTTCCAATAATCACTTTAAAAAGCCGCATTCTACTTTCACATATTACAAACTGCAAAGCAAGAATCTTTCAACTCAGGTTGGACAAAATCAGTCTTAAATTACTTATTAACAAGTTTTAAAGTGTTTGTGATAGTAACCTAAATGATTTTTTATCAACAGCAAAACACTGACTGCTGTTTCCTCATGATCCCCTTGTTTACATTAATTTATATAAAAACATTTCTATTCGGAGGCTGTATGGAGTCAGTGTAGCCCAAAATAGGAAAAATGACACCACAAAAACAACAAATATCATTGGGAAGATTTATTCATTCTTATTTATCAAATGTCTTTTTGATAAACAAGATAGAAGTGCTAAATAGTTTTTGTGGCTTTTTTGATACAGTATTGAATCACACAAAATCAGTTTCATTTCTTTTTAGTAAATTTGAGAGTGTTTATAAAACAATTTTTTTTATAAATAACATAATGCTGTATGTTGTCTCCCCAGTATCATTCTGGCCACAAAATTTAAATGTTCCATTACAGTTCCACTGAGATTCTGTTTGTTAAATGCTGCTTGAACTGTTTTGAAAGTTGTGCCCCAGCCAGGTGTGTGTGTGTGTGTGTGTGTGTGTGTGTGTGTGTATGTATACATATATATATATATATATATATATATATATATATATATATATATATATATATATATACATACATACATACACAAGCCTGTATTTTAGCATAAGTTACAAAACCCCACTTTACCAAAGAATCAGAGTAACCTTGATACAATAAAACTATTATATTGCCACATCATATTTATTAATACCTCTATAACTTCCTTTAGCTAACATGAAGCAGCCTGCTACAAAACTGTAAGATTTCCCATGGGCCAGTTTGGCCTTACTGCATATGGATAAAAGATTTAGGCTGGCATACTCTTTCAAGAAGTGCCCAGTTCTACTGCTTCAGTCACACAAAGAAACATCTTTACAGAAAAAAATATTGTTCCTTTCAGACAATACCCAGACATTCAGTAATTACGAGGACACATCTATCAACTAATACCCAAATAATCAAAGTAATCTAAGTCATAAAATCATGTCACCATTCAAGACTTTTATCCTACCCATGTCACTTTCCTAAAGTACAAAATGTTCTACCGCTATATATACACAGACTTCTTTCTGTTCATCTGTGGTGAAATAAACTTTTATAAGAAAGTAAATAAATAACTTATAAAAACCTTTGATAACTTGTCAAATGGAAAACTGCATGATCTCATGAATAACTTTACTATTGATAGAATTATATAAACCATTCACCTACTATATCCTTTAATGCACTTAATTATCTGTTTCTAATCATAGTATGGTTACTAGTTCCCCTGTTACATACTCTCTGCTACTTCAACATGATGGCCTTTACTGAGTACCCCCTCTGTACATTAAGATTTTGTAAAAATTCATTCCACTTTACCTGATTATAATCGTACCTTTATTCATCACTACCTCATGTGATCTCCTGTTCTATGACAACATTTTCATTTCCACCCCACCCTTAGTTTTATGCTCATGTTAGTCTTATGCTTTATGTCACTAAAAATCTAAAACTTATAAACCAGAGGTAGACTATATACACTGTCTACCAAAAAAGGCTTCAAAGAGAAAAGGAACTTTTAGCTGTAGGAACTGTAATTATTGCTCATACATTGCTAATAGTAATAAATGTATCCATCCTACAACTGAGAAGGTGTATGAGTTTACTCATTATGCAGACTGTAAGACAAAGGACTTGGTATATTTAGCTTTTTGTACCAAGTGACTAGCATTTTATGAAGGTAAAACCAACCGCTCCCTATGGGAGTGTGTTAGGGAACATTTATATGTCATTAATCATGAGGATAAACATAATCAATAGGAGCTTTAGTCTAGGTGGTCTTAAGAACATCACCGAGAAGTCTGAAATAAGGGGGATCATAAGGTTACAAGTGGATAAAGCATATGGTTTGAATGATAAGGTATATTTGAAGCCTTTTTTGGTAGGCAGGCCTTTAAGACATTAGATTTGTGCTTAGGATTTTTCGTTATGGCTCATCATTGATACTTAAGTTGATATTATTAGGTTGTCATCTTATTCATGTATTGATGTTCTGTGTATATACAGTGTACCTCTGTTTTATAAGTTTTAGATTTTTAGGATGTTTTTCTGCCTAGCTCTCATAACATCACATTTTTTGAGATTCATTAGTAACGTATTATTTAATGTGTTCAACATACCTCATGGTTTATGAACATTCAACAAATGTTGATGTATTATACACTGAATTGTGAACAGGGTTTATGCGAGTATTGCAGCATTTTGTATTGTACGGAATGACATGACTTGATTACCCCCACAGGGTTAGAGTTGCTGGTGCTGTGTCAGACTCCAAGCCGGTCACAAGTGGTGTCCCACAGGGCTCGGTCCTTGGCCCCCTATTGTTTGGCATCTACTTCTCAGAAGTACAGGCCAACATGGGAGGACTTTGGCTGACAAAGTTTGCAGACGACTGCAAACTGGGCGCCATAGTGGAAAGTGCATCGGACACGGATATCCTTCAGAAGGGACTCACGGAAACAGATAGCTGGTGCCAGAGCCATGGCCTGAAGTTAAACGCCAAAAAATGTATAGTCATACCCTTCGGGAAAAACAAGGTAACCCCAAGCTACCATATAGGCGGCAATCCACTAAGCACAGAAGAGGTTATCAGGGACCTGGGGACCCAGGTTGACAGTGGCCTTTCTTTTGACACTCACATTGCTAAAGTGGTTAGAAAGACCTTCTACATTGCCCACCTGATCATGAAGGGATTCACATCCAGATCTAGTGAGGTCATTGTTCCCCTGTACTCTTCACTTATCAGACCAATGATCGAGTACAATGCCCCATTCGGGATGTATCTCACCCGACATCTGCAGCAATTGGAGAGACCCCAAAAGTTCCTCACCAAAAGGATAAAGGGACTCCAAAATCTGTCATATGCTGCCAGATTGAAGAAACTCCAGCTCTATTCAGTCGCATACCGCCTGCTCAGAGGTGACATGTGCCTGACATACAAGGCCATGTCCAACCCGGAATTAATGGACATGCTCCACCTCAAAAAATCCAAATCCACCAAAACCACTAGAGCAAGCGACTTAAACCTTAGCACGGCTATAAATAGGACGTGCTGGAGGGATAGATTTATCACTCAGAGACTCCCTATGCTGTGGAATAAAATCCCGGTCCATGTGAGGCAGAGCACCTCGCTGACTCTGTTCAAGAGAAATCTGGACCTGTGGATGGGAGATCGTAGGTTTACCCCAGGAATCATATCTGTGTCACTGCTGGACAGAGGCACAACAAACTAATGGGCACAGTATTTTTTCATATAAGGGGTGGCGTAAGCCACAAAAATTTGGGCTAGGCTTATAAATGCCTTAGGGCAGATAGCCTAGTATAAACCTATGAACCTATGAACCTATGAACATTTTAGTATTCTATGATGTGAATATAGTGGTTTATGTGAGTATTGTAGCACTTTGTACTGTACGAAATGACATGACTTGATTACATTTTAGTATTCTATGAATATAGTGGTTTATGTGAGTATTGTAGCATTTTGTATTGTACGGAATGACATGACTTGATTACATTTTAGTATGCTATGAATATAGTGGTTTATGGGAGAATTGTAGCATTTTGTATTGTACGGAATGGCATGACTTGATTACATTTTAGTATTCTACGAATATAGTGGTGTATGGGAGTATTGTAGCATTTTGTATTGTACGGAATGACATGACTTGATTACATTTTAGTATTATATGAATATAGTGGTTTATGGGAGTATTGTAGAATTTTGTATTGTACGGAATGACATGACTTGATTACATTTTAGTATGCTATGAATATAGTGGTTTATGGGAGTATTGTAGCATTTTGCACTGTACGGAATGACATGACTTGATTACATTTTAGTATGTTATGAATATACTGGTTTATGCGAGTATTGTAGCATTTTGTATTGAACGGAATGACATGACTTGATTACATTTTAGTATGCTATGAATATAGTGGTTTATGTGAGTATTGTAGCATTTTGTATTGTACGGAATGGCAGGACTTGATTACATTTTAGTATGCTATGAATATAGTGGTTTATGGGAGTATTGTAGCATTTTGTATTGTACGGAATGACATGACTTGTTTACATTTTAGTATTTTATGAATATTGTGGTTTATGGGAATATTGTAGCATTTTGTATTGTACGGAATGACATGACTTGACTACATTTTAGTATTCTATGAATATAGTTGTTTATGGGAGTATTGTAGCATTTTGTATTGTACGGAATGACATGACTTGATTACATTTTAGTATGCTATGAATATAGTGGTTTATGGGAGTATTGTAGCATTTTGTATTGTACGGAATGACATGACTTGACTACATTTTAGTATGCTATGAATATGGTAGTTTATGGGAGTATTGTAGCATTTTGTACTGTACGGAATGACATGACTTGATTACATTTTAGTATGTTATGAATATAGTGGTTTATGTGAGTATTGTAGCATTTTGTATTGAACAGAATGACATGACTTGATTACATTTTAGTATTCTATGAATATAGTGGTTTATGTGAGTATTGTAGCATTTTAGGTTCATGCCCTAAGGCATTTATAAGCCTAGCCAGAGTGTATGTGGCTTACACCACCCCTTAGGATGAGAATACTACGCCCTTTTAGGGTTTAGTTTACTATGCCTCTGTCTAGTAGTGACACAGAGATGACCCCCGGGGTAAACCTACGATCTCCCATCCACTCGTCGAGATTTCTCTTGAATAGAGTCAGTGAGGGGCTCTGCCTAACATGGACTGGGATTCTGTTCCAGAGTGTAGGGAGCCTCTGGGTTATGAATCTGTCCCTCCAGCACGTCCTATTTATTTCTGTGTTGAGGTTTAAGTCACTTGTTCTCATGGCTCTGATGGATTTGGATTTTCTGAGGTGGAGCATGTCCATTAATTCAGGATTGGACATGGCCTTGTACGTCAGGCACAGATCACCTCTGAGTAGGCGGTATGCGACTGAATAGAGCTGGAGTTTTTTCAGTCGGGCAGCATATGACATTTGTTTAAGACCCTTTATCCTCTTGGTGAGGAACTTTTGGGGTCTTTCCAACTGCTGCAGGTGTCGGGTGAGATATATCCCAAATGGGGCATTGTACACAATCATTGGCCTGATAAGAGAAGAGTACAGGGGCACAATGACCTCTCTTGATCTAGATGTGGAACCCTTCATGATAAGGTGGGCAATATAGAAGGTCTTCCTAACCACTTTGGCAATGTGAGTGTCAAATGAGAGGTTAGTGTCAACCTGGGTCCCTAGGTCCCTGATTACCTCTTCTGTACTTAATGGATTACCGCCTATGTGGTAATTTGTCGGTACCTTGTTTTTCCCAAAGGGTATGACTATACATTTTTTGGCATTCAGCTTAAGGCCATGGCTCTGGCACCAATTATCCGTTTCTATGAGGCCTCTCTGAAGGATGTTTGTGCCCGCTGGAGTATCAATTATGGTGCCCAGTTTGCAGTCATCTGCGAACTTTGTCAGCCACAATCCTCCTATGTTTGCCTGTACTTCGGAAAAATAAATGCCGAACAAGAGGGTTCCCAGGACTGAGCCCTATGGGACACCGCTTGTGACTGGCTTAGAGTCTGACATAGCTCCAGCAACTCTGACCCTGTGGGTTCTGTCCTTGAGCCAGTTTGCAACCCATCTTGTGACATATGGGTTTACATTTAAGCTGGTGAGTTTGTCTATGATGCCCGAGTGGGGTATTGTGTCAAAGGCTTTTGCAAGGTCAAGGTAGGCTGTGTGAACTGCCTTACCCTCATCAATGGCCTTAATGACTGTTTCAAAAAAGTCGACCAAGTTCAAAAGGCAGGATCTGCCCTTGACAAAGCCAAATTGAGTAGGATCCAATGTCTGTAGGTCCCCAATGTCTTTGTTTATGAGTTCCATAATGATCCTCTCCATAGCTTTGCAGACCAGGCTCGTCAAGCTTATGGGGCGGTAATTTCCAGGGTCCGTAGAAGCACTGCCTTTGTGAAGTGGGACCACTGTTGCCGTACGCCACTGTTTGGGTACGTATCCTGTAGTAAGGCTAAGATTAAACAGCAGCCTTATGTGTGGGTTTAGTTCCTCTTGGAGTTCATGTAGCACACAGCCCGGGACACCATCCGGTCCCATTGATGCTGTGCTTTTAGCTTTAGAGAGGGCGGCTCTCACCTGGGCATCTGAGATGTTAGGGAGGCTACACTCTGCTGGGATAGTTATTTCTCATTTTGGGGGGAAGGGGGAAGAGAAATTTGCACTGAACCTGTCTGCCAGAATGTTGGCAATGTCAGTGGGTTCAGTGTATTTTGTGTTATTTTGGACTAACTCTGAGCATATCTGGGAGTTTCCACCCAGGTTTCTAACATAGCTAAAGAAGGCCTTGTGATCGTCTTTTGTGTCTTTTGCGATTTTTCTCTCAAAGTTGGCCTTGGATGATTTTATGACTGATTGTAGTTTTTTTCTAGTACTGATCAGAGACGCCTTCCTTTTTAGGGATTTTGCTCTGTCATGTAGTAGCTTCCTCCTCCTGTTGTAAAGTTTGTTTATGGCTGGGGTCCACCAGACTGGGCGCCTGCCTTTGGGGGAATGGGTCTTGGTTTTTATTTGGGATTGCATGATCCATGCATTCTTGAAGGTGCCCATAGAAAGCATTTGCAAAGGATTCAGCAGTGTGGGTTGTGGTTTCCACTGGCCCAGGGGCCTTGAAGGATACCACTTCAGTCTTAAGAAGTGTGAAGTTTGCTTCTGAGAAGTTCTTCACTGTCGTCTTTTGTGCAGGGGGTGGGGGCGGGATGTGGATTTCCAGTGAGATTAATTTATGGTCTGATCTTACCAAAGAGGGATATACTTCTGGTGTGGAGCATTTTGTCCCCATGTTTGTGATAATCAGGTCTAGTATATTGTCTCCTCTTGTGGGAATAGTGACTAGTTTTTCCATTGCATTTGAGTTTATGAATTCTAGGAACCTTTGGGCTAGGGTGTTGGGGCTTGAGTAATGTTCCCAGTCTATGTTTGGGTAGTTGAAGTCTCCCAAAATGATGGTATTTGGAGAGACATTCATACTCTCCAGTGTCTTCAGGAAGGCTGTGTGGGGTTCCTGAGTTTGAGGGGGTGGTCTGTAGCATGCTACAAACTGTAAGGCAGTTTTGCCTATGGTTAGTTGCACCTGGATAGTCTCCGATGCTTCGTGCGTTGCCACTAACCTGGAGGTGTGAGTATCTTTGATGAAAATGGATACTCCCCCTCCTTTTGTGGTTCGGTCCAAGTTTTGGGGCCGGAAAGCATGATATGAGGTAAAACCTGATAGTGCTGGGGTGCTCTCAGGAGCCTTGAACCAGGTTTCAGTCACTGCACAGACATCAATGTTCTCCATACTGAGGAGGGCTTTGAGGGCGTGCATCTTGAGGTTTAGACTTCTGGCATTGAGCAGCATTACCCTTAGTTTTTTCCACTTGTGTTTTCTAGGGAGGTAGGTTTGTCATTTGAGCCTTGCCTAAAAAGGCACTATGGGGGTGGCAAGAGCCTTGGCCAATATCTGGAAGCCCAGGGGTGACAGGTGCAAGCCATCCCTTGCAAAGCAGCGTGGCTTGTCAAGCATGTCATCCCAAGCAGACAGACATTGGATCCCCTTAGAATGACACCAGTAATTAAGCCAATTGTTAAAACTGATCATTTTGTCTTTGTACTGTGGCATCATTCTTGGTGAGGGTAAGATGCTGCTCAGGGTCAGGGTCATACCGGCCTGGGCTACATAATCAGAGAGCTCCTCTATGTCTCTTTTCATGTAGTCCAGGGAGGTACGTCTCAGGTCGTTCACACCAGCATGTACAATGACTGAGTCATATTTGTACTTGCTGTGGAGTGACCTGAGTGCTTGTGTTATGTGGCGGATTCTAGCTCCCAACAGGCAGCTTACTGTGACCTTTTCCTTGTTCAGTCTGGTGAGCGGGACGCCAGTGTGTCTGACTATGGAGTCACCTATTACAAGTGTGTCTGGCATGTTGTTTGGCCTTAAGGGCTGTGACTGTTTAGCACACTGACCTTGTGAACTATGTGTTGCATGTGCTATGTCTTGAGGTGGTGGTTGCTTGGGTGTCTGCTTTGGAGGCCTCTGTTGTTTTGGTAGATTTTTAATCAGCGCCTCCGAGTATGTTTTGTGTGTTTATGTGTTTGGTTTGCTGTTGTGATAGTTCTATGTGAGACTGGGTTTGTGGTGTGCGTGGTTACCTTCTCCTCCTGACTGGTCTTGCCAGTACTGAATTGAGAGAGCTCAGCCTCCAGTTTGGCTATATAGTTGCATCTCTCGCATATATTTGTATTTGTTGGGAGGAGGAGAGGGTTGTCTGTGTACATGAGGCAATTGTAACATTGCCTCAAGATTCCCAGATTCACCAGCTGAACAGGAGAGGATGCCAGCAACTGACCCTTCGACATGCTAGAAATAGTGAAAAAGATTGCTGTGTAACTGAGTCAGAAAGGACCTATAGGGAGATGTGTACTGAACAGAATTTAGGTGAATGAAGTACTTTCATTTGTTTAAGAGTGCTTTACCTGTATAAAAATGCTTTAGGAGCAAGTGCTGAGCTTTTCAGATAGAGTATAGGCTGTTTAGATTACAAGTAGAAATAGTTCTAAGGGAAAAATTGAAGAGCAGACTTGGTGGAGCCAGAAAAAGTTTAACCTTGTTTAACCAAGTTTAACCTTGTTTAACCGGCGCTGCGCTATGCGCACGAATGCGCAAAGCCATGCAAAGGCGGATTTTAAGCAGTGAACTACAAAAGAGCTGGGAATGGTCCCAAACAACCAATTACTACAACTTCTTGTGCTGAGGTCACTTCCCCCAAGGACAGGTAGGCTGCTCAAGGCACCCCACTCCCACTGGTGAGCAAAGAAACTTCCTTCTATCCAAGTAAGGTAATGGACAACACAGGAACTACACCACAGCTCAGAATACAGCAATGCCTGTATACCGGTCTAAACTAGTCGAGAAAGGCGGGAAAACAAGGATTATTTTTTTGGTTTTTTGATTTTTTTGTAGAAATACACAGAAAATGCAGAGACAGTGATAAATTAGTTACACAGGCTAGCACACTTTAGTGGGCAGCCTCCACAGTTAAATTAAACAAACAAACAAGCAAACGTTCGATTAAATTCAACTAAATGTAACTTTAAGTGCAGATTTAAAAATAAATGTAGTAATCAGAAAAAAAAAAACAGTTCAGGCTAGTTTAAAGTAAGCAACAGAAGCTATTTCCAGTGGAAAAAAGCAAATATACTTAAATCCAGAAGGTAGTCGCTTTTTTGAGTTCCTTGCTGCTAGGACCACTCTGTAAACCCACGTGAAGCTTGTCTGAGCAGTATAGCCAAAAAAATGCCCAGAGGCGGATTTTAAGCAGTGAACTACAAAAGAGCTAGGAATGGTCCCAAACAACCAATTACTACAGCTTCTTGTGCTGAGGTCCCTTCCCCCAAGGACAGGTAGTCTGCTCAAGGCTCCCCACTCCCACTGGTGAGCAAAGAAACTTCCCTCTATCCAAGTAAGGTAATGGACAACACAGGAACTACACCACAGCCCAGAATACAGCAATGCCTGTATGCTGGTCTAAACTAGTCGAGAAAGGCGGGAAAACAAGGATTATTTTTTTTTTTTGTAGAAATACACAGAAAATGCAGAGAGAGTGATAAATTAGTTACACAGGCTAGCACACTTTAGTGGGCAGCCTCCACATTTAAATTAAACAAACAAACAAGCAAACTTTCGATTAAATTCGACTAAATGTAACTTTAAGTGCAGATTTAAAAATAAATGTAGTAATCAGAAAAAAAAACAGTTCAGGCTAGTTTAAAGTAAGCAACAGAAGCTATTTCCAGTGGAAAAAAAGCAAATATACTTAAATCCAGAAGGTAGTCGCTTTTTCGAGTTCCTTGCTGCTAGGACCACTCTGTAAACCCACGTGGAGCTTGTCTGAGCAGTATCATGTCATACTGTGTAGTATTTTGTATTGTACGGAATGACATGACTTGATTACATTTTAGTATGCTATGAATATAGTGGTTTAATGGAGTATTGTAGCATTTTGTATTGTACGGAATGACATGACTTGATTACATTTTAGTATTCTATGAATATAGTGGTTTATGGGAGTATTGTAGCATTTTGTATTGTATGGAATGACATGACTTGATTACATTTTAGTTGTTGTTGTGTCTTTCGACTTTTACCGGTTAGGGGTCGCCACAGCGGAACTCCGGTCCGCTAATGATTGGTAGTTGATTTCTACATGCAGAGTTACCAGCCCTGATGCACAACCATCAATGAAGGTATGCCCATTCACGAATGTCGTAACGCAGAAGAACTTGATTATATTTTAGTATTCTATGAATATAGTGGTTTATGGGAGTATTGCAGCATTTTGTATTGTACGGAATTACATGACTTGATCACATTTTAGTATGCTATGAATATAGTGGTTTATGGGAGTATTGTAGCATTTTTTATTGTACGGAATGACATGACTTGATTACATTTTAGTATGCTATGAATATAGTGGTTTATGGGAGTATTGTAGCATTTTGTATTGTATGGAATGACATGACAATTACATTTTATTATTCTATGAATATAGTGGTTTATGTGAGTACTGTAGCATTTTGCATTGTACGGAATGACATGACTTGATTACATTTTAGTATTTTATGAATATAGTGGTTTATGGGAGTATTGTAGCATTTTGTATTGTACGGAAAGACATGAGTTGATTACATTTTAGTATGCAATGAACATAGTGGTTTATGGGAGTATTGTAGCATTTTGTATTGTACAGAATGACATGACTTGATTGCATTTTAGTAGTCTATGAATATAGTGGTTTATGTGAGTATTGTAGCATTTTGTATTGTACGGAATGACATGACTTGATTACATTTTAATATGCTATGAATATAGTAGTTTGTGGGAGTATTGTAGCATTTTGCATTGTATGGAATTACATGACTTGATTACATTTTAGTATTCCATGAAGATAGCAATTTATGTGAGTATTGTAGCATTATGTATTGTACGGAATGACATGACGTGATTACATTTTAGTATGCTATGAATATAGTGGTTTATGGGAGTATTGTAGCATTTTTTATTGTATGGAATGACATGACTTGATTACATTTTAATATGCTATGAATATAGTGGTTTATGGGAGTATTGTAGCATTTTGTATTGTACGGAATGACATGACTTGATTACATTTAAGTATTCTATGAATATAGTGGTTTATGGGAGTACTGTAGCATTTTACATTGTACAGAATGACATGACTTGATTACATTTTAGTATTCCATGAAGATAGCAATTTATGTGAGTATTGTACATTATGTATTGTACGAAATGACATTATGTGATTACATTTTAGCATTCTATGAATATAGTGGTTTATGGGAGTATTGTAGCATTTTGTATTGTACGGAATTACATGACTTGACTACATATTAGTATTCTATGAATATAGTGGTTTATGGGAGTATTGTAGCA
Source organism: Protopterus annectens (assembly GCF_019279795.1). Classification (NCBI taxonomy): domain Eukaryota; kingdom Metazoa; phylum Chordata; order Ceratodontiformes; family Protopteridae; genus Protopterus; species Protopterus annectens. The sequence goes on from NC_056748.1 coordinate 1,115,027,756, forward strand.
TTTTTTATTGTACGGAATGCATGAATTGATTACATTTTAGTATTCTATGAACATAGTTGTTTATGTTAGTATTGTAGCATTTTGTATTGCGCGGAATGACATGAATTGATTACATATTAGTATGCTATGAATGTAGTGGCTTATGGGAGTATTGTAGCATTTTTTATTGTACGGAATGACATGACTTGATTACATTTTAGTATGCTATGAATATAGTGGTTTAATGGAGTATTGTAGCATTTTGTATTGTACGGAATGACATGACTTGATTACATTTTAGTATTCTATGAATATAGTGGTTTATGGGAGTATTGTAGCATTTTGTATTGTATGGAATGACATGACTTGATTACATTTTAGTTGTTGTTGTGTCTTTCGACTTTTACCGGTTAGGGGTCGCCACAGCGGAACTCCGGTCCGCTAATAATTGGTAGTTGATTTCTACATGCAGAGTTACCAGCCCTGATGCACAACCATCAATGAAGGTACGCCCATTCACGAATGTCGTAATGCAGAAGAACTTGATTATATTTTAGTATTCTATGAATATAGTGGTTTATGGGAGTATTGTAGCATTTTGTATTGTACGGAATTACATGACTTGATTACATTTTAGTATGCTATGAATATAGTGGTTTATGGGAGTATTGTAGCATTTTGTATTGTATGGAATGACATGACGATTACATTTTATTATTCTATGAATATAGTGGTTTATGTGAGTACTGTAGCATTTTGCATTGTACGGAATGACATGACTTGATTACATTTTAGTATTTTATGAATATAGTGGTTTATGGGAGTATTGTAGCATTTTGTATTGTACGGAAAGACATGAGTTGATTACATTTTAGTATGCAATGAATATAGTGGTTTATGTGAGTATTGTAGCATTTTGTATTGTACGGAATGACATGACTTGATTACATTTTAATATGCTATGAATATAGTAGTTTGTGGGAGTATTGTAGCATTTTGCATTGTATGGAATGACATGACTTGATTACATTTTAGTATTCCATGAAGATAGCAATTTATGTGAGTATTGTAGCATTATGTATTGTACGGAATGACATGACGTGATTACATTTTAGTATGCTATGAATATAGTGGTTTATGGGAGTATTGTAGCATTTTGTATTGTACGGAATTACATGACTTGATTACATTTTAGTATTCTATGAACATAGTTGTTTATGTTAGTATTGTAGCATTTTGTATTGCGCGGAATGACATGAATTTATTACATTTTAGTATGCTATGAATGTAGTGGTTTATGGGAGTATTGTAGCATTTTGTATTGTACAGAATGCCATGACTTAATTACATTTTAGTATTCTATGAATATAGTGGTTTATGGGAGTATTGTAGCATTTTGTATTGTACGGAATGACATGACATGATTATACTTTAGTATTCTATGAATATAGTGGTTTATGGGAGTATTGTAGCATTTTGTATTGTACGGAATGACATGACATGATTACATTTTAGTATTCTATGAATATAGTGGTTTATGGGAGTATTGTAGCATTTTGTATTGTATGGGATGACATGACTTGATTACATTTTAGTATTCTATGAATATAGTGGTTTTTGGGAGTATTGTAGCATTTTGTATTGTATGGAATGACATGACTTGATTACATTTTAGTTGTTGTTGTGTCTTTCGACTTTTACTGGTTATGGGTCACCACAGCGGAACTCCGGTCCACTAATGATTGGTAGTTGATTTCTACATGCAGAGTTACCAGCCCTGATGCACAACCATCAATGAAGGTACGCCCATTCACGAATGTCGTAACGCAGAAGAACTTGATTATATTTTAGTATTCTATGAATATAGTGGTTTATGGGAGTATTGTAGCATTTTGTATTGTACGGAATTACATGACTTGATCACATTTTAGTATGCTATGAATATAGTGGTTTATGGGAGTATTGTAGCATTTTTTATTGTACGGAATGCCATGAATTGATTACATTTTTGTATTCTATGAACATAGTTGTTTATGTTAGTATTGTAGCATTTTGTGTTGCGCGGAATGACATGAATTGATTACATATTAGTATGCTATGAATGTAGTGGTTTATGGGAGTATTGTAGCATTTTGTATTGTACAGAATGCCATGACTTAATTACATTTTAGTATTCTATGAATATAGTGGTTTATGGGAGTATTGTAGCATTTTGTATTGTACGGAATGACATGACATGATTATACTTTAGTATTCTATGAATATAGTGGTTTATGGGAGTAGTGTAGCATTTTGTATTGTACGGAATGACATGACATGATTACATTTTAGTATTCTATGAATATAGTGGTTTATGGGAGTATTGTAGCATTTTGTATTGTACGGGATGACATGACTTGATTACATTTTAGTATTCTATGAATATAGTGGTTTATGGGAGTATTGTAGCATTTTGTATTGTATGGAATGACATGACTTGATTACATTTTAGTTGTTGTTGTGTCTTTCGACTTTTACCGGTTAGGGGTCGCCACAGCGGAACTCCGGTCCACTAATGATTGGTAGTTGATTTCTACATGCAGAGTTACCAGCCCTGATGCACAACCATCAATGAAGGTACGCCCATTCACGAATGTCGTAACGCAGAAGAACTTGATTATATTTTAGTATTCTATGAATATAGTGGTTTATGGGAGTATTGTAGCATTTTGTATTGTACGGAATTACATGACTTGATCACATTTTAGTATGCTATGAATATAGTGGCTTATGGGAGTATTGTAGCATTTTTTATTGTACGGAATGACATGACTTGATTACATTTTAGTATGCTATGAATATAGTGGTTTAATGGAGTATTGTAGCATTTTGTATTGTACGGAATGACATGACTTGATTACATTTTAGTATTCTATGAATATAGTGGTTTGTGGGAGTATTGTAGCATTTTGTATTGTATGGAATGACATGACTTGATTACATTTTAGTTGTTGTTGTGTCTTTCGACTTTTACCGGTTAGGGGTCGCCACAGCGGAACTCCGGTCCGCTAATAATTGGTAGTTGATTTCTACATGCAGAGTTACCAGCCCTGATGCACAACCATCATTGAAGGTACGCCCATTCATGAATGTCGTAATGCAGAAGAACTTGATTATATTTTAGTATTCTATGAATATTGTGGTTTATGGGAGTATTGTAGCATTTTGTATTGTACGGAATTACATGACTTGATCACATTTTAGTATGCTATGAATATAGTGGTTTATGGGAGTATTGTAGCATTTTTTTATTGTACGGAATGACATGACTTGATTACATTTTAGTATGCTATGAATATAGTGGTTTATGGGAGTATTGTAGCATTTTGTATTGTATGGAATGACATGACGATTACATTTTATTATTCTATGAATATAGTGGTTTATGTGAGTACTGTAGCATTTTGCATTGTACGGAATGACATGACTTGATTACATTTTAGTATTTTATGAATATAGTGGTTTATGGGAGTATTGTAGCATTTTGTATTGTACGGAAAGACATGAGTTGATTACATTTTAGTATGCAATGAATATAGTGGTTTATGTGAGTATTGTAGCATTTTGTATTGTACGGAATGACATGACTTGATTACATTTTAATATGCTATGAATATAGTAGTTTGTGGGAGTATTGTAGCATTTTGCATTGTATGGAATGACATGACTTGATTACATTTTAGTATTCCATGAAGATAGCAATTTATGTGAGTATTGTAGCATTATGTATTGTACGGAATGACATGACGTGATTACATTTTAGTATGCTATGAATATAGTGGTTTATGGGAGTATTGTAGCATTTTGTATTTTATGGAATTACATGATTTGATTACATATTAGTATTCTATGAATATAGTGGTTTATGGGAGTATTGTAGCATTTTTTATTGTACGGAATGCATGAATTGATTACATTTTAGTATTCTATGAACATAGTTGTTTATGTTAGTATTGTAGCATTTTGTATTGCGCGGAATGACATGAATTTATTACATTTTAGTATGCTATGAATGTAGTGGCTTATGGGAGTATTGTAGCATTTTGTATTGTACAGAATGCCATGACTTAATTACATTTTAGTATTCTGTGAATATAGTGGTTTATGGGAGTATTGTAGCATTTTGTATTGTACGGAATGACATGACATGATTATACTTTAGTATTCTATGAATATAGTGGTTTATGGGAGTATTGTAGCATTTTGTATTGTACGGAATGACATGACATGATTACATTTTAGTATTCTATGAATATAGTGGTTTATGGGAGTATTGTAGCATTTTGTATTGTACGGGATGACATGACTTGATTACATTTTAGTATTCTATGAATATAGTGGTTTTTGGGAGTATTGTAGCATTTTGTATTGTATGGAATGACATGACTTGATTACATTTTAGTTGTTGTTGTGTCTTTCGACTTTTACCGGTTATGGGTCACCACAGCGGAACTCCGGTCCACTAATGATTGGTAGTTGATTTCTACATGCAGAGTTACCAGCCCTGATGCACAACCATCAATGAAGGTATGCCCATTCACGAATGTCGTAACGCAGAAGAACTTGATTATATTTTAGTATTCTATGAATATAGTGGTTTATGGGAGTATTGTAGCATTTTGTATTGCACGGAATTACATGACTTGATCACATTTTAGTATGCTATGAATATAATGGTTTATGGGAGTATTGTAGCATTTTTTATTGTATGGAATGACATGACTTGATTACATTTTAGTATGCTATGAATATAGTGGTTTATGGGAGTATTGTAGCATTTTGTATTGTATGGAATGACATGATGATTACATTTTATTATTCTATGAATTTAGTGGTTTATGTGAGCACTGTAGCATTTTGCATTGTACGGAATGACATGACTTGATTACATTTTAGTATTTTATGAATATAGTGGTTTATGGGAGTATTGTAGCATTTTGTTTTGTACGGAAAGACATGAGTTGATTACATTTTAGTATGCAATGAATATAGTGGTTTATGGGAGTATTGTAGCATTTTGTATTGTACAGAATGACATGACTTGATTGCATTTTAGTAGTCTATGAATATAGTGTTTATGTGAGTATTGTAGCATTTTGTATTGTACGGAATGGCATGACTTGATTACATTTTAATATGCTATGAATATAGTAGTTTGTGGGAGTATTGTAGCATTTTTTATTGTATGGAATGACATGACTTGATTACGTTTTAATATGCTATGAATATAGTGGTTTATGAGAGTATTGTAGCATTTTGCATTGTACGGAATGACATGACTTGATTACATTTTAGTATTCCATGAAGATAGCAATTTATGTGAGTATTGTACATTATGTATTGTACGGAATGACATTATGTGATTACATTTTAGTATTCTATGAATATAGTGGTTTATGGGAGTATTGTAGCATTTTTGTATTGTACAGAATGCCATGACTTAATTACATTTTAGTATTCTATGAATATAGTGGTTTATGGGAGTATTGTAGCATTTTTTATTGTACCGAATGCCATGAATTGATTACATTTTAGTATTCTATGAACATAGTTGTTTATGTTAGTATTGTAGCATTTTGTATTGCGCAGAATGACATGAATTGATTACATTTTAGTATGCTATGAATGTAGTGGTTTATGGGAGTATTGTAGCATTTTGTATTGTACAGAATGCCATGATATGATTATACTTTAGTATTCTATGAATATAGTGGTTTATGGGAGTATTGTAGCATTTTGTATTGTACGGAATGACATGACATGATTACATTTTAGTATTCTATGAATATAGTGGTTTATGGGAGTATTGTAGCATTTTGTATTGTGCGGGATGACATGACTTGATTACATTTTAGTATTCTATGAATATTTTGGTTTATGGGAGTATTGTAGCAGTTTGCATTGTACAGAATGACATGACTTGATTACATTTTAGTATGCTATGAATATAGTGGTTTATGGGTATTGTAGTATTTTGTATTGTACGGAATGACATGACTTGATTACATTTTAGTATGCTATGAATATAGTGGTTTACGGGAGTATTGTAGCATTTTGTACTGTACAGAATGACATGACTTGATTACATTTTAGTATGCTATGAATATAGTGGGCTATATGAGTATTGTAGCATTTTGTAGTGTGTGGAATGACATGACTTGATTACATTTTAGTATTCTATGAATATAGTGGTTTATGGGAGTATTGTAGCATTTTGTATTGTATGGAATGACATGACTTGATTACATTTTAGTATGCTATGAATATAGTGGTTTATGGAAGTATTGTAGCATTTTGTATTGTACGGAATGACATGACTTGATTACATTTTAGTATTCTATGAATATTGTGGTTTATGGGAGTATTGTATCATTTTGTATTGTATGGAATGACATTACTTGACATTTTAGTATTCTATGAATATAGTGGTTTATGGGAGTATTGTAGCATTTTGTATTGAACGGAATGACATGACTTGACTAAATTTTAGTATTCTATGAATATAATAGTTTATGGGAGTATTGTAGCATTTTGTATTGTACGAAATGACATGACTTGATTATATTTTTGTATGCTACGAATATATTGGTTTATAGGAGTATTGTAGTATTTTGTGTTGTACGGAATGACATGACTTGATTACATTTTAGTATTCTATGAATATAGTGGTTTATGGGAGTATTGTAGCATTTTGTATTGTACGGAATGACATGTCTTGATTACATTTTAGTATTCTATGAATATAGTGGTTTATGTGAGTATTGTAGCATTTTGTATTGTATGGAATGACATGACTTGATTACATTTTAGTATTCTATGAATATAGTGGTTTATGTGAGTATTGTAGCATTTTGTATTGTACAGAATGATATGACTTGATTACATTTTAGTATGTTATGAATATAGTGGTTTATGGGAGTATTGTAGCATTTTGTATTGTACGGAATGACATGACTTGATTACATTTTAGTATTTTATGAATATATTCATTTATGCGAGTATTGTAGCATTTTGTATTGTATGGAATGATATGACTTGATTACAGTTTAGTATGCTATGAATATAATGGTTTATGGGAGTATTGTAGCATTTTGTATTGTACGGCATGACATGACTTGATTACATTTTAGTATTCTATGAATATAGTGGTTTATGGGAATATTGTAGCATTTTGTATTGTACGGAATGACATGACTTGATTACATTTTAGTATTCTATGAATATTGTGGTTTATGGGAGTATTGTATCATTTTGTATTGTACGGAATGACATTACTTGACTACATTTTAGTATTCTATGAATATAGTAGTTTATGGGAGTATTGTAGCATTTTGTATTGTATGGAATGATATCACTTGATTACAGTTTAGTATGCTATGAATATAGTGGTTTATGTGAGTATTGTAGCATTTTGTATTGTACGGAATGACATGACTTGATTACATTTTAGTATTCTATGAATATCGTGGTTTATGTGAGTATTGTAGCATTTTGTATTGTACGGAATGACATGACTTGATTACATTTTAGTATTTTATGAATATAGTGGTTTATGGGAGTATTGTAGCATTTTGTATTTTACGGAATGACATGACTTGATTACATTTTAGTATTTTATGAATATAGTGGTTTATTGGAGTATTGTAGCATTTTGTATTGTACGGAATGATATGACTTGATTACAATTTGGTATGCTATGAATATAGTGCATTAATGTTTGGATACTGCAACATGAGCTCATTTTCTTTTTGCTGACCTATTAGATGATTACTAGGTTGGTTTTTTATTCATGTTTTTAGAATTGCCATCTTTAGTTGTACGTTTTATAACATAATATTATATATTCATGTCTTTTAATTTGAGTTAGTGAAAAAATTGGGTAAAGTTTTAGATTCAGGTAGTGCATCAAATGTTATTCATAGTGCTTGTAAATGGGATGTTATTTAACGCTTTATATTTGTAAGCTTTTAAAGGAATTTTTTATATTTGGCTTATAGACATTCATTAATTGTAACAGTTGATTTGTTAAGCCTTAATTGAATGATGAATTAAGTGGTGTTTTTATTTAAATGGTAGATGTAGTTCTGAATTTTAAAGAATCTCAAGAAGCATCCAAGTTAGACATGAATGCGCTTACTGGGTTGTTATGTTTAATAAATTGTACATAAAAGTTGTGTTTGTTACCTCTTTTTTTTAGATGCAGGCATTTTGATTTTGGGATTGAGGTACTTCGTTCTTCAACTAGTTCTACATTGGTTATGATAAATATTCTTTTAGATTTGTTTATTTTTAGATAAGAAATGAGAATTTCGGTGTCTGTCTCACCTTATGGCATTGATGCCTGGAAGGAGAAATTCAAAGACTTTTAAATTAAGTTTGAGCCAGGTCTTAGTAGCCTTGATGATGCCTGGTTGATTAGGATCTATATCATATGAGCAAATCTCACAAATTGCGAACCCTCATAATATCGGACCTCAAAGTGCTTTATCTGAGATTGCGGTACAGTGAAGAATGGGATATTTGTCCTTTCCTCACTGTAGTGCAATCCCGAAGTTGGAATATATATTTAGTGGGGGGTGTGGGGGGCACAGCCCCCCACAATAGGAAGTTTGAGGTCCGGTATGTTCGATATTATGAGCGTTTGCAATTTGTGTGATTCGCTCATATGATATAGACCCGGTTGATTATGAGATACCCAGGCATGAAAGTTGGTAATTTTGTTAAGAATACTTTGCAAGTTTAGTCTAACAGTGTTTAAGGATTTATTTATTTATTTGTTTATCTGACATTTGTTGACCGGGAAAGTCCATCTGAGCTTGTGCCTTTTTTCATCAGAGGCCCGGGGAGAAACTCTCCAAAGAACAAGTTTTAAATAGTAATAAGATATATAAATTCACAGTATAGTTTTGAGAAAAAGTAAGTTTCATAAGAAGTATAAAGTCAAATTTATCAGGAGTGGAACTTATAATTAAATAAAGAACTCTCTAAATAGGGAAGAAGAAGAGAAGTAAGCAAAGATCTGGTTAGTAAGAGAAAGGAGAGATGAGGAAGAAGAGATACGTCTAGGAGCAAGAGTTCGGTATCATTCTGCGAGATAACATGAAGAGAGAGAAATAAAGTGTATCAAAATAATAAGGGGGGGGTAAGCATTGAGAGGGGTAAAGGTGAAAAATAGGTAGTAGAAATCATGCTATAGTACTGGAATAGTAGTAAATAGAAATATTACTGGTAAATGATTTATTGGAATTAGAGGAGTTAGACAGAGCTGATAGGTTAATAGTGGAAATAGGTCCTGGATTAGGGTGGATATCACTACAAAGGGGTAAGTTTGAGAATCTGGGAGAGTAAAAAGATGGTAATTGGTTGCTTTTTGATCTGCTAAGATGATTCTGATGGTATAAGATGGCACCTTTTAATGGAAGTATTATCAATTTGGGGAAGATCAATGGGCTTATTTGAAATAAGATGGGAGATGTAGCAGAACAGCTGTTTGATGAGTTAGATTGGAAGGATGTGACAGATGTTGGTTTGGAGAGAAAGGAGATAGAGTTGAGGGCTGTGTAATTTAATAGTAAAAAAAAAATATGGAGAAATGGGAAAGTAGTAGTATATTTACACCTGTGGGAGACATTAAGGAAAGGTAGTGTGAAGAGGTTCTAGTGAAATGTTCAGATTACAGTTAGAGAGAAACAAAGGTTAGAGTGTGGTAGAATATAACAGAAGAAATATGGAGAACGCAAGTAAATATTAATGAAGTGACATAACATATAACTGGAGAGATTAAGGTTAGCTAGGGAAAACTATGAGAGGACAAATTGACATGAGAAGAAGAGTTACGTTAGCAAGAGTTTAAGTACAGGGTCACACAGTAGTAGGGGAGGTTTCGTTACAGGTTGCAGATGTGTGTTTATTTAGTTATTTTACATTTGTTAACTGGGAAATTCTTACTGGACCAGGTCCATTTTCAGTGGAGGCCTGGGGAGAAACGCATCTAGTTATACAAAAACAGTACAGCTACTATAATACACAAATAAGATGTAGTAAACAGGTTACAACATATATGGAGAACATAGTAATATAACAAAAAATAACTAAAAACATTTCAAATAAATGATGGTATAGAAAATAAGTAAAATTACAATGTCAGTTATATACTGGAAACAGAAGAAAATATATTAAGTAAAGTCTACAGTTAAAAGTTCAACTTTTCAAATGAACAAGCATGCAGGTGATCAGAGATCAAGCAGGTGATCAGAGAGCAATTTGGAGAGTTAATAGCAGTGTGGGTAAGGTTATGTGATACAGGGACATAGCCAGGTACTAAGGAGATGTAGTTTGAGGGAGTTTTGAACATAGAGATGGAGGGGGCAGTGGACACGGAATGGGGTAGAGAGTTCCAATTTCTGGCAATGGTGTGGGAGTAGAGTGCTTTCCCTGTGTTATTATTAGCCTTGGTGATGGAGAGGAGAGCTTTTTCACTAGATCTGAGGTACCGGTTTGCAGTGTAGATAGTAAGTAGATTGGATATTGGGGGGGGGGGGGTTCAGGGTATTTGAGAATATTGTAGACTGTACCCAGCTGGTGATAGTTAAGTAGTTGTAGTAACTCAAGCCATTTTAGTTTTTAGTGCAGTACAGTGATTGGTCTAGGTCACACTTTCTGATTTGGGTGAAGATTGGTGCTGCGTAAAATAGAGTTGAGAGGAGGTGGCTTGATGCAAGAGTGACTCTAGCTTTTTGTGAGAGAAAGGACTTATGCCTGTATAGGGAGCCTACCTTTTTGTGTACTAGTTTTATGGTATGTGAGATGTGGACATCAAAGTGAAGATTATTGTCAATTTCAATGCCCAGAAGTTTGGTGTGATTAGAGGGGGAGATGGTGGTGCTGTCCTTAGATGTTATGGTAAAGGAGGGGGGGTTGAACTATTCGAGGAAAATTGTAGCAATTTTGTCTTTTTGGAATTTAGAATTAGTTGGATACCTGAGATCTGTTTTTCTACAGAGTTGAAGGTATCTTGAGTGAGTGTTTGTAGGGTGGTGGGAGATGAGACGGAGCAGATCAGGGGTGAATCATCTACATATTGAATGAGTGTGGCATGCTGTGCAGAGCTATTGGGATTATTTGTGAATATAGATACTAAGCTACTGCTGGAGTGTGGGGAGTGACAGGAGAGAAGGAGTGGTGGGAGGGAATTAAAGAGGGCAGAATATGACTAGAGGGAATATTAGAATAGTTGAGGTCGGGCAGAGAGGTAATTCATGAGATTGAGATTGGTCTGTCTAGGAACAGTGGGCAGTGTTAAATGATATAAATGTAGGCATAGAGGGGGTAAATGGGAATTGGGAGTAGGCTAGTGGAGCAGAGTGAGCCCGAGCGTAGCGAGGGCAAACAGAGAGGGCACCACCAGGCCTATGAGAAACTGCAAGTGGAGAAGTAAAACTATCAGTAAGGTAGTTCATGCAGTACACGTGTTTAGAGAAAACATGTGTGAAGTGGTGGAGTATTAATATATTATTCTATGAGGAGCTAGTTTAGGGGAAAACATAACACGCAGGTAGATATGGAGGTAAAGTTATAGTGTAGCAATAAGGGACTGCTTTTGTTAAAATAGCTCCAGCAATGCGTAAAAAGTAGTCAAATAGAAGTTGGCTGCTTAATGCATAAAGATAGTCATTAGATGGATTAGCTGAAAGAATAAAGGAACCAAAGTACGGGGAGGTTAAGCAAATTAATTGTATTGAGTTTAAAGGAATGAAGTACAGAGTTACCAGGGCAGTGAGATGGTAAGAAAAAGCAATGTCTGAGGAACTCGGGTTTTGCGTCGCTAACAAAAACACTATATGCTAAAGCTACCACTGTTATCATTGAAATTGAGGTACTATGGTATTCTGCTGGTGAATTGGAACATAAGAATATTAAAATTGAACTATGTTAATGGAAAACATACAAGCCTCTTGTGGTGTAATTCACCCTTGAGAAGAGATAGGAGTAAGAACTTGCGTTACTGACTTCCAATAAGGTGGATTGGAACTGGCAGTTGCACTGGGCAGAGGGTCCTGTTGTACTGTGTAAATAATTAGAGAGTAGAAGGCATAAGACAACATATGGAAATATGTATAGTAGAACTGAGACAGAAAAGGCACAGAACTATTAAGGCATTAAATAAATTTGAAGAACACACAATGGAGAGTTAACCTAAGCACTTTCATCCCAATTTTAATACACCATGGAACTTCATCAGAAAATATCTCTTTTAAAACTTATCATGTTTTGTATTTGCCTGCCACACACAAATTGCCCAATCAGAAATCATCATCATATGTCACATGACTTTCTTATTAAAAAAAATGTTGTTCCGTGTGTAAATCAGTATGACAGTAATCAGTTCAACTTGTTATTTCTAAGACCTGAAGCAAATCCTTTTTGTAATAGTGAGATCTTGGATTCCTCTGGCAGCTTGGGGGGTCAATTTGGGACAATGAAATACCCAAGTCAGCAGTCATCCAAACTGTAAGTCATCACCTTTCGAGCTGGAGAAAAAATTGTTTAAATATAAAAGTTTGGAATATGACATGTATTATTTAGAGAGATGCCTTGAACTTCAACAAGTCCCTCAAGGGTTAAGAATGCATAGATTTCCAAATGACATCTCCAACACAGACAATATTTGCAAACAGTTAGTGCGACTTTTTTAACAATACTGGTCTTGAGATGTTGAGGTGTATGATAAAACATCACAACAATAACCTTAAAACCATTCAGTACAAAGTCCATTCTCTCAATGAACAAATAGTAAATCATACATTCTTTGCTGATTTTATGTACTTGTAAGATGGTATTTCTATTAAACTGGAAAGACATATCACTTTTAAGTATAAAAAACAAAAAAATTGTTTAGCGATGCCAGTGTATACAGTCTTGGTCAGGCATAACCTATTGGGATAGGAAGTGATAAGGCTGGCATTTCACCAAGAGAAAGTACACATACAGTTGTAAGTACTGTAGTTGCTGATGTACCTAATTTGGGTACTCAAGGAGATCTTCTCAATACTTCTACTAACATTCCCAATGAAAATGGGGGGGGGGGTTACATCACAGAATGGCAACTGGTAATAGTGGTAATAAAACTGATGTGAATAGAAGGGAGTGAACCTTCCTCAAGTACTGTTACCCTTTCTGTTTCTATGTTTTTCTCAGCTGGGGAGTCAACATCATACATCACTCAATGTTCCCAGTCTGAACAGAGGGAAGAAGAACAGACAGGGATGCAACAAGATGAAATGACTATTGATTTAAGTGGACATTCTTTTAATGATGCTGAACTTAATGTATTGCTCAAAAGATTTTCTTTTGTTCCTTGTAATATAACTAATTACAATAATTTGATTTTGGGCTTTAAATTGTTTGTTCATAAGTTAAATTTTAAATTCATTTTACATAATGTCAGCATTGGTAATAATGCTGTTAAAAGATCAAGCATTTACAACCCCACCTACATAATACTTGGCAATTTTTGCTAAGACCTATGAGACGGATTTCCTTTGTATGGTTTGTATAAAGCCCACATAGAAATTATTTAATTTAAGAATAAGGGAAAGGCAAGCATTACATACATTAAGACAGGCTAAACATCTAAGGTTTATGAAAGCTGATAAAGGATGTGAGTTGGTTATTATGGAACACGACAAGTGTAGGGATATCATGGAACATATGTTGTCAGAACCCAGTAAACCAGAAGGTTAGAAAATAATTTGTTGTTAACAGCTTTAGAAATACTGACAATGAGTTGTTTGACATTTTTAACAAAGGGTTGTTAAATACTGATGTATATGATTTTTTTATCTGTGGCTCAACAGGAAATAGAGAAGATATTTGGAATCCCAAAGATCCACAAAGATGACGAATGTCTCCCCTTCCGTCCTATAGTTTCTAGTCCCAAACACAAGACAGTAATTATTTGTAGTTATTTAGATGGACTTTTAAATACCTTAGTGCAAAATAGCCAGTACTATCTTAAAGATTCCTGGGACTTTTTGAATTATCTTAGGTGATATAATTTTACAGGAGAAGAAAAGTTTTTAACCACCAGTGATGTTAATGCACTCTATACCAGTATCAATCAAGATGAAGGTGTCCAGTATATTATTTCACATCTCATTAGTGGTGGAGAGTTTGATTTTTCTACTAAGTTAATAGAATGTTTATTAAATGTGGTATTGAAAAATATTTTTTATATTTAATCATGCCATTTACTAACAAACATCAGGTGTGGCTATGGGTGCCAAGGTGGCACCCGCTTTTGTCAACCTTGTGTTATGTTAGTTGGAAGTTAATATCCTTATCAAAATACATTTTTTTTCAGTTTGTAAGATTTTATTGTTATTACATTAACAATTAGATTTTTTTTTTTGGAAAGGGACTCAAGAAATGTTCAGAAAGTTTGCTGCCAAAATAAATCGAAATCTTCCTTGTTGAAATTCACTATAAGTGGTTTGGGTAAGTCTGTCCATTTTTTGGATGTACAAGTAGAAATGGCTTTGGAACACCAGATGTTTAACAGTTTCATTTTTAGGAAAAACACCTTTAGTAACATTTACATTATTTTAGTAATCATCCAAAATTTATGAAAATTAATATTTTTAAAGGACAACTAATTAGAGCTAGTAGGATGACTAGCTCTGATGGTAATTTTTTAGAAGAATTTAAAATTCATTAAGTTATTTGTTAAGTGGGGTTATCCCATTATAGACTTAGAAAAAGTGTCTAGATTAGTTATTGAACAGAGAAGTAACAGATTTCAACTTATTCTTCTGAATGGGATTTGCAATATTAGTTCTAACATCAATTATAATTATGATGCTACCAATAAAACGTTAGCCTTTCCTTTAAGTATGTCTATGGCAGTAATGCTGTTAAAAGCATTATTGTAAATAATTGGAAAATTATTCATGGGAACGGTGATCTTTCAAAAATAATAGGCCCAAAATTTGTGTTCAAGAAAGGCTTCAAAGAAACTTTTGAAAAATGATGTTATGAGGGATAGGAAGTATCTTTGTTCAACACCAGGGACATTTAGCTGTTTTAATTGTAAGTAGTGCCATTTTTTAAGTAATGCCAGTATTTAACATTTGAATTACACTGTGTTTTCTAAAGATAGGTTTAATTGTCGTAATTCAAACATTATATAAATCCAAACAGCAAAACGATGTAGGGGAAAAGATCAACTAGTATGTAAAACACAGCACTGTAGAAAAGTCAAAAACACAGCAGTTGTTCACGGTAGAGGTGGTTCCAAAACTTTAATAAAATAGGCACATTATTCCCCTGGCCTTAATGAACATGTTTCGATACAGCCTGCACTGAGAGCAAGACCCCTAAAAAAGAGGCTGACAAAGAGGAGATAGGGTAGATGGATTGTTTTTAAATCAACACACACTAGTTGAGCAGTTATGCAATTTTAATATGTACATTTTTTTATTTATTGAGTTTATGAAATAGATTAACTGTTTTTATGAATTATTAGGTAATAGGTGGTATGAGTATTTAATTTAATTGAATATGCATTTTTATAGTCATTATAACATTTAGTTGTTTTTAGGACTATGAATGTAAGCAGACTTAATTGGTTTATTTAATTGGCATTTTCAATGCAATCATGTTGCTTAGCTACTTTTAATGCTTTTTCAGTTGATTGGATGAAACTGTTACAAGGTATTTAAAAGCTGGTTTTTACTTTGATAATAGGTCTGAAGAAGCTACATGCGAAAGGGCTTACCTGTTCTTTATTTTTACTATTTTATTAAAGTTTTGGAACCACGTCTACTGTGAACAACTGGTGTGTTTTTAACTTTTCTACATAGTTCAAACATTTAGTCACAAAACACCCAAAAGCGAACGTCACCATACAGTTGTATCCCAAGTGAAGGAAACATGTTCCATTAAGAAATGCAGTAAAATAAAAACAGCAATTAAATTTATTCCAATACTTGACAACTGTAAGTGATTTCACAATAACTCAATATTGCTTCATCAGACCAAGAATAACAGCTGACAGTGATCCTTATATAACATTTCAAAGTTTCAAAATTCGAAATAGCCATTCAGAAACTAGCTGATCTGGAGTCAGTTACAATTTAAAGACAAAGTAACTAATTCATAGTCTGAATTATATGTACGATACATTGGATAACATAGTAGCTTCTAAATAGATTTCCCTACAATTCATTCTACATACATATAAAATACTATGAACATATATATCTATATATATATATATATATATATATATATATATATATACACACAGATAGAATAGATAAAGTAAAATAGAAATAACAATAAAAATAAAATAGGGTAGAATAATATCATATATTTATATTTATAAATGTATGTAACTTCTTCTTCTTTTAGCTTCTCCCTTCAGTGGTTGCCACAGCAGATCAAATGTTTCCATTTCTTCCTGTCCTCTGCATCTTGCTCTGTCACACCAACCACCTGCATGTCCTCTCTCACCACATCCATAAACCTTATCTTAGGCCTTCCTCTTTTCCTGTTACCTGGCAGCTTCATCCTTAGCATCTTTTTCCCAATATACTCTGCATCCCTCCTCAGCACATGTCCAAACCAATGTAATCTGGCCTCTCTGGCTTTGTCTCCAAACCTTCCAATGTGGGCTGACCCTCTAATATACTTATTCCTAATCCTGTCCATCCTCATCACACCCAGTGCAAATCTTAACATCTTCAACTCTGCAACATCAAGCACTGACTCTTGCTTTTTTGTCAATGCCACTGTCTCCAACCCATATAACATAGCTGGTCTAACTATCCTCTTGTAGACCTTCCCTTTCACTCTTACTGGTACTCGTCTGTCACAAATCACTCCTGACACTCTTCTCCACCCACTCCATCCTGCCTGTACTCTCGTCTTCACCTCTCTTCCACACTCACCATTACTCTGAACTGTTGATCCCAAGTATTTAAACTCATCCACCTTTGCCACCTCTACTTCCTGCATCCTCACCATTCCTCTATCCTGCCTCTCATTCACACACATATATTCTGTCTTAGTCCTGATGACCTTCATTCATCTTCTCTCTAGAGAATGTCTCCACCTCTCGAGGGTCTCCTCCACCTGTTCCCTACTCCCACTACAGATCACAATGTCATCTGCAAACATCATAGTCCACGGGGACTCCTGTCTGATCTCATCTGTCAACCTGTCCATCACCATTACAAATAAGAAAGGACTCAGAGCTGAACATTGATGTAATCCCACCTCCACCTTAAACGCAACCGTCACTCCCACCGCAGACCTCACCGCTGTCACACTACCCTCGTACATATCCTCTTACATACTTTTCTAACACTCCCGACTTCCTCATACAATACCACAACTCCTCTCTAGGCACCCTGTCATATGCTTTCTCTAACTCCACAAAGACACAATGCAACTCCTTCTGACATTCTCTGTACTTCTCCATCAACACTCTCAAAGCAAACATTGCATCTGTAGTGTTCTTTCCTGGCATGAAACCATACTGCTGATCACTAATCATCACCTCCCTTCTTAACCTAGCTTCCACTACTCTTTCCCATAACTTCATGCTGTGACTGATCAATTTAATCCCTCTGTAGTTACTACAGCTCTGCACATCACCCTTATTCTTACAAATCAGTACTAAAACACTTTTTCTCCATTCCTCAGGCATCCTCTCACTTTCCAAGATTTCATTAAACAATCTAGTTAGAAACTCCACTGCCATTTCACCTGAACACATCCATGCTTCCATAGGTATGTCATCTGGACCAACAGCCTTTCCGTTCTTCATCCTCTTCATAACTATCCTTACCTCCTTGCTAGTCCACTGCACTTCATGATTTACTATCCACACATCATCCAACCATCTCTCCCTCTCATTCTCTTCATTCATCAGCCCCTCAAAGTACTCTTTCCATCTGCTCAACACACTCTCCTCACTTGTGAGCATGTTTCCCTCATTATCCTTTATCACCCATACCTGCTTTACTAGCTCGTTCCCTCTGTCTAGCCAATCGGTACAGGTCCTTTTCTCCCTCCTTAGTGTCCAACCTTTTATACAACTCATCATACGCCTTATCCTTAGCCTTTGCCACCTCTCTCTTTGCCATGCACCTCATTTCCTTATACTCTTGTCTACTTTCTTCATCTCTCTGACAATCCCACTTCTTCTTTGCCAACCTCTTTCTCTGTATACTCTCCTGTACTTCTTCATTCCACCACCAGGTCTCCTTGTCCTCTTTCCAGATGTCACACCAAGCACCTTTCTAGCCTTCTCTCTTACTAGCTCTGCTCTAGTTACCCAGCTATTCGGTAACTCTTGACTGCCACCCAGTGCCTGTCTTAACTCTTCCCTCAACATCACCTCACAATTACCATTTTTCGATTTCCACCATTTGATCCTTGGTGCTGCCCTCACACTCATCCTCCTCTTCTTGATCACCAATGTCATCCTACAAACCACTATCCTATGCTGCCTAACTACACTTTCCCCTGCCACCACTTTACAGTTTCCAATCTCCTTCAGACTGGCCCTTCTACATAAGATATAGTCCACCTGTGTGCATCTTCCTCCACTCTTGTATGTCAATCTATGCTCCTCCCTCTTGTTAAAATACGTATTCAACACAGCCATGTCCATCCTTTTTGCAAAATCCACTATCATCTGACCTTCTGCATTCCTTTGTTTAACACCATACCTACCCATCACTTCCTCATCCCCTCTGTTCCCTTCATCAACATGCCCATTGAAGTCTGCTCCAATCACTACTCTCTCACCCTTGGGTACAGTCATCATCACTTCATCCAACTCACTCCAAAATTTTTCTTTCTCATCCATCGCACACCCAACTTGCGGAGCATATGCACTAACAACATTCATCATTACACCATCAATTTCCAGCTTCAAAAACATCACTCTATCCGACACTCTTTTCACCTCCAAAACACTCTTAGCATACTGTTCCTTCAGGATAATGCCTACGTCATTTCTCCTCCCATCCACACCATGATAAAACAATCTGAACCCGCCTCTGATACACCTAGCCTTGCTCCCCTTCCATCTGGTCTCTTGCGCACACAATATACCAACCTTCCTTCGGTCCATCATATCAGCTAGCTCTCTCCCTGTACCAGTCATACTGCCAACATTCAAAGTTCCAACCCTCACTATCACAGTCCTAGCCTTTACATGCCTTTGGCCATGCCTTCCGTCTCTTCTCCTCCTTCGGCCAACAGTAGCCCAATTTCCGCCAGCACCCTGTTGGCCAACAGTACTGGTGGTGGTCGTTGTTAACCCGGGCCTCGACTGACCGATCCGTTATGTATATGTGTACTTTTGTCTGCATGTATGATTTGGCAAAATTTTACGCCGGATGCCCTTCCTGACGAAACCCTCCCCATTTATCCGTTCTTGGGACCGGCACAAAGAAATGCACTGGCTTGTGCATCCCCAGTGGCTGTGTTATAAATGTATGTAACTAAAATGCATATATATAAATACGGTATCTAAATATAAATATGGACTATGATGAATGCAAATACATATGCAATTTTCAAAACAAATAAATTATATATACTATAACTGTATATCAACTATAAATATTACAAACTTTTCTTATATTTATTAACCCTTCTAGACTTCAAAACAGGTTTCAATGGGACACTGTCATTCAGACCGTGTCCCCTATGAGAGCCCAAACATAAAATCCAATGTAATTCTAAGGTTTCCCTTTTATTAACTATGTCTCCCATCCTTACATTTTCATCCACCACTTGTAACACTTGGAATAAGAATGTATGTTGTGATCCATCATTTAAAATGTGTTTGGCTAAAGCATTATATTCTAAACCTTTATTAGTGCAATATATATGATCCCTAATGCGTCGTCTAAGACGTCTATTTGTTTTACCTATATAAAATTTAAAACAACATATGCAATGTGCAGAATATATTACATTTTTTGTGTTGCCATCAGCTTGGGTCCTCAAGTCCCAAAGTTTTCTTGTCTCAGGGTGTCTAAAAAATCTAGACTGATCTATATATTGACAGTAGACACACTTCCCACATTTACGTGTCCCATTCAAAATATTCAATCGAGAAGATGTTATTACATAACAATTGTTTCAAGTTCTTCTTGTTCTTATATATAAAAGTAGGCTGACGTCCCACTATAGCTATAGTTTCAGGGTCTGTAAGGAGTATGGACCAATTCCGTTTAACAATCTGTTGTATATTAGAAATATTTTGGGTATATGTAAGAATCAATGGTACATGATCTAATGTAGATTTCATTTTTCTATATTCAGGTCTATTACTATAATAAGGATGGGCACGATCCATCCTCTCATTCGTCACCTCTCTACAGATTTGAGTAATCTCATCTTTGTCATAGCCTCGGTTCTCAAGCTCCATAGCTAGTTGAGTCATACTTGACATAAAATCTTGTTCTTCACATGATAGCCGAGACACCCTGAGAGCTTGGCCCTTCATTACCCTCTGGAAGGTAAATCTCGGATGCGTACTATTTCTATGCAAGTATGTTCGACAGTAACATGCCTTCCTATATAGTTTAGTAGATAGCAGATTGCCCATTTTTGTTACCGAAACGTCAAGAAATTCCATTGACTTAGTAGAATGCTTCATAGTAAATTTCAGAAACGCACTAGTATTATTTAAGTAATTATGGAATTCTATTAATGCATCCTCATCACCCTCCCAAATGAGGAAAAGGTCACCGACAAACCGTCGATAAAACCCTATATATGAATTCTGCTTGTTTAATATGAATTGATATTCCCATTCTGCCATAACAATATTGGCATAGTTGTTTGCACAGCTGGTGCCCATAGCGACACCAGCTGTTTGCCAATAGCATGTATTCTGAAATGTAAAAACATTATATTCTAGTACTATCTCCAGTAACATACATAAAAAATCAATACGTGTAGATGTTATCTTTCCTAATCTCATCATAAATTTCCGTACCATATTAATTCCTTCATTATTCGGAATACAAGTAAATAAGGAAGTGACATCAAGTGTTACCAAAAATTTCGCTTTTGAGCATTCATGATATTCCTTGTAAAGATCTCTTAAAACATGTTCAGTATTTTTTAAGATTATAGGACATTCATTAAGATAATCCTTGAGTTCCCCATCTAAGTACACTGATATTGGCTCAGTCAACCATCCTGCTCCTGCAACTATGGGACGTAATGGTGGTTTATACACATTTTTATGGATTTTAGGTAGACCTTTTATTTGAGGTATTAAAGGTTCTGTTACCATAAAAAATTCAAATAATGGTTTATCTATAAGTCCTATAGACAAACATTCCATTAGATCATTAGCTATCCTATTTCTTAAGATCTCAGCAATGTTAAAATCAACCTTCTTGAAGGTGGTATTGTCAGATAGCATTTCAGACATGGTTTCACAATAATATTCATAATCTAAAATCACAATAGGACCACCTTTATCTGATGGTTGAATTACAATATCATTATTATTACTCAACTTGTCAATGGCTTGGCGTTCAAATGATGTCAGATTACTTTTATTATTACTATTATGTTGATAAACGGCCTCATATATATCATTCCCACATGCTTTAATGAAAATTTCAACATTATGTGGAAGCTCCGGAATATAGAGACTGGGTTTCCTATAACAGGAATTAATAGAATGTTCATGCATTTTGAATAAAGATTTTAGGGCTACATTTCTACAGAATAAATTAAGTTCTATCAAGAGTTCACTAACATCAGCCGAGGTAGTAGGGATAAACCCTAACCCTTTGTTCAACAGTGAGGTTTCAGAGTCATTTGGTACATACCTGGAAATATTCCAGATTAATTGCCCTGATAGCCCCACATCTTTTTCAATGTTTGGGGGTTCACAGGAGCTGGGGGTTCCTTGCTCTTGTTGTTCCCACGTATAGTATCCTGTCCTTCTGATTGCTTCCGCTGATTCTTGAACGGTAGCGGTAAATTCAGATAAACCTGCTGGTTCTGTTGATTTAAAATTTTCCTTCGAATAACTGTCCCTCCATTGATGTTAGAACCACTATTATGGTCATTATTGAATGCTTCTGGGTTAGATTCCATTACATCTCCCATGGAAGGTGTGGAACAGACTGAAGATCCCTGCTCAGATGTATTAATAACAGTGGATGATGAACTCGACCACTGAGCATTATTCAGATTTTCTGTTCCTATTGCCCTCATGGTGACAGCGTTCGTATTGACTTTAGATTGAGTTGCTAATACAGGCTGCTGAACAGTATGTGCTGTACTGGTCATATTCTGAGCAACATTACATTGTGCTATCCCTTCTCTTGAACGTGGCCAAGTAAACACATGTTGATTAGAGAAATCATGTAGATCTCTCGCTATTTTACATTTCTTTTGGGTGAGCAGCCTTTACTCATACACACCAATTCTGTCTATTAAATCATTGACGAAGAGCTCAGATTTTTTTTGCCAGCTAGTTCTGCCAGTTCACGTATTGATTGTAAATTTGTTCTGTTAGAGCCGTTTCATGTGGGTAAAAAAAAGTCAATTAGTAGCTGTAGATAAGCTTTGCTTGTATCCAAATTTATCTGTTGCCATTTCGCCAACAGTACAGGATACGTAATGCCATATGAGGGCAGCTACTTGCAGCTCATGTTCCCAATTTTATACTGGCAAAAGTATTCAAGAGCTACATGTTAGAATTAGAGAACACGTTTACTCTATTCAAAATAAAGATTTAAATAATACTTTCACTAGGCACAGCATAGAATGCTTGGATTTTAGAAAATTTCATTTCTTTGTGTTGGAATAAGTAGATTCTATCTGATTCACCAATGGATGTAATGATTTTTTTAGAAACAAAAGAGCTTAAGTGGAAGGTAAAATTAAGAGCAGATAAATATCAGAGTCTTAATGAAACTATTAATATCAAATGTTTAGTAAGATATAGAATTATTTGATTTTTATTTAAATAATGTTGATGTAATTGCATATTCATAAACTAATCAAGTCTTTTTTTTAAGTTTTTAATAAGAAAGCTATGTGACGTATGATGCTCATTTCTGATTGAGCAATTTGTGTTTGGCAGGCAAATACCAGGTTATTTAAACATGCTAAGTTTTAAAGGAGATATTATCTGATGAAGTTCCATTGTGTATTAAAGTTGTGATGAAAGCGCTTAAGATAAGTCTCTATTGTGTGTTCTTCAAGTTTTACACTTCACTGCAGCACCTTTTACTGCATTGGCTGGTGTTTCCAAGGATTTACTTGTATTTTGTACAAAGTATCATTGACGGCAGTGGTGTGGTGGTGTTATTAAATAAATTTACTAATCAAAAAGTGGTAATTGTAATTTACATAACAGTATAAATTTTCCTCATGCTAGGTCGAGAGGCAGAAAAGAGTTAAAGGCCAAAATTTGAAGTAATGCAGCTAGTACACTTTGGAAAGGGGGATAAGATGCGAGCTGAATGAAGAGCTGGAGGCTAAGATATTCTATAGCTGCTTACGAGGAGAAAGGCTCCATAGGTATAGGAGAACTTCTACACTTTTCAGTAAGAGAGGAGTCTGAAATGATAACTAGAGAGAGAGAGAAAGGGAGAAAACCTAGGCAGGTGTACCTAAGCAGAAGACCCAAAAACTAATACCATTGAAATCAATCAACGAACCAGGTAGCTCACTCTGTGTTGCATTCATTAATTAACAGAAGGAACCTGACATGAACAGGAGCTAGGTTCTAGCAGTTTAGCCAAAATAGAGTTTACAGTTCATTTAATAAGGCAAGGCAAATACATTGCTAGCAGTTAAACAGTAAAGGTAAACCAGGTTTAACTAGCGGTGGTAAAACACACAAAACATTCGTTCTAGCAGGATAACTATTGGATACAGTTAAGCAATAAAAAACGATGCTGATAAAAATCAGAATTTACTATACATAGAGTTCCATGGGGGTTAGCAGAAGAAAGGAAGGAGAGGTAGAATGGCACCAAACAGGCAGCGGGTCATTTTTAAATGGCACAAAGCATGATAGGAGTAATGGGTTTAGAATAAATCGTAATTATGTCACGTAGCATGTGAGCACCAGGCCTGTGAAAAACTGCAAGTGGAGAAGAAAAATGATCATTAAGGTAGTTCATACAGTACATGTGTTTAGAGAAAATAATAAGTGGTGGGGTGTTAATATGCGGAGGGTTGTGGTAATGTATTATTCTATGAGGAGGTGGTTTAGGGGAAAACATAAGATCCAGGTAAATATGGAGGTAAAGTTATAGTATAGCAGTAAGGGGCTACTTGTGTTAAAATAGCTCCAGCAATACTGCAAAAGTAGTGAAATAGAAGTTGGTTGCTTAATGCATGTGTGAAGGCTGCCAGCCTAGCTAGATCGAATTTTGTAGATAATTCTAGCTCATTGTAAATATTAATATAATCCACAGGCTTGTTTTTAGAAATTTAAGATAACTAAATGTAAGAAAACTGTGTTATATGCTGAACTTCAAAAAATGTAGCCATAGTGCACCTTGCTGGAAGAAAGCTGTTAAGTAAAGAATTATAATTGTGTTTGATCTCAAGCTTGGAGACAGGATGTCTGGGCTAGAAAATTATTTCTATTGTTATTAAGATAGAGATAATTGCTAGATTTTACATGTAAAAGTGTCTTGTATTGCTGTGGCTTCCTGGCCAGGTACAGCTTACAAAGAAATGTAAATTTTGAGTTTTTGTCACCCTGTGAACTAAAGAAGTGATAAAAATGATGTAATGTGAAATGACTCAGCAGTACTGGGTATTATCAATTTAAGACTTTCTCAGATAGAAAGATTGGGCATTTTGGATTTTGTCACCAGCACTTTGCCTTGTAAGTAAAGTTATTTAGGAATAGTTTCTCTTAGAGTGAGATCAGAATTTAGCCAGATTAGTCTAACTGTTTTCTATATTTATGTCGGACTATCCTACAATATTGTTTTAAAGTTCCTGTGATTTCTGAAGTCTTGATTAGCACTGTGTTGAATTGAGGAGATTTGTCTTGTGCTTTTATTTATTTATTATTAAATATTTTTAAACCTTTCAGTTGTGGCTGTTTTGTGTAGAGATAATTTAAGCTCTTAGAGAGTACTTGCATGTATTTAGTGATACTGTCCAAGCCACTCCAATCGTCTTACTGCTCAGTCACACTTACTATTTGGATAACAGTAATATTACACAGTGAAATTGGTCACCATTTGGGAAGAGCCTTATAGTAGCTGATAATAGTGATTGCTGGCACTTGGCACTACCTTATAGTCTATGGAGAAAGGGGGCATAGCTGGAGAACCTGTGTCAGCCTTCCCCAGGAGTGTCTGTGTGTTTGTATCTAAATCAAATCTTAAAGTGTGTGCTTGTGTCAGCTACTTGGGCATGGAGACAAAGCACTTTATTAGAGAGAGAGGGTGCTGGAGGTTTTAGCATGACAACTAGGCTAAGATCTGGATGCTATAGCAGTTCCAGTGGGGACTCGTATTGGGGATCTGGAGAGAAAGGGCGAAACCAACCCCAGATTGACTGTGATATGTGTGTGCTCTTAAGGGAAATTGTACTTTAATGTGTGTGTACTTGTTATCCCCCCAATGTGCATACCCCTCACCAATGCTAATGGTGAGGATTGTGGCTCCTAGATTACTGGGCCAGTGCTCGGGCATCACAGCATGAACATAGTTATTAGATGGATTAGATGAAAGAATAAAGGAACCAAAGTATGGGGGAGGTTAAGCAAATTAGTAGCGTTGAGTTTAAAGGAATGAAGTACAGTTACCAGCACAGTGAGATGGTAAGGAATAGCAACATCTGAGGAGGTCAGCTATGCCATCCCTAACAAAAACACTATGTGCTAAAGCTACCACTGTTATCACTGAAAGTGAAGTACTGTGGTATTTGCTGGTGAATTGGAACATAAGAATATTCAAATTTAACTATGTTAATTAAAAAAATACAAGTCAAAGCATGACAATACCGATGTGTTCTTGAATTTAATCTCAGAAATGTACCCATTGACCATATTCTTGGCTCTTCTGCTCAAAGACTACTTTCTAGGCAAACTAGAACTAAGCTACCCATTACATCCAGTCTATTAAAGCCTAAACCTAAGAACAGTAAAACCATCAAGGCTCAGTTGTTTAAGAAGCATAATATCCAGAAATCTAGTTACGGCCAATCGAGCAGATTACTTTGTCTGTTAATGGAAGGAGAGATGGTACGAATCCAGACAACGAAAGGTTTTGATGGAATAGGACAGATTACAGGCATTTGTGATGAGCCAAGATCCTACCTGGTAGAAGGTGTGGTATACAGGAAGAATCATAGACATCTTCCTGTACCACAATTATCACCACCATCACAACATTGTTTCTGCGATGCAGACTTCAAATCCAAGAATGAGTCCCATACCAGCATGTTTTCAAAATTCTGATTCCATTTCAGAAAATGTTCCAAACATTGCACGGGTCAAATATTTTGCAGAGACAGTTACAGTTATAAATCTAATTCCCAGTTTTATGTCACATGATATGGATGAGTATCAAAGCCTAGTGTGAAATACACATCAACGTGGACTTGATTGTGTATATATTATTTATATTTATATATATGTATATATATATATATATATATATATATATATATATATATATATATATATAAAAGTGTGTGTGTGTGTGTGTGTGTATATACACTTAGTATTCTATAATGCATGATGAAGAATTACGTGTGATTTCTACATGCCTAATAGACTCATAGCGTTGTATGATCTATTTCTCAAAGAGGGAGGATGTAGATCAGAGTGCAAGTGATGTGTATGCTGTATCTTTAAGAAGTATGCCAAAGCTGTACATGCACATATAACTTCCATACACATACAATTCCTAGTGCCATCTTGTAAGAGCAGCCACTGTGAGAGTATGCCTAATCACAATTGTTAGTTTTTATATGAGTTATCTAAATTAAAGTCAGTAATCTTCTATAATGATGTGGTTGTATAAAATAAAGCTGCTTGAACAGAACCCATGAAGAATCATCTATTGTGCCCAGAACTGGAGAGTGACAGTATTAAACATCGATTTTTTGACATCTGAAGAAGAGTATTACAAACAGTTAACTAGAGTAGCCATGGGGGGGGGGTGCTTGTGCCTCCATGTTCGCTAATGCTGTGCTTTTGAGGTGGAAGCTTGAAGCCCTGTTCAAATTTCCTATTTTTGAGATATGTGTTGGTTATTTCAGGTTTCTGGATGACTTGTTAATCATTTAGAGAAGTATCACTGTACAGTTGGAAGAATTAATCCATCAACTAAAAACTAGCACCTCTTTCCTTAAATTTACTTACTACTTTAACCATGAAAGGATTAATTACCTTGTCCACATGGAGCATTCGAGACACAAATATACAGAAAACCCTCATAATCCAACACATTTCCTCTTCACAAGTTGCCACCCATTCCACCAAAAGAAAGGACTGGTGAAAAACCAGTTCATTAGAACTTCCCGGCTTACTTCAGATGATGACGTGTCTTGAACAGTTCAGAAGGCTAAAGTCGATGTTCCAGGGTAGGGGATACCCCTCATCATTGCTGGATATGACATTTGATGAAATGTGGGCTGGAAGAAGTAAAAAATATGCACTGATCATCAAGAATGTTTTACAACAACTTGTGAAGGTAGACAAGGACCAAGATGGCACAGGTTTTCATAACCACATGTACATGGTGTTACATTATACCCTGGATGCCAAAGACATTGAACTTATTTTGCGGAAGAACTGGTTTGTGTTGCAGTCTGATGAGGAAATCAAAACTCGTTTTGTGGAACCCCACCACTTTCACTTATAAAAATAAACCTAATAGGAAATGCCTCCTAGAAAAAATAGGGGCATACAGTACGAGACTATCGAACACAAGGAAATGTGGTCATTGTCACCAATGCCCATACGTAGACACCTGTTATCAAGGCCCTTTGTTAAACAAAATTGTTGGTATAATGACTGGTGGTACATACAACTGTGCAACACAAAGATTGGTCTATCTGGTCACATGTACTTCATGTTCTGCTTTATAGGCAAGACCAAAAATGCTTTGAATAAACAAATATACCAACACACTTACAGCATACAGCGACATGACAAAAAGAGTGCACTGGCAAGGCATTCTACTTTATGTCCAGAGTTCAACAAATTTGTTTTTTTTAATACTTGAACAGATTCAGGTGGCTCCTTATGTTGCGGATTGGCAAAACAAACTTTTATACCGGGAAATGTTTTGGCAACTTAGACTGGATGCAGCCGCAGCCAATTCACCTGGTCTCAATGATAGCATTTCAATCATTAGTGAACTGAGAAGATGAGCCACTATATTGTGATTACTGCTCTTGGTTTTATGTGGGGTTATTGTATTTTATTTTAGTTCAGTTTATTTTCTCAATGCCAAACTAATAATTTTTTGCTAATTGTCTGCTAGTTTTTTCCAGCTTTTTCTTAGTATAAGTTTAAAATAAGTCTTGAAGGCAGGCACTTCACCAGTAAATCAATGATGTCATGAAATTGCATTTTGATTGGTTGTTTCTGGGGGTGAATTGCTTCAATCATTTTAGAAGGAAGTGAGAAAACTAAGAAATGACAGTTTCATTCACAGTGCTGATGATGTCTGTGCAAATAGACAAAAGCACTCAACTGTGATTTTACTTGATCAAATAAACATGTATTTTGAGGACCTGTGGTTGATTTGGCCTGAAGGTTGCTTTTGGTTAACAGTTCAAAAAACAGAGTTGAGAAAACCAAATACAATAGTTCATGAAAAGAAGACAATAGTAGCATTGAACATTGAAACTGCTACACCCAGAGATTACAGCGTCTTATGTACAAAGAGATAAAAAGTCATAAAATACCAGGATTTGCAAGAAGAAATGAGGGCAGTGTGGAAGAAGGGTACCCAGGCAGTTCCAATAGCAGTAGAAGCAATGGGTCTCATAAAAAGAATTAACCCTCATAGATATGTTACCGATGCATGAAACTCTGCATGAACTGTAGAAGGAGGCAGTTCTGGGTGTTGCGAGGAGCACTTTCGGCCAACATCAAAGACTGAAACAATAATAATCTCTCTTATTTTAATACTTTAATCATGCTTTGACTGAGGAATGAGGTCCATTCCCATCACGCTATTAGAAACCCAAAAGACTTGAAGAAATTAAATCAAACTTCCCACACATCCATAGGTTCATAGGTTAGTACTAGGCTAACTGCCCTTGTGAGCCATTGTAAGCCTAGCCAATTACCCCTTGTGAGACTCAAACCCTGGATCTTGTGTTTGTAAGGCAAACACCTTAACCATTAGGCCACCCTCCCTATACACAGTATGTTTATAAAACAATGTGCAACGTTTCCAG
Organism: Protopterus annectens; assembly: GCF_019279795.1. Classification (NCBI taxonomy): domain Eukaryota; kingdom Metazoa; phylum Chordata; order Ceratodontiformes; family Protopteridae; genus Protopterus; species Protopterus annectens. The sequence continues at coordinate 1,115,057,225 of NC_056748.1, forward strand.
GTTTAACCCAGAAATGTTCATTACTAACTATTAACTGGAAATTCCTAAAAATCCACCCTTAGATGATGCTGTACATAAAATCAATGCAACTTTCCTGAATACCTCAAATAGCCTTGCACCTCCTAGAATGAAGGCATTAAAAACAAATACAATTTGGCTATGCAAAGAGAGTAGAAAGTTAATACAGGATGGAGAAAAAACATGGAAGAATAGTAAAAATAGAAACACTAAAATATCTTGAAAACTTCAGAGTGCTTCATAATCATAATAAAAACAAATTAAAGAAGACAAAAAACAGGTCTATATTAGAAGCATGAAAGTGCTTCTGTGCGAATGTGAAAAGAGTGACACAAATACATTATAATGCATTTGAGCTTTTCAATCTATTTCTTATAGGGCAAGGAGGTAGTTGGCCAACTACCTGGAGTTGCCCTTTCTGCCGCTATAGTGCAATCTTGGAGTTGGTATATTTAGTTAGGGGAGGTGTGGGCGGCAAAGACCCTCACCTCTTTATGGTTGTATTTTAGTTTTTTTCGCGAATGGCCATGTGAATCTTTCCCTAGGAAAAAATTAGATTTCGCAACCGTTCGCGATTTCTAGCTTTCATGCAACTAAACTCATGTAATTGGTCTATTCTAAAACACCTCCCCTTAGAGGAAGCAGTAGCATACTTTAACAACAAATTCCTTGAGATCCTTGATTTGCATGCACCTGTTCATTCAAAGAGAACCAAGGCAAAAACTGCGCCATGGCTTTCTAAAGAGTCTAAACTCAAAATTACCCTTAGAAACAAAGCATGGGCTTTATGGCGTTCTTCTAAAGACCCTCAAGATCACATTAAATACAGGCAATCCAGGAACAAAACCAAAAAATCAATTTTACAAGACAAAAAACAATACTACTGTAATTTACAGACAGTAAATAAAAATAACCCTCAGACGTTTTGGGCAGTTTTAAATAATCTACTACATCCTGGACAAACTTCAACCCCAATCCCTGCTGCTACTATTGATAAAACCCCTGAAGATGTTTCTGATAGTTTTAACCAATTCTTTACTGAGACAATTCAAGCCCTAGCTAGTCAACTACCTCCTAGCTCCCCTGGTCCTGAAAGTAGCACCCCTAAAAACCTACTTGCGTTCAGCTTCCAACCAGTTGCCACTTCACTTATCTGTACCTTGATCAAAAAATTAAAACCCACTACACTTTCTGCTGATCAACTCCCTGCCGAGTACCTACAAAAATCAGCTGATGCTATTGCTTACCCTGTCTCAATACTAATCAATCGAACCATAGTAGAAGCTAAAATTCCTACCATATGGAAAATATTCTATGTAATCCCACTTCACAAAGGAGGCAGCTCTACTGAATTCTCCAATTATAGGCCAATAGCTATAGTCTCTCCACTTGCAAAGATTATGGAAAAATGTATTCATAGACAACTCATGCACCACCTAATCCAGAATCACCTTATGGCAGACACTCAGCATGGCTTCCGTCCTCATTACAGCACTACTTCAGCCCTCCTAGCCTTTACCAACACTATAAACCATAATCGCAACAATAATTATATATCCTCAGCCCTCTTCTTGGATCTTTCCAAGGCATTCGATATGGTTGATCACCAACTTTTAATCCACACCCTGCAAACATTCTGTCTAGATACGGAAGCCCTTCAATGGTTTCAATCCTACCTGAATGGTCGACAGCAGACTGTCCTCTGGCAGAACAAACTCTCTAACCTTCTACCTAATACCATTGGAGTACCACAAGGCTCTATACTAGGGCCCTTGCTGTTCTCCATCTTCATTAATGACCTTTATACTGTCATCCCAAAAGTCAGCTGTATCCAATATGCTGATGACTCTACTCTGATTTGCTCAGCTACATCTCCAGTAGAGTTATGGTCAGCTACCTAGACCACCTTTAATACAATAGAAAACTGGCTTTCTGAACATCGTCTGATCCTAAATCCCAAAAAAATGAAAATGCTGTTATTTTCACCAACACGTAGGTCTACTGCTTTCACCTTTACCATAAAATCAAATGATGGCACAATAATCTCCCCTGACCCCTCTACAAAACTTTTAGGTGTCATCATAGACAATAATCTAAAATTTGACCTACATGTTAACCAAACTATCAAAACCATCAATAAAAAACTAGGGTCCCTTTACAGAATAAAAGCCTTCCTAACCCCTCCAGCTAAAATTGCCATAGCTTGCTCTCACCTTCTTTCAACTCTTCTGTATGCATCCCCTCTACTCTCGAATTTAAACAAGACTGTCCTTAAACTCTCAATTTACAACCACATTGCCAGGTTTGCCACTGGGCTGCCTTTTAGGACACATCATTGCATCAGTCTAAATCAGCTTGGGTAGCTTGAACTACCCAGCCTAATCCAGTATAACCAACTGATTATGGCCTATAAAATCCTCTATAATACGGACAATACTCCTGCACTTAAAAATATTATCACCCCCTATAACAATCCTAGACCGCTTCGATCATCTAACAAACTACTAATTCAGACTAGCAAAATTAATAACACAGCCGGTGATTCTCTCTTTGCAAACTCTGTAAGTAGATCCTGGAACTCTCTTCCAGCTGATATTACCTTACTTTCCACCTTAGGTCAATTTAAAACTAGACTCAAACAACATCTGTCACTTAACTGGCTATGTCAATGTATCAAGCCTGGCTAACTCTCTCTAGAATGTGTAAAAATCTGTTAACCAGTTTACTGTGTAATTTAATTTAATCCTGACTTGAGCTCAGGATTAACTGTAACCTGTGTAACTTGTTTAACTTGCTCACTTATGTAATCTTTGTAAATAGTCTGTTTGTAATATGTAATGCTGGTATTATGTAATGCTGTATCTGCTTACCCTTGGAGTTTTTCTCCCCGGGCCTCCACTGAAAATGGACATGCATCCAGTCGGACTATCCCGGTCAACAAATGTAAAATAAAATAAATAAATAAATAAAATGTGTTGACGTTTATATAGTCACACATATGCACTTTCGCTAGAATAATATAGACCCCAAAAAGCTATACTATAATAAATTTCAGAATAATAGTAAACACAACCCTAAAAAATTCTAGACAGCCATTAAAGAAATCTTGCATCCTAAGCCATAAATTCAACCCTAACCCCTCTCCCAGTAACTCATCACTCAAAACCACAATATAATTAAACTCTTATTTCATAGATAATATAGCATTGCTAGCAAAGCATTCCCTGCCTTCTAATCCTAACCCTGCCATGTAGCCACGTATCACCACATCCACTTTCACCTTCAAACCTGTGCCCACATCCAACATAAAACTAATTTTAAACAAACTCAAACCATGTTCTACTTCAGCTATGGACCATCCAAGTGAATACTTTAAAAATAGCAGTTGATAGCACTGCCTACCTTGTCCCAATCCTTATAGATAGTTAATTCCAGGAATTCCTCATTCCCTCTCTCTGGAGAAAGTTACGCATTATCCCTCTGCACAAAGGAGGAAATTCAACAGCTAGTACAAACTTTAGACTTATAGCAATCTTATCCCCCCAAAAAATACTTGAAAATGTATTCAAACACAATTGTTAAACTATCTCCTGCAGGAAGATCTCCTATCCCCCCATACAACATGGCTGCAATCTTTCCCACTGTACTAACACTGCACCTCTAACTTATATAGATACTGTCAATAAAGCTAGAGATAATGGCAACTAGACTCCTCCTTGTTTCTTGACATGTCTAAAGTCTTCGGCACAGTTTGTCATAGCAAACTTCTACTACAAATGTCCTCATTAGTTCTTTCTCTGTCCAACCTTCTATGGTTCAAAAGTTACCTTTTTCAATAGGTAACAGTCAGTAAAATGCCAATCCACCCTCTCTTCATACACATGAGTCACCACTGGTGTACTGCAAGGCTCTCTCCTTGGTCCCCTCTTCTTTAACATTCTCACCAATACACTCCACACATCCACAAAAGAGGCCTCCCTAATACAGTAAGCAGGTGGATCTACATTCATTTGCACATCTGACAATGTGACACTTCAAAATAATTATTGAGGAAGCTTTAGCAGCAATTGGAACAACTCATGCTCAACCCTAAGAAAAGCTACTTTTTCCCCCCAAAACTTTCTTCCATGAAAAAAAAAAAAAAATTAGTCTTCTCTCTTAATAATATAACTACTGAAGTCACTTCCCACAGCAAATTATTAGGGGTAATAATAGATGATAAACTTAAATTTGATATGCATATACAAAACTGCATAAGCAACCTCCACACCCCATCAACAACCATGAAACACATACATCACATAATCAGTGTGCCATGAAATCACGTCCCTTAATGCAAAATTACATACCCAACACACTAGTAATAGGTGACTATAGTCAGGCACACTGATGTCCCACTAACTAGGCTGGACAAGGAGAAGGTTACAGTTAGCTGCCTGTTGGGTGCCAGAATCCACCACATAACACAAGCACTCAGGTCACTCCAGAACAAGTATAAATACAATTCTGTCATTGTCCATGTTGGTGTGAGATGTACCTCCCTGGACTACATGAAAAGAGACATGGAAGAGCTCTCTGATCATGTAGCCCAGGCCGGTATGACCCTAACCCTGAGTAGCATCCTGCCTCACTAAGAATGATGCCACAGTATAAAGAAAAAGTTATCAATTTCAACAATTGGCTAAGTTTCTGGTGTCATTCAAAGGGGATCCAGTATCTGTCCGCCTGGGATGACATGCTCGACAAGCCACATTGCTTCACAAGAGATGGCTTGCACCTGTCACCCTTAGGCTTTTGAATACTGGCCAAGGCTCTTGCCACCCCCATTGTACCTTTTTTAGGCAAGGCTCATAAGACAAACCCACCACCATAAATAGCACAAGTAACCAAAAACTGAGGGTAATGCTACTCAACGCCAGACGTCTAAACCTCAAAATGCACACACTCGAGGCACTCTTCAGTATGGAGAACATCGACATATGTGCAGTAACAGAAACCTGGTTTAAGGCTCCTGAGAGCACTCCAGCACTACTAGGCTATAACTCACACCATACCTTTTGGCCACAGAACCAGGACCAAAACACAAAAGGCTGGGGTGTATCCATATTCATCAAGGATACCCACACCTCCAGGTTAGTGGCACAGCACAATGCATCAGAGATCATCCATGTGCAACTAACAACAGGTAAAACTGCAATCCAAATTGTAGCTTGCTACAGATCACCCACCATGGCCCAGGACCCCCATTCCGCATTTCTGGAGACACTGGGAAATATGAAGGTCCTACCAAACACCCTAATACTGGGTGATTTCAATTACCCAAACATAAACTGGGAGAACTACTCAAGTACTAACTCCCTTGCCTAATGCTTCCTAGAATTTATAAACTCGAATGCCCTGGATCAACTGGTTAACACCCCCACCAGAGGGAACAACATATTGGACCTGGTTATCACCAACATGGGCGACCGGTGTTCCACACCGGAGGTCAACCCCTCGCTGGTTAGATCAGACCATAGACTAATCACTCTGGATATCCAGATTCTGTCCCCACCCTCAATTAAGGAAACCACCATGAAAAACTTTTCAAAAGCAAGCTTCACGTTACTTAAGACCGAGGTGGAAAGGTTCACAGCCCCCACGCTAAAGGACAATGCTGTCCAATCTGCTGAAATCAAAGGCACTCTATGAGCATCTGCAGGAATGGATAGATTGTGCTATCCCAAGTAAATCCAAGACTCACTCCTCCAAGAAAAGGAAAACAGTCTGGTGGACCCCTGCCATAAACAAGCTCTACAATAGAAGGAAGAAACTAGTGCAGAAAAGAGTAAAATCCCAAGCAGGGAAGACATCTCTGATCAGTATCAGCAAGAAACTACAATCCCTCATGAAATCATCCAAGGCTAGTTTCGTAAGAAAAATTGCCAATGACTCCAAAGATAACCACAAAGAGTTCTTTAGCTATGTCAAGAACCTAAGTGGAAACTCTAAGATCTGCTCTGAGTTAGTACAGAATAGCACAAAATATACTGAACTGACTGATATTGCCAGCATTCTGGCAGACAGGTTTAGTGCAAACTTCACCCCCCCCCCCTCACCCCTTAAAGGGCCCATAACCATACCAGAAGAATGTAAGGCCCCATCAATCACCGACATACAGGTTAAAACAGCCCTATCCAAAGCCAAAAACACAGCTTCAATGGGACTAGTGTCCCAGGCTGTGTCTTACAAGAGCTCCAAAATGAACTAACCCCTCACCTAAACACACTGTTCAAACTCAGCCTCTCTACAGGCTACGTACCCACAGAGTGGCCCACAGCAACAATTATCCCGCTCCACAAAGGTGGAGCCACAACAGACCCTAGGAACTATCGCCCTATAAGCCTGACTAGCCTGGTCTGCAAGGCTATGGAACGTATCATTATGAAACTCATTAACAGGGACACTGGGAACCTCCAAACGTTAGATCCTAACCAGTTTGGCTTTATTAAGGGCAGATCATGCCTCCTAAACCTGGTGGACATCTTTGAGATGGTTACCAAGGCATTAGATGAGGGAAAAGAGGTCTACACAGCCTACTTAGACCTTGCAAAGGCTTTCGACACCATTCCCCTTTCTAGTATTATAGACAAGCTCACCAGCTTGAACATAAACTCCTACATCATGAGATGGGTTGCCAACTGGCTCATAGATAGAACCCACATGGTGAGAGTTGCAGGTTCTATGTCCGACTCTAAACCAGTTACAAGTGGCATCCCCCAGGGCTCAGTCCTAGGACCCCTCCTCTTCAGTATATACTTCTCAGAGGTACAGGCAAGTATAGGAGGACTATGGCTGACCAAGTTCACAGATGACTGCAAACTAGGGGCCATAACTGATTCTCCGGCGGACACAGACACCCTCCAGATGGGTCTCACTGAGATGGATACCTGGTGTCAAAATCATGGCCTCAAGCTAAATGTATTGTGCCTCTCTACTCATCACTCATTAGACCCATCATAGAATACAACGCCCCATTTGGGATGTACCTTACAAGACACCTGCAACAGCTGGAAAGACCACAAAAGTACCTCACCAAGAGGATTACTGGCCTCAAACAGATGCCCTATGTAGCCCGACTCAAGAAACTCCAGCTGTACTCGGTTGCATACCGCTTACTCAGAGGTGATCTCTGCCTGACATACAAGGCCATGTCCAACCCAGAATTGATGGACATGCGCCACCTAAAAAAAACTAATCCCGGAGAGCCACATGCCCTAGAAATATAAACCTCACCACAATGATAAATAGGACATGCTGGAGGGATAAATTCCTATCCCAGAGACTCCCCATGCTTTGGAACCAGGATTCCAATATACATCAGGCAGAGCCCCTCACTAACACTCTTCAAGAAAAACCTTGACAGGTAGATGGGAAACAGAAAATGTACCCCGGGGATCACTGCAGTGGCTCTGCTGGACAGTGGCGCAGGGAACTAATGGCTCTGCAGGACAGAGGCACAGTGAACTAATCTAAGGGAGTGGCGAAAGCCAACACATTCTGGCTATGCTTATAAATGCCCTTGGGCAGACAGCCTAGTACTCACCTATGAACCTATAAGAAAAACTCATCAAAAACTAGGGATGCTTTACAGAGCCAAAAGATTTCTCACTGATGAAACTATAGTTGCATTAGTCACTACTTATCTCCTCCCCACACTTCTTTATGCTGCTCCCATCCTTTTTAACCTTCAGGTTTCACAAAAACTAAAACTTGAACAATGCTATAATAATACTATGCTTTTCTCTCCAGTTTTCCTTGCTATGCTTTCAATTTCAGTTCTCAATGTCTACCTTCATTAGCCACCTCCTATCTCCCACTTTTTATACATCAAGATTGCAAAGTAAACTGTTGACATGTTTTATGTTTAGCTGAATATCTCTGAAATATATTGTCTCTCTGATATTCCACACATGTCCAACTTGTTGTCCACTTTTTGACTGTCTAATTTTTGCCATTGCGCCGTATGTTCCACTGTATGTTACTATACAACTTCAATTTAACTAACTAATTTATGTGTGTGTGTGTGTGTGTGTGTGTGTGTGTGTGTGTGTGTGTGTGTGTGTGTGTGTGTGTGTGTGATTTTACCTTTTGCTTTTTTGACTGTATTTTCACTGCAATCGTGGATTTTTTGTCATGTTGTGTAATACCATCATTCTTCAATAGTATTACATAAATGTAAATGCATTGCCTTCATATTATACTGTTGTTCATGGAGCTTTTCTCCTCAGGACACCATTGAAAATGGGCTCTTCTTGGCCCAATGGACTATCCCGGTAAACAAACTGTAAAATAAAATGTTGTTTGCCTTTTCGGCTTTTCCTAGTTAGGGGTCGCCACAGCAGAACTCCAGTCCACTAATGATTGGCAGTAGATTTTTTTTTTTATAGTGCCAAGTTGCCAGCCCAAAGCTCAACCTTCAGCGAAGGCACACCCATTCACGCATGTCTTTCAGAGGCCACTCAACCACAGGGAGGACATGCAGACTCCACACAGAAGGCACTCCAGCCGTGAATCGAACAGGAGAACCTCTTGTTGTGAGGCAACAACACTACCGCTGTACCACCGCGGCTTGGTAAACTGTATAATAAAAAAGCTCTATTACAAAAATATAATACTTATGATTGAAGTTATAATGTAACATTTACAATTTATTTTATTTATTTTAAACTGTAAAATAAAATAAATTGTAAATGTTACATTATAACTTCAATCATAAATATTATATTTTTGTAATAGAGCTTGTCTCCCTGGGCCTCACTGAAATTGGGTCTCTGGCCCAGTCAGACCTTTCAGGTAAACAAATATAAATAAATAAATAAAGTTGCTAAATTTGCAGCAAGTACCCCTTTCAGAACCCACCATTGTATATATCTAAAAGGCCTAAATGGGTTCGAACTACCCTATCAACTAACACATACGCAGCTTCTTATCACCTGTAGACTTATCTAGAATCCATCTGCTTGCCCAGTACTAAATAACATTCTACTCAACTACGTTCCTAGTCAGGCATTACAATCCAATGACTAAAAACTCCTGTCTGTCTAAAAATCTGTCAATTCTGCTAGGCATTGTCTGTATTGATGCCATGTTGCTAAGGCCTGGAACTCCTTACCTGTATCCATTCGGTGAATACCCTCTCTCCCATCCTTCAAAGCCACTCTGAAAGACTTCCTAGCCAAAAGCTGGCTTTGTTCTTGTTGAAAACCAGGATAAATTGCATCTCTACATGTGAACAAATACCTATTCATACCTTCCATCTCCTTACTCTCCCTACTTTACTCACTTTCGTACTTTTATCAATTTCTGTGCCCTGGCTTTCTCTCTAAATATACCTTACGCCTGCTTTTCTCTCACTTCGCATTGCATTTCCTATTTATATTATCCTAACTTACCTTTAATTTCTCTATAACCTGGCTAAAATGTATTTCTCTGTTAAATCACTGTCATATAACTTGCATCTATTCTTTACCAATGTTTTTATATTATGACTAATTTGGTATAATTATTTAAACTGTACTTGTTTTTTGTATTACTTTTAAATACTATAAAATTATTTTTCTTAAATTTTTTTTTGTAATACTTTGAATCTTTTCTCTCGGGGCCTCCACTAAAAATGGACTCCTACCCAGAAGGACTTTCAAAGTAATCAAATGTCAATAAATAAAAAAAAATAAATAACACCTCTGTGGTGTGTAATGTCACACCTCTAGCAACCTATACACACCTCGCATTCTAGAGCATTTTCTGAAAACTTAACTTCAGAAGGATAAGATAAACAAATGTAAATATGCTGTGAACAATAAAAGCTATTAAAACTCTGCAAATAGCAAAGTTATCAGTAAGAAGCTTTCTTTACAGTGGTACTAGTCAGGCATTTATAATCTTTCCATAAATACTATAATATATTACAATGCACACAAGCCAAATTATATTTTCGTAAATTTTCACAAATAAATTTTCATATCTTGAAAACTGTACAACTTAAACATATATTGTTGGAACGTTTTTGTAAACCAAACTTTCTCATGACAAGAAGTAATACCTGTATAAGTGCCTGTTTATTGAGATACATTACAGAAATATGAAAACATATGCTTATATGCTTAATTGCATAATTCACAAAACAAATAATACTGAATTTCTCCCAAGGCGTGTAATAATCAATATCAAAGACAATTTTCCTCAACATCATTTAAGTTTTACTTAATATCCTGCAACAGCTTGTAAGTCACTTGGTTTTTGAAGTACACTGGAAAATATTACTTATTTTCATAATTGCCAGCTAACAACTAGCTATATTTCCAGCATAGTGTGATATAAAAAATCACTGACAGTGAATTGCCATGTCTCCCACATTCGTGTTTCACACTATATACCACAATAACATGTAGGTTTCTCAGTTATAAAAATATGAACATAAATATGAAAATACGAATAATAGGATCTTAGGAGGTTACTAGGCTATTGGCCCTGAGGCCATTACAAGCCTAGACAAGAGTTTCGCCCATGTTTAGATGACTCAGCACCCAATGCCCCTGTCCAGCAGGGACACGGGTGGAATCCCAGGGATGTATTTTATGTTTCCATCCAGTTATCCAGGTTGTGCTTAAACAGGGGTAAAGTGGTACTCTGCTTGATGTGGAGAGGGAGTCTATTCCACAGATGGGGGAGACTCTGGGACACAAATCTGTCCTGCCAACAAGTCCAGGTGATGTCACAGACCAGGTTGAGGCCGTGCATGTTAGTTACTCGAGTGGAGCTTGACTTGCAGATATGCTCGACAGCTGTCCCATCAATGTGGGGGTCTGTGATCGTCTTGTATATCAGACAGAGGTCACCTCTGAGGTGTCTGTATGAAACTGAGTACAGGGATAGGCCCTTTAGCCTATCTGTGTCTGATAGATGCTTGAAGCCCTGGATCCTCCTGGTCTCTCCAGCTACTGCATGTGCTTTGTGAGGTACATGCCGAAAGTGGCATTGTACTCAATAATGGGCCTTATAGGGGAATAATACAGGGATGTTATGACCTCCTTGACCCTGGATGAGATACCCTTACTTATAAGGTGGTTGTAGAAGGCTTTTCATACAATGGAGGCAACATGGTGGTCAAAAGTCAGGTTGCTAGCAACCTGGCTGCCCAAATCCCTCATGACTGATTGCGTGCTTAGGACATTGTTATTAATGTGATAATTTGTGGGGATGTCACTCTCCCCAAAGGGGATGATGATGTGTTTTTTTGGTATTCAGCTTGAGGCCATGTTTCTGGCACCAGTCGTTTGTCTGAGTGAGACCCTCTTGGAGGATGTCCACATCACTAGGGGAATTGATAACAGTACCCAGCTTGCAGTCATCTGCAAACTTGGTCAGCCATAGCCCACTGGTTTTGGCCTGCACCTCAGAAAAGTATATCTCAAATAACAGAGGTCCCAAGACCAAACCCTCGGGTAGGCCACTTGTTACTGGTCTACTGCTTGAGGTGGCTTCCCCTGTTTTCACTAGGTGGGTTCTGTCATTGAGTCAGTTTGCTACACATCTGGTAACATATGGATTGATGTCTAATTGAGAGAGTTTATCTATTATGCCCAAGTGGGGAAGAGTGTCATAGGCTTTGGTCAGGTCAAGGTAGGCAGTGTGCACCATCTTCTCCTTGTCCAAGGCTTTGGTGACTGTCTCAAAGAAGTCCACCATATTTAACAGACATGACTTCCGCATGACGAATCCCAACTGTTTGGGATCGAGTGTTTGGAGGTTGCCAATGTCCTTGTTAATGAGGTCCATGGTAATCCATTCCATGGCCTTGCAGATGAGGCTAGTTAGGCTGATGGATTTATAACTTCCTGGATTGGTGGATGCTCCACCTTTATTCAAAGGGATGACAGTGGCTGTCCTCCACTAAGCTGGGATGAAGCCAGTATTCAGGCTTTGGTTGAATGGGGTGCCTAATGGTGCTGCAAGTTCCTGCCTGAGTTCATGCAATATGCATCCTGGTAATAAGTGGTAAACAAAGATTAATTTCTCCACCCCAGAACATCCTAGACTAACAATGTTAGTGTCATTTTGTTCATAACGTATTACCCTTTCTAATATTGTCTATTATTAGCTGAAAAGTCACTTTGTTAAAGAAGCCAGACCCCAAAAATTTCTAGACACCATAAGGTGGCATGGGTGTAAACTAGAAGTATCGAAAAAATGTTTTAGGCTTGAGTGTGTTAATTTCCTGTCATAACTGAAAAAAAAAGTTAGTAGTTTCCTTTATCTGTCATTTCCTTCAGTTTCACTCTGCTTTAAAATTTCTAATAGCGCTGTTAAGTTTATTGCTGACGTGTTTCATTGTGGTCTTGAAGTAGTACTGCAGATTTCTTACAACTATACATTATTTTTCTTATTTTGTTACACAGTTTATTAATACAGAAGTTTCATCAGATGGCTTTACTCTTGAATTTGCCATAATATTTAAGGCAGTCAGATACAGATGTTTCTATGCAGCTGTTTAGATGTTTCTAAAACTGGTGGTGAATGTGACAGCCCTCTCATATGGGCCCATTTGCCGGGGAACTTTGGGGATGTTTGCATTGCTGTTCTACCTGGTTAAGTAGACTTGCTTTGGAGAAGTCCCCAAAGAAGGTTTAATTTGGTAGTGGGTGGTAGCACTAAGCCTAAAAGAGAAGGTAATAGATTTCTGGTCAGAAATAACCATGCATGTAGAGAAGTGTGGTTGAGGCCAGGAAGAGGCTAAGTTGATAATGACCAGAATCTGGACCACATCAGGGATATTAAAACCCCTAGTGGGTAGTTTTATCATTTGCTCTAGTGCATTGTTATTAACAAAGTTAAGGAAATGTTGAGTATGTCCATTTTTAGAGCTGTAAGTGGGCCAGTCAATGCTTGGGTAATTGAAGTCCCCTAGTGATAGAGTATTTGGTTTGATACTTAACCCTTGAATGGTATTAAAGTGATTTCCATGATCTCTGGGGGATACTGATGGGGATCTGTGGGTAGCAATATGGTGGATTTGTTAAGAGTGCTTTTGATCTGCAAGTTAGGGTTGTAGATAATTTGAAATGGGGTGATGGTGTTTGTTAGAAATGCAGATACTCCCTCACTATTACGTAAGGACCTGAAGGCATGATAGGTGCTAATCCCTGGTATAGAGGGAGTGCTGTCATTGTACTGACACCATAACCTCAATAACTCTATTAATGCAAATGTGCTCAAGTTGCAGGAGGGCCTCAAGTTCTGGCATTTCTCTGTTTAGACTCCAAGTACTGAGTAGTGCTATCATGATGCTGTCAAAATCAGAGCTTGAGATTGCTATGTAGGAATGTCCAGTAGGGAGACTCTCCCTAAAAAGGCAGTACAGAGCCACCAGTTCTTTAGCCAGTATGTGGAAGTCCTTTTATGAAAGGTGTAAGTCATCTCTGGTGAACCAGGAAGCCTTATCTACCATCTCACCCCAGGCCAACACATACTGGATACTCTTAGAATGAATCTGACTGCTGAGCCAATTGTTAATGCAAATTATATTGCCTTGGTATCTGGGCATCATTTTTAGTGAGGCCAAGATGCTACTCAAGGCCAGTGTCTGTCCTGCATCTAACACTTGCATAGTTAGTTCCGTCGTGTTTCCCTGCATGTCCCTCTGGGTAGAGTGCCACAGGTCATTCACTCCCACATATGCCACCACTTAGTCATAGTTATGCTTGTGTAGTTTAATGGACTTTAGAGCCCTTGTGACATCATGGATTAAGGAACCAGACAAGCAGCTTTCAGTCACCCGGTTCTTGTCCAGTCTGATGAACGTGGAGTCTGTATGCACATATTTATAGAGTCTCCAATGACTAATACCTTTCCCTGAGAGGCAATGAACATAGTCAGCCTTACATGTGACTCCTAGGTGATCTGTGCAAAGTGGCAGTACATGGGAATGTGTGCTTTTAGCTGATATCTTTTAGAGAGTGTTCTAGTTGACTTTGGCAACTTTCTTCTTTATAGCTTCTGCATAAGTTAGAGGGTGAATGGTGTAATGTCACAATTGTGGTGTTGTGGGTGGTAAGTGTGTATGCTTTATATACTTTTATTTATATACATACACACAAGCATAAGCATTTAAAGGGTAACTAAGCAAGAAACTGGGAAGGTCGGGTAAGAGGACCAAAAGTCGGTAATAGAGGTATAGGTACAGAGACATGCAAATTGCATCACTTGGGCCACAGCAACACTTAGGTAAATTATTGTGTGTGTGTGAGAGATACAGTAGGCCTAGTAGGATAAGCAGTATTTAGGAGATTTTCAAAGAAGAAAAAGTGGCACTTGAATCATTCTTACAAAGACTCTGTCTAAAATTGTTTGCAGCCACATGACCATCTTAGGTAGGAGGATAAGATGTCTCAGGTTTTCGGCCTTACGGCTGAGAAAGAAGAGGCTGTGAGGCTAAGTTGACTTGTATTAAGTTAATGTCTGGTGTCACTGCAACAGTGGACTGATACTTTAACTAGTATTATTGTGCTGACAGAGAAGGTTACCTCATAACTCAATGTAGTTTTGTAGTTTAGGTTTCCTGAAGACAGAACAGGTTGGGCTACATGCTTGGTGGTGCTGAGATAAAGCAATGACAAAAAAACTACACATTTAATTAATACTCGGTTAGAGTACGGCAACATTTTTTTCTGAGATACAGAAGTTGTCATATTTCAGTTTATCCAGAAGGATTCCTTTTCCCATTGATCTTCTCCCTTCAGCGTTAAGAAAGTGAGAACATTTCTGGGTCCATTGGAAGAGTTAGCTAATTTTGGCCTTTGTGTCTCCCGTTTAGTTGTTGAAGGCCACAGTCATAAAATTACATTTTTATTATATAAACTACCACTTCTAATCATAGAACTTCATTGTTCTTCCTTCTCTTCCCCTTACTTGCTTTATCTTTTATTACACTTAACTAGACCCACACACAAGCATAACACCTTACTGGCATAGTACCACTTCTGTAGTCTACTGTTTTGTATGCTAATGGGATGCATGCCGAGTGAACTACCTTCAGCGAACACATTTTTTCTTTCTGCCGGGGCAAGCCCTTCTGCACTGCTTGTGTTAGCGGACACTGCCCAGACTTATTTATACCAAATCTGATGTTGCATAACAGTGGAGAAAAAGAAAATCTCCACTGTCTGTGAAAGTAATTTCAGAAAACAATATTTCTTTTTGCTTTCACTGAAACTACCTTCGCGGACGTAACAATCTCATTATCATTTGTTAAGTCTGACTTTGTAAATTACTCCTCCACTCTTACATACGTATTTGTACAGAGTATATCTGTATACTCTGATACGTTCTACTGATATTTTCTGTACTTGTAATGTAGATCTTTTCTCTCCAGCATGTCGATGAAAGGAGAGGCACTTTGCTCATCAGATTAACATGTTTAGTAAACAAATAAAAATGAATAAAATAAAATATTTTAAATTGAAAGGTGAATCCAGGACCCTATTACCTGCACTTGTGCTACATGAAATGGGTTTGAACTGAAGAATGAAAACATTTATTAGAAGGTCAGTGTTTTGAACCTGATAAGATAGTTTGGGGTTGTTGCTTTCGAGTATTTTTTGATGATGTGGCAGAGTGGGGCTCACAGACATGATGTCCTATCCTCAGTATATATACAAACAATAATGTTAGACAGGGTGGGTGTTATGAGTGAAGTAACAGACTGCTCAAGGGGGGTTTCAGTCTCCAATCCACCCCTGGAAGGTCCATTACTTTCACGTAATGCTCCCCTCTGCTTAGATAATGGGCTATATCTGTTTTCTTTGTTTTAATTTGCATATATATTTGTTTATACTTTGACGTAAGATAGCTCTTCCACCTGCTGTTTCAGACTTGCTGCAGGATATGCAATTGTTTTTTGGGGGAAGTATTTTGCTCGCAAAATGCAAGTTATGTAAGTATTTAATGTCTACATGCATGCACAAACACAATCACAAACAGACTCTCACAAATATAGTCAGAATGTAGTCAGAAGCAGGGTAACCACTCACTGCAGTGAGTCCCAAAACAAGGAGACTGAATGCCCAAATGAATGGACTTGCATATAATAAGATGCCATTTCTTAGAATATTCCCTTTTATTCAAGGTATGGCAATCTTGGAATTCATATATAAAAATCTGGGCGGGGGGTGTAGGGGAACTGCCCCCCCCCCCCAAAAAAAAAAGAAGCTTAAAGGAGAAGAGCTATTTTGGGGATTCACTCTCCTCTTTTTTTGGTCTTTTTTTTTGCTTGTTGGCACTCAATATTTCAAGTGCTGACATTTCAGTTGGGAGCCCACAAACAGACATACATACATACACACACACACACACACACACACACACACACACACACACACACACACATGCAAAAGTCTAGATAGAGAGAGAGAGACTCTCTCTCACAGAGCTATTACAGGTACTTTCTTAACAAGAGCACAGTTTAGATGCCTTATGGATATCAAATTAATGAAAAAAATTCAAACAGTGCAAGGTATTGCAACCCCTCTTTCCCCATGCCTCTCAACTGCCCCTAACTTTACTTTGTCCCTCAAAAATATTTGATTTCCTGCTAAATCCCTGAACATTATTGTGAGTTGAACCCAGACATTATAAGCTGACACTGCTTACTATTCGTACAAAGGGTGCTGATAAAAACCTCATTCTCCTTTTGTTTTACAAACAAATTAGGGTTATATTCAAAAATTGGGTTGCTCTTAGTTTTTCTCTTTGCATTGTTGTTTTTTCTATAATTTTCATGCAAATAAGTTTAGAGGTATGTGCTCAGTCTCTCACTCGCTGTACGTGCCTGTCTCTCATTTACTCGGTTCCTCTCTGTGTGTATCTCTCTCTCTCTCTCTCTCTCATATATGTATATGCACACACACACACTTTGTTGTTTTTCTTTTTATTTATTTTAATTTATTTTACTCTCACTAAATAGCAAAGCCTCTTGCTTTTTTGAAATCTGTGTTTCTCAGCAGCAAAATATTCTGCTGTGAGGTAGTAGACTTGTCTTTTTTTACAGGGTGATATCTGTCCATGAGTTCCATCTTTGAGAACGTTTATTCTCCATTGATCTATGTTTCACCCCTTTTCAAAGGTTATTTTAAAGTCACACGTACAGGAAAGTTGCAAGCAGATATTGTTAAACCCTTACTCTTGCAACACGCTCCCCAGAATTTGCTGATGAGATCAAGGTTGCTCCTGACAGAAGGCCCCTATCAGTGTCTTGAGGGTAGGGGTGAGGATTGGTTTAAGAGAGATTGTGGGCTGGTATGATGGTCAGTTTCTTTACTTCATGATCACAAGATACAGAGTTTCATTTTTTACTTTGAAAATGAAATTGGCTAGGCTTGCAAGAACATCTAAGCCAGCACTTACCTATGATGTGTACAGTTAGTGGATGTCACAAGCAACACATAAACCACAAAAGCAGTGTGCAAAGCAGTCACAGCCCTTAAGGCCAAATACAACACCAAACATACTTGTCATAGGTGACTCCATAGTCAGACACACTGACGTCCCACTCACCAGGCTGAACAAGGAGAGGGTCACAGTAAGCTGCCTATCGGGCGCTAGAATCCGCCACATAACACAAGCACTCGGGTCACTCCATGGCAAGTACAAATATGACACAGTCATTGTCCATGCTGGTGTGAACGACCTGAGACGTACCTCCCTGGACTACATGAAAAGAGACATAGAGGAGCTCTCTGATTATGTAGCCCAGGCAGGTATGACCCTAACCCTGAGCAGTATCCTTCCTTCACCAAGAATGATGCCACAATATAGAGACAAGATGATCAGCTTTAACAATTGGCTTAATGTCTGGTGTCATTCAAAGGGGATCGAGTGTCTGTCTGCCTGGGATGACATGCTTGACAAGCCACGCTGCTTCGCAAGGGACGGCTTGCACCTGTCACCCCTGGGATTCGGATATTGGCTAAGGCTCTTGCCACCCCATAGTGCCTTTTTAGGCAAGGCTCAAATTCTAAACCTACCACCCTAAAAACAAAATGGGAAGAAACTGAGGGTAATGCTGCTCAATGCCAGAAGTCTAAATCTCAAAATGCACGCACTCGAGGCCCTTCTCAGTATGGAGAACATCGATGTCTGTGCTGTAACTGAAACCTGGTTCAAGGCTCCTGAGAGCACCCGGCACTATTAGGTTTTACCTCATATCATGCCCGCCCCAAAACCCGGACCACACCACAAAAGGAGGGGTGTATCCATATTCATAAAGGATACTCACACCTCCAGGTTGGTGGCAATGCACGAAGCTCGGAAACCATCCAGGTGCAACTAACCATAGGCAAAACTGCTCTACAAATTGTAGCATGCTACAGGCCACCCTCTCAAACTCAGGAACCCCACACAGCCTTCCTGAAGACACTGGAGGGTATAAATGTATCTCCAAACACCATCATATTGGGTGACTTCAACTACCCGAATATAGACTGGGAACATTACTCAAGCCCTAACTTTCTAGCCCAACGGTTCCTGGAGTTCATAAATTCAAATGCCATGGAACAGCTAGTCACTGTTCCCACGAGAGGAGAAAATATACTAGATCTCATTGTCACAAACATGGGGACAAAATGCTCCACACCGGAAGTATATCCCTCATTGGTGAGATCTGATCATAAACTAATCTCACTGGAAATCCACATCCCGCCCCCACCCCAAGCAAAAGACCATAGTGAAGAACTTCTCTAAAGCAAACTTCACACTACTCAAGACTGGTGTGGTATCCTTCAAGGCCCCTGAGCCAGAGGAAACCACAACCCAAGCTGCGGAAGCCCTTACAAATGCCTTCTATGAACACCTCCAGGACTGCATGGATCAGGCAATCCCAAATAAAACCAAGACTCTTTCCACAAAGGGCAAACGTCCAGTCTGGTGGACCCCAGCCATTAACAAACTTTACAATAAGAGGAGAAAGCTATTACATGATAGAACAAAATCCATAAAAGGGAAGTCACCCCTGATCATTATTAGTAAAAAATGCGAGCACTCATAAAATCAACTAAGGCCAATTTTGAGAGAAAAATTGCCATGGATTCAAAGGACAATCATAAGGCCTTTTTCAGCTATGTTAGGAACCTGGGTGGAAACTCCCAGATATGCTCAGAATTAGTCCAAAATGATACAAAAATCACTGAACCCACAGACATTGCCAGCATACTGGCAGACAGGTTCAGTGCAAACTTCACCCCTCTCCCCTAAAGGAGAGATAACTATCCCAGCCGAGTGTAGCCTCCCGGACATCTCAAATGCGCAGGTGAAAGCTGCTCTCTCTAAAGCTAAAAACACAGCATCAATGGGACCGGATGGTGTCCCGGCTGTGTGCTACACGAGCTAAATGAGGAATTAAACCCGCACATAAGGCAGCTGTTTAATCTCAGCCTTACCACAGGATACGTGCCCAAGGAGTGGCGACGGCAACTGTGGTCCCACTCCACAAAGGCGGTGCCTCTATGGACCCTGGTAATTACCGCCCCATAAGCTTAACAAGTCTAGTCTGCAAAGCTATGGAGAGGATCATAATGGAGCTCATAAACAAAGATATAAGGGACTTGCAGACATTGGACCCGACCCAGTTTGGCTTTGTCAAGGGAAGATCATGCCTTTTGAACTTGGTTGACTTCTTCGAAACAGTCACCAAGGCCATAGATGAGGGAAAGGCAGACCATGCAGCCTACCTTGTCCTTGCAAAAGCTTTCGACACAATTCCCCTCTCGGTATTGTAGAAAAACTTACCAGCTTAAATGTAAACCCATATGTCACAAGATGGGTTGCAAACTGGCTTAAGGACAGAACCCACAGGGTTAGAGTTGCTGGCGCTGTGTCAGACTCCAAGCCGGTCACAAGTGGTGTCCCACAGGGCTCGGTCCTTGGCCCCTATTGTTTGGCATCTACTTCTCAGAAGTACAGGCCAACATGGGAGGACTTTGGCTGACAAAGTTTGCAGACGACTGCAAACTGGGCGCCATAGTGGAAAGTGCATCGGACACGGATATCCTTCAGAAGGGACTCACGGAAACAGATAGCTGGTGCCAGAGCCATGGCCTGAAGTTAAACGCCAAAAATGTATAGTCATACCCTTCGGGAAAAACAAGGTAACCCCAAGCTACCATATAGGTGGCAATCCACTAAGCACAGAAGAGGTTATCAGGGACCTGGGGACCCAGGTTGACAGTGGCCTTTCTTTTGACACTCACATTGCTAAAGTGGTTAGAAAGACCTTCTACATTGCCCACCTGATCATGAAGGGATTCACATCCAGATCTAGTGAGGTCATTGTTCCCTGTACTCTTCACTTATCAGACCAATGATCGAGTACAATGCCCCATTCGGGATGTATCTCACCCGACATCTGCAGCAATTGGAGAGACCCCAAAAGTTCCTCACCAAAAGGATAAAGGGACTCCAAAATCTGTCATATGCTGCCAGATTGAAGAAACTCCAGCTCTATTCAGTCGCATACTGTCTGCTCAGAGGTGACATGTGCCTGACATACAAGGCCATGTCCAACCCGGAATTAATGGACATGCTCCACCTCAAAAAATCCAAATCCACCAAAACCACTAGAGCAAGCGACTTAAACCTTAGCACGGATATAAATAGGACGTGCTGGAGGGATAGATTTATCACTCAGAGACTCCCTATGCTGTGGAATAAAATCCCGGTCCATGTGAGGCAGAGCACCTCGCTGACTCTGTTCAAGAGAAATCTAGACCTGTGGATGGGAGATCGTAGGTTTACCCCAGGAATCATCTCTGTGTCACTGCTGGACAGAGGCACAACAAACTAATGGGCACAGTATTTTTTCATATAAGGGGTGGCGTAAGTCACAATAATTTGGGCTAGGCTTATAAATGCCTTAGGGCAGATAGCCTAGTATAAACCTATGAACCTATGAACCTATGAAATCACCGTGTTTCTCTCTATCCACAATCTGTTAAAATTTGGCCTTGATACCATCTTTTACATGGACATAAAGGCTTTGGTGTGGATGAGATTTTTCAGAAATTTGTCTAGGGTTGGATATTAGAGATGTGTCAGAAGGTAGTAGCACATTGGATTTTGGAATACATAATCACAGATGCCTAAAGTTATTGTCACATATATTCATTAGTTTTACACAACATATCTGCTACATCCATGAGACAATATCAGTTACGGTCCACATCCAGATTAATACATTAAGATGTTTTCAAAATAATATCACCCCTAATATTACTGACCTTGGACCGAACATCTCACTGTCCTTACCATTAGCCATTCACTGGTCAACATCCACAGACTTGAAAAACCTCCAGTCAAATGCTTGAAATATATGCAATATAGGTAAAACCAAATGTCTTAAAATATTCATGGACTTGTATAAACCAGACATTAAATTCCATTTGCCCGACAACAGAAGGAGCTAATAAGCCAATCTAGTTTGACCATTAAATGCATTCAACATCCTAGCCTACATCCTCCATCTCTAATTTTCTGCCCCACCCTTTTCAACCTGTTTCCTAGTGACCGCCTGTGTGCATTTGAATCAGTGGCCTTGTTGACGTCCAGGGTGACTACATCATCCACCATTCTCTTCTTACCTTTTCCGTTAACCCAATCGTTAAAATGGATTAGGCCTGTCTGATAATTTTGGCTGGCCAGGAATTCATGCCAGCCATTACTCTGGGGGTTACAGTTGCCCACCTTTCCCCTCTCAATTTTCTCCATAACTTTTCTACCCTCTGTTGTTAAGCTAGCAGGCCTGTAGATTTCCTACTCCCTTCTCCTTGTACAGGGGAAACCACACTGTCCTCGAGTCCTCTCTCACTACTGTAGTGTCCAGATATCTATTAAGAACCACTTTCAGTATATCTGCCAGGAAGCCGTCCATAATTCTGATGATCCTTGTAAAAATCTCTGCATATAGAAGTACTGTGTTTTATCTTTCCTTAGGGAAGCAAGTTGTCTTTTAGACTTTTCTCTGTTTCTCTTCTGGCATTTGTCTATTGCTTTCTCCATTTTGCACAAGCATTCCCATTTCTATGGTGTCCATCTTTACAGAACACACACACACACACACACACACACACACACACACACACACACACACACACACACACACACACACACACATATGTATATGTGGGGTGGCCGGTAACATTATTTACTATTTAGATCATAAAATGAAATAATAAAGCAAACACCACAACAAAACAGAACAGCAGCAAAGAAAAGCATCAGTTACTTACTTTGTACTAAAACTCAGTTTTGAATTACTCTGAAAAAATGCTGATTGTTATGTGGAACAAACAAACTGGAAAGTTATTAACTTTAAAAAGCAGCAAACTGCACTCTTTTAGACTGTAAGCAGTGTATAGAATTCCTTGTAAATGAACGCACAGTTAAAAAACAGTACACCGGATATTGCAGTGATAGTTTAATAATCCACTCAAAAAAAACAAGAAAACAAAATTTACTACAAAAAGACAGGGAATAACTGAAAACGAACTAAAGAAAATCCTGTAGGTATCCTACAGACTTCTTATGCACTTTGTAAAATTCATTTGCCTAAGACATGGTCTTCTGTGTTGTTCAGGAAGCATTTACCTTCCAAATATGCACCTTACTAGTGCCTCATTCTATGCATATTACTCATCCACACTGCATATGCCTTACCTTATATACAATGCACTGCCTGTATCTTAAGCATGTACATTACCCCACCCTTATATTATACTGCACCCCCCATCCTCTTATCCATGTGCACTAGTACATAAGCTGTCCTGCTGTATATTGTGCGTACCTTAATGTGAATACAGTACTCTCCATTCCTCCATCCACATGCACTGACCCTCCAGTCCTGTGAACTCACCCTCCATGAATACTACCCTGTTTGGTGTAATGAGTGTGCTGTATCTATGTGCATTACCCAGCATGCAAACTATATGGGAAGGTGTTAAATCAGTGAAGTTAATTTCGACAAATGGAAAATGTTGGAATGCTGTTTGCCAAAACTAACTTCACTGACAGCAGAGTTTGCTTCTTTCTCCACTGTTGTGCAGCCTTGGAGTTGGTATATATAAGTTTGGGGGTTATGGGAGGGTTGTTCCCTGCAAAAAATGTTTTTGTTGTTTGCTGAAGGCAGTTTTAGTGAGACATTTTCAGATTTTTTACCATCATGGAAACTACCTTCTGCCAGTCAACAAAATTCCCACTATACCATGAACATATACCCCATATTTTCTGTAAACTAACCCTTAAATAATACCATGAACATATACCCCATATTCTCTATATACTACCCTTTAAATACTACAGGCCATACCTTCATGCACCTGTACCTTATGTTCTGTGCACCTGATCTTGTGAAGGTTGACGTCAATATAACTGAGCTCTGCCCTGACATCTTATCTATCCCAGGTATTTTGCCCTTCAGGCTCCTCATATTGTAACCACATAGCTCTAATTTATTATCTCCCACATATCCTTCACAATATCTACCCCTCTGATGTATATTACTTTCTGTGCTCAGTCTTCCTTCATGCTGCGGTCTCCATTCACCATAACCTGTCCTAGAACTTTGTCCCTTATGCTCTGCCTCCAATCTCATTACCATCTATGCATCAAACACTCTTGTCTTCCACTTATATAGCTTACTCTGCCTGCACATAACCATTGTGGTCAAATATTTATTTTGATTTGTTGACCAGCGATGTCTTTCTTGGTGCAAAACCTCTTTACAGTGGAGGCCATGGGTAGGAAAGCTTCATTGGCAGAAAGAAAATTAACATAAAATGTAAATTAAACATCTTTTGAGAGCACAGAATTACAAAATGATAAACAGTACCATAACGAACTGGTTTATATTACACAGAAACGTACAGTCTAAATATATACATTCATACTAGTACAAAACATTGACACTGATATATTGTTTCATACAACATATCCTTCAAAATCCTTCTCATGGTTCCTAACCTTAGCATACACAAACCACATTGCATTTGAGTTTCACATGTGCCTCATTCTCCTTGCAAGTCTCATCACATGTACTCTGTATATGGTAACTTCTGTACATACTAATCTCTATGTCATCTTCCATATACGCTGTCCGCCACACACACTATATTCCATTTCTCCCATCCCATGCAAACTACCTTCTATGAAGCTTACATTCACTCATTTACTAAAATGTGTTGTATCCTGTGTACGAGTCAAATGCATCGCATGCTTCATCCCAACGTATATATGCACCTGTTTTCCTGCTGCACTAACATTCCCACTTTGTCCCTACTGATCTTACCCTCCTGGCACAAAACACTGTATAGCTTACACTCCCAGGTACCACTCAACTGTCCAGAATTTCACAGAATGTCAAGAGCTTTGCCTCATACGTTTGGTCTGTTCCTCATAAAATTTGTAGTTTTCTAACATATCATTGAGTATTAAAGTCATGAAGTACAAGACAAACATAACTTTAAAAAAAGCATGTCAATGCAAAACATGTTATTCCAGTAATTCTCTATGTTCATAAGAACAATATTTAACATCTGCCCTTGGTATTGGGCCTTTGTCTCCCCATCCCCTTATTTTTCGCCCTTGTGCAGAATCCCTGCATTAAGAAGTTCAGAGATATGGTTAATCAGGAAATACTCTGGTTGAGCTGTGCTTCATATCCCAAAACTCTGAAGTAGTGGAACTTGGGTACAGAGGTGCATGATTACAGCATCATTACATGGAATCACGACCTATTACTGAGGGATATTTTGCAGAACAACAGCATGTCAAAAATAACTTTTCAAACCCAACTGTACTTTATATATTCCAACACCCTAAAGGATAAAGGATCACTTATTTCTCTTTCTCTTCCTTGAGACTGTACAATCTAAGAGTTAGAATACAGGGGCACAGAAAGACTCGATCCCTTGCAAAGATACAGCTGCTAAATTACATATAAATGTTTATGACTGATTTCACTTTTTGCTGCTTCTGTAAGTTACTTTTGGTATGTTTACATTTGATTAAATGCTCAAACTACCCAAACCCTTTTTATAAATTTGGTTTGCTTGTTCACTTTGATTTTTTATTCATTTTATTCAGTTGCATGATCTTAAAACAGAAGCACAATAGAAGAGCTATGGTAACACTCAACATAGCTACTTATTCCTTAAAAGACAAAATCATGGAAGTCATAATTTTAGCTCAAAGCTGCATTCGAGTGTGGGAATATAACCAGCAATCCCATGCAAAGCCTTTGTAGACTTACCTTGT
>NC_056748.1:1115085080-1115087580 GCF_019279795.1 Protopterus annectens
CTTCCCGCTCCGTTCGCCCTTCGGGCTCACTCCGCTCCCCTACCCTGCCCCCAATTCCCACCCGCCCCCAGGGTGTCTACCTTTATACTCTCTTAACCACTCCCCCTCTATTTTCTTTTCCAACCAACCACTCACTTACTACTAGCCACACCCTACACGTATACCTCTACACCCACTAGATATATATCTCCCCCTATTATCTCCAGCCTTTCTCACAAAGGCTAATCCTTTTCTCCTCCTCTCACTACTTACTTCTTACTACTCTCTTATTACTAACCACACCCTTCACTTATATCTCCACACCCACTAGATATAAACCTTCCCCTATTATCTCTAACCTTTCTCACTAAAGCTAGTCCTTTTTCCTCATCTCACTACCTATACTTATTTCCTTCTTCTCTTAACATGCCTAACCTATGCCAATGTCTACTAGTATTTTCATTATTCACTTCTCTTACCACTACCTATTTCCTTACCTCCTATGAATAACCCCTTCTCAAAACTCTTTTCATCCCATCCAAATACACTACTACATCACTTCCTGTTTTATACACAAGCTTTAATAATTACACATACAACCACAGCTACATCCAAGCTAAATATCATCGACTTTTTCATATAAAACATTCAATTCTTAACAATCGAAAGTTAT
The DNA here is from genome assembly GCF_019279795.1 of Protopterus annectens. Lineage (NCBI taxonomy): Eukaryota > Metazoa > Chordata > Ceratodontiformes > Protopteridae > Protopterus > Protopterus annectens. Next base: position 1,115,085,733 of record NC_056748.1, read on the forward strand.
TTGACTTTAATCCTAAACTTATCAAATATCACAACTTTACTTTGTTCCACTCCCTTATAGATGGAGACATTCATCCTAACCCAGGCCCAAAGTTTCACTCATCCTTCTCTAACAGTAAACAATCTCATATTATCCCCTTACTATCAGCCCAATCCTCTAAATCACTCTTAATTGCCCATCTTAATATACGTAGTATCTGCAATAAAATTACTCAAGTTCATGCTCTCCTAGATGTTCATCACTTCGACATCCCTTGTTTAACTGAAACATGGCTTAAACCAACAATAATAGATACTGAAATTATTCCTCCAGGTTACAATATTATTCGACAAGACCGCATCAAGAAAAAAGGTGGGGGGGGTAGCAATTCTTTATAAAGCAGGATTACAAATCAGTAAAATAAACCACAAACTACATTCTGATGACAATGCAGAAATAATTATTTCAAAACTACAACTAAACAACCAGAAATCAGTTAACATCATCTGTACTTATCTTCCACCAGGTAACAATCTCAATAAACTAGAAGACCTATTAAGTTGGCTTTCTCTTAATTATCCACAAGAAACAATATTACTAGGAGACGTTAATACCGACTGGAATTTATGCAACAATACCAATCCATTCTCTCTGATCAACTTGCATGGTTTCACACAAGTCATCAATTCTGTAACTAGAATTAACAAATCTAATAACAAAGAAAGCATCCTGGACTGGATATTAATAAATGGTCCAGAGAAAAACTATGTAACAGGAACCCTACCTGATGACCTTAGCGATCACTCTCTAATATATATAATCAGACATAAAACAAATGTTAACATTTCTCCCCCTGTTAGAACTATACGCAGTAAAAAACACTTTCACCAGGAGCTGTTCCTAACCGAACTTAAACATTGTAACTGGGAACCCCTTAAATCCCTTCCAATAAATGAAGCAGTATCCTACTTCAATAATACCTTCCTAACAATCCTAGACCATCATGCCCCAATTCGTACCATAAGAGTGAAAAACAAACCAGCAGCATGGCTCACAAGTCAGACTAAAAAGCTAATCCTTTCCAGGAATAAATCTTGGACCAAATGGCGTACCACAAAACACTTAACTGATCAGCAAAATTTCAGGCAACAAAGAAATATAACTAAAAAAGCTATCCTACAGGACAAGAAGAACTTCTATATCCAACTACAAAAATCATCCCTTCAACAACCGCAGAAGTTCTGGACTTCTATTAACCGGCTTATATCCCCAGGTAAAGTAGACACACCAACTCCACTTGGCACCAACTCTGATGACCCTACACAAACAGCAAATGCCTTTAATACTTTCTTTACTACAGCTGTACAAAACTTAGCAAATCAACAAAATCCTGACACTGCCAACTTGCCCACCACAAGTCCCACTCCCCCTCCTTTCCACCTAGAACCAATACCCACCTCCTATATCTCCTCCTTACTTTACAAACTTAAACCTTATACCCCCTCAGCTGACAAATTACCTGGGGAATACCACCAACTAGGAGCCTCAGCTATTGCCTACCCAATCTCTATGTTGATTAACAGAACAATTAAAGAATGCACTATTCCATCAATCTGGAAAATCTCACATATTATTCCCTTTCACAAAGGTGGGGATTCTACTGAATACTCAAACTACCGTCCCATAGCTCTTCTGTCTCCACTTGCTAAAATAATGGAGAAATGTATCCATAAACAATTAATTAGCCACCTACTACAACACAATCTCTTAGCGTACTGTCAACATGGCTTTCGTCCTTTCCACAGTACTCCCACAGCCCTGCTTTCTTTTACCAACTGTATCAACAAAAATCGTAACAATAATTTCCTG
>NC_056748.1:1115092580-1115105080 GCF_019279795.1 Protopterus annectens
AGGTATTGTCTGAAGTGCTGCAGATCTTCAGCATCTCAGATGAGTCCTCTGGTGGATAATATACCAGCACCTGTATAACCAGGGCACTGTCAGCTGCTGTGGTACGGACAGAGACATCATAAGGGCATTAGATGGCATGGGTTGCCCCCACACAGAATCAAGGGGGATGCATGTCAAGGAGGACAGTAAGGTGTGTGTGTAGTATTAACCATCCTTGGTACCGGGACCTTTCACTGCACACTTGGGGACCTATTAGGAGTTTTGCAGACATCAACAACACCAAATTCATTGATAGGATGCTGTAGAATATGGAAAAATCATATTTGTTTTTAATGAACAACAAAGGAGAAAAACACCACAATGTGAGTATTCTATGACATGGCCCATTTACCAGAAGTACTGGAGACCAGTGATTGCACCATGATATCAAGGCCCCGCCTGCTCCACCTAACATCCAGTATATCAATCAGAAGGGTTTATACACCACACCATGTGGTGTGCAGCACTTGGGAATTATACACAATGTGGCTGTGACACTCCAGGCAGTTCATTTGATCCCCATATTAAGTACGTGTGCAGTGCATAGTAGTGTTTTGTGTGGGGTAGACTGTCATGGTGATATGTAATGGTAGGTACATGTATTTCCAGCCATATACTTTAATATACTGTTAAATGGACTTAGTGAATATAGGCAGCAGACCACTCATAATGTTACCCACTGCTGCGTGTTACAAGTCATGCAGGACATGTCTTGGGTCCATGGCTAATGACTCTCATCGACAGGTCCCAGACCTTGGCAGTGATAACTTTAACACCATTCTGTCACAAGACTATAGCGGCTTCAGTGATTTATCCCCTCCAACCTGTTTGCTAATGTAGTCCATCACCAGTGTCAACAGTTGTGGGCTTAGAACACCATCATGAGTCTAGGCTCTGTTCATACTTGTGTCGGGTCTACTTCACGATGTCGAAAGCCGACAATATCGAAGCTGAAATTGTCAGCACCACAACATCGAAAGCCAGAACATCATGCAGGTAAACGAAATCTCTGTAGGGGGAGATTTCTATTTACCTCAATGTAGTGTGGTCTTGGAGTTGCAATATTTAAGTAGGGGGGTGTGGGGGGTGCAGGGGGGCTTGCCCCCCTGCCTACACTAGTTAGTTTTTATTTATTTTTTTTTAAACATTATTCGATGTTTTACTACATCGATCACTAGAGGCTGACCTTTAGTGATTCGATAACGTGATACAGACGCCTTGTGTCATTGGGTCCTTGTATATAGCTTGCACTAATTCTACCAACATTAGTCGGGCTACAAATCATCACAGAACTGCCCCAAATGAGCTTTCTTGAAATCTTGTCATATATTTTCTCCAAGTCTAGGAATGCCCAATTAGACTCTTTCCTAATCTCCCGTTTCTCCAGTATCTGTCACACTGCAAACATCAGGCTGGCTGTGTTGTATACTGATCTACTGCTCATCTCCCATCATATTTTCTACTAGTCTCTCTCTCTCTATTTATTAATCACCCTCCACAGAACTTTCAAGCAGTGTGATAGAGTCTGATACCCCTTTACTCCCCACTGTTGTGAATAATAATAATACCCATCTGTTAACCACATAGGCCACTGGACATACTCCCTTTTTATGGGTGACCGAGAAACAGTCTGGTTAAGGGACTTGCTCAAGGTCACACAGTAGGCAAATGAGGGCTGAGAGAGACAAAACTTGTACCACAGGAACTACAGCTCCAGCATTAACCCCTGCATCAATTGTCAGACTAAATCATACATTGGCACAAGGGTGCTTATTCCTCATTCATCTGGGATATGACTTTCTATCCATCATACCTCTCAACCCTCCAGATTTTTGCACAATGTCCAGCTTTTTGCCTTATATTTTGACCTATTCTTCATAAATTTGTGTTTTTCTGGCAAATCATTGAGGACTGAAGCCATTAAATAATGACATACATTTGACGGAAAGACTTCAAATCCTTCAGGAAAAAAAAAAGAACAAAACTGTACTGCATTTTATTTACTCGTTTCATTGCATATTAATTGAATATTGTAATCTGAAACTCTCTCTGCAGTTAGTTTGCCAGGGCTAATTCAACACTAGAAGTGTAAGCCATCTGGTTTCAGTGAGGTTGTCCTCTTTGAAGTTCTGTGTTTAACTGTTATCCTGGAGGGTTTATCCCTTGTCTTATAGTACTGGTATAGTCTGATTTCTGTATATTTATTTGTGCTTAGTATCAGAGATGTTTGGCTAGTAGCTGCAGTGGTACGGCAGTAGCATTGTTACCTCATAGCAAGAGGTTCTCCCATTCGATTCTTGGCGTGGCTTGGGAGTGCCTGCTGTGTGGAGTCTGCATGTCCTCCCCGCAGTTGGGTAGTGTTCGAAAGACATGCGTGCGTAAATGGGTGTGCCTTCATTGAACGTTGGGCATCGAGCTGGCATCTTGGCGTTTCGTAAAAATCTACTGCCAATCATTAGCGGACAGGAGTTCCGCTGTGGTGACCCCTTACCGAGAAAAAGCTGAAAAGACAAACAAAAACATCTGTTTGGCTGGCTGTGACCAGTCTGTAATCATCTGGACGTACAATCTGATTTAAGCGTAGTTTTTTGCACTTGCATTGTCTCAATGATAGTCATCAAAACTGTAGTGCATTTTATTTATTTGTTTCATTGAATATTAATTGAATATTGTGGTCTCTCTCTCTGCAATTTGTTTCCCACCAACCCCTCCCTAGTGTTGTTGTAGTGTTAAACTGGATGGCTTTGGAATTGCCAACCCCTCCACTAAATTTGTGTTTGGACACTCCTCCTGGACCCATCTCATTTGCTCACTCAACTGAGTACAGTGAGATCATGTGGAAAGGACAAACCCCATAGTCTCTTAATCTTGCTCTGTTTCTTCCCTCTCCATTTTAACTGTGTTCTACCTACTTTATTACCTTATTTTGCTGTTCTGTGTGCTCTTAAGTGTTCAAGTGCTCTTATTCTGCATTTATTACTGATTGTTAGTAGCCTGATTAAATAAGTCTGCTGTTCTAAGCACCTCAGTTTTGGTTTTGACACTTGTGCTTCAGGCCATTTATTTTACATTTAGGGTTTTTGTGGTCTACACTCTAGTGGACAAACCCTTATCAAATCCTGATCTCCATAAGTTCACCAAGTATTCAGAACACTATGTCTGGACAATTCCCATCAGTTTCTCCTGCCAGCCTGGTCGACATGGGCATACTGAGACAGTGTAGCAACTGCCTCATGTTCACGGACAGTCCTCTTCTCCTAGCACATAATTCTTCTACTTGCAAGAAATGCATCTACATCTGTAGCTGGAATCCATCCTCTCTCATGCCACAGTTAGTACTCCTGACAAAGAGGAGAGTGACAACACAAACACCACACCACCCACATCATACAGGCAAGTACAACACCCACCCACCTATGTAGGGGTCCTCGATAAAAACTTACCTAAACAACAGAGACCCCCAAAACACACACACAAACATTCCACACACAACACCAATCACATCACACACAGTAGACAACACACCAGTTCTCACAAACACAGCCCATTAGGCATAACAATAAACCAACACAGCCCATAAGGCATAACAATGAACCAAACATATTGGTCATTGGCGACTCAATAGTGAGACACACTGATGTCCCCTCACCAGGCTCCACAAGGAGAAGGTCATGGTCAGCTGTCTGTCAGGTGCCAGAATCTGCCACATCACGCACACACTTAAGTCACTTCACAACAGGTACAAGTATGACTCCGTCATTGTCCATATTGGTGTGAATGACTTGAGATGTACCTCCCCAGACTATATGAAGAGAGACATGATTGAGTTGTCAGAGGATGTGTCCCAGGCCGGTATGATCTTAACCCTAAGCAGCATCCTACCTTCACCAAGAATACCACCACAATATCAACAAAAAATAATTGACTTCAACAATTGTCTTAGTTTCTGGTGTCTTTCCAAGGGGATCCATTATCTGTCTGCCTGGGATGACATGGTTGACACGCCTCAATGCTTTGCCGGAGATGGGCTCCAGCTGTCACTCCTGGGGTTCTGGATCTTGGCCAAGGGTCTTCCTCCTCCATTGTGCCTTTTTTAGGCTATGTCCAAAGAGAAATCTTCCAACATAAAAGATCTGTCAGAAAGCAAATTGAAGGTCATGCTGCTCAATGCTAGGAGCCTTAACTTGAAAATGCACTCACTGGAGGCTCTCCTCACATTGGAAGATGCCGATGTCTATGTGGCCATGGAACCTTGGTTCAGGGCTACAGAGAGCATCCCTGCCTTACCAGGCTATACCTCATTCCACACTTTCTGACCCCAAATGAGGTCAGAAAGACAAAGAGTGGTGGAGGCTCTATCTTCATTAAGGAATGGCACACCTCCAGACTGGTTTGCCAGCATGACGCACTGGAATTACTCCAGGTGCAATTGACAGTTGGCAAGACATCCATGCAAGTTATAGCCAGCTATAGACCCCCCTCCTTGTCACAGGACACCCACTCCTCCTACCTGGACCTACTTGACTCCATCAAGGTACCTCCTAACACCCTGATCCTTGGTGATTTCAATTACCCCACCATAGACTGGGTGAACTATTCCTGCACTAATGCACTCACCCAGTGATTCCTTGACTTCATCAGTTCTAATGCAGTAGACCAGCTCGTCTCATCCCCCACAAGGGGAGATAACATTCTGGACTTGGTTCTCACCAATATGGTTAACCACTGTATCACTTCCATAGCATGTTCTTCCCTGGTGAGATCAGCTCATTGGTCTGTCTCATTCAAAGTTTCTATCCCACCCAACCCCTCCCCAGCCATAACCAGGCTACAAAAATTCTCAAAAGCTGACTACAACCTCCTAAGGGAGGGTATCAGTAGCTTCACACCACCACCACCCTCAGAGGATACAGACAGCTATGCTGAACAATATGCCAATGCAGTATGCAAGCACCTGTACAACTGCATGGACTCAGCGATACCCAACAGAACTAAAACTTGCTCCTCAAGGAAACACAAACCTGTCTGGTGGACATCTTCTATCAATAGGCTTTACAACAAAAGGAATAAACTGTTGTCCAAGAGTAAAAAGGAACAAATTCCATGTTAGAAAAACTCACTCCTTAGCCTCAACAAGCAAATTAGATCACTAGTGAAAACCTCCAAAGCCAATTATGAGTTGAAGCTAGCCTCCAAAACAAAGGGAAACCACAAGTCCTTCTTCAGTTACATCAGGAACCACCATGGAAAAGCCCAGGTTTGTTCCAAATTAGTACTTAATGGTACCACTTACACTGATCCTGCTGTCTTAGCCAACCTGCTAGCTGATAGGTTCAGTGCAAACTTCATCCCCCCTAGCCCTCCCCCAAAGGCCCATTCAATATACCCAGTACTTGTCCCACACCTCACATCTCAGTAGATCAAGTGGTAAAGGCCCTATCCAAGGCAAAGAACACAGCTTCCATGGGACCTGACAGTGTCCCAGGCTGTATTCTGTGTACCATCTCCATCAAGAACTAGCCTTGCTGTTGACCACCCTATTCAACCACAGGCAAAGTACAGGCTTCATTCCAGCAGAATAGAAAACTGTCATTGTCATCCCCTTGCACAAAGGTGGTGCTGCTTCTGACCCAGGAAATGATCGCCCCATTAGCTTGACAAGTCTGATCTGTAACACCATGGAGCGCATTATTATGGTTCTCATAAACAAGGACATAGGCGATCTGCAAGCACTTGACCCACCCAATTTGGATTCGTCAGGGACAGGTCTTACCTACTGAACTTGGTTGACTTCTCTGAGACTGTCACTAAGGCCCTGGATGAGAGAAAGTCAGTACGTACAGCTTACCTTGATTTGGCAAAGGCCTTTGACACAACCCCCCACTTGAGCATCATCGAAAAGCTAACACAACTTGGCATAAATCCCTACCTCGTCAGGTGGGTGGCCAACTGGCTCACTGATAGGACCCACTAGATCAAAATAGGTGCCACCACCTTCGACAGCAGACCTGTCACTAGTGGTGTTCCCCAGGGATCTGTCCTGGGACCCCTACTGTTTTGCATCTACTTCTCAGAGGTTCAGGCAAAGACAAAGGGCCTATGGCTGACCAAGTTTGCAGATGACTGTAAGTTGGGTGCTGTCATTGACTCCCCAGATGATGTTAACATACTGCAAGAGGGGCTCACAGCTACAAATTACTGGTGTCAAAGTCATGGCGTTAAGATAAATGCAAAAAGATGTATCATCATACCATTTGGCAAAAACACAGCGCCTTCTGATTACCACATCAATGGCAACCCCCTAAGCACACAACCTGTGGTGAGAGACCTGGGTACTCAGGTTAACAACAATCTCACATTCGACCATCATGTGGCGGCAGTGGTCAGAAAAGCCTTTTACTTGGTTCATCTCATATGTAAAGGGATTGCATTCAGGAAAAAAAGGAGGTTATTACCGCTCTGTACTCCTCCCTCATTAGGCCTATAATTGAGTATAATGCTCCGTTTGGTATGTACCTCTCCAAATACCTGCACCAAGAGGAAAGGCCACATAAATACCTCACAAAGAGAATCCATGGCCTCCAACATATGTCCTATGTGGACAGGCTCAAATCACTATCACTCTACTCGGTGTCATACAGATTGCTCAGAGGTGATGTGTGTGTTACCTACAAGACAATATCAGACCCTGCCCTACTAGAGATGCTCCATATCCTTAAGTCTAACAACTTATGCATTACCTGCTCGATAGGCCTAAATCTAATATGTGACATCAAGAAAACCTGCTGGAGAAACAGTTTTGTCTCCCAGAGGCTGTCCCATCTCTGGACTAGACTTCCCATACATGTCAAACAGAAAGGGAAGCAAATACTCTGGGAAAAATTGCCAGGGAATTGTTATGAGTAGGCTTGTATAGGCCCCTAGGGCTGATAGCCTAGTACCAACCTATGAACCTATGAGGACCTCGTTGACCCTCTTCAAGCACAACCTTGATGAGTGGATAGGAAACCACAAATTTTTCCCAGGAGTTCCACCTTTGTCCCTCATTGACAGGGGTGACTGAGGGTTTTCTGGGGGTATAAACTCTTGGCTAAGATTGTAAGGGTCCCAGGGCCATTAGCCTAGTAACCTCTTATGATCCTATGAAATGTGTGCTAACACAAATCCTGTTATTATAGCAACACTCTTAAGATGATAAGACCAATATTTAAAATATGCCCTTATTTTTGGGCTTTTGCCCCTCCTTTATTGTAGGCTTTGTCCAGATATCTTGCAGATTGAGAGGTATGCTCTCCATACTGCAATAAGTATCCTCAGGAGCTATTTCTCTCCTAATTCACCAAGCATCTTTACCCTACCTGCCATGACCCCAACTGTGCCCGCTGCTTTCCCCAACTTCATTTTCTTTAGTGCTGTTCTTCCTTCTTCTAGGGTGGGCTCTTCTTCCTTCTTCGAGGGTGGGCTCTTCTTCCTTCTTCAAGGGTGGGCTCTTCTTCCTTCTTCGAGGGTGGGCTCTTCTTCCTTCTTCAAGGGTGGGCTCTTCTTCCTTCTTCGAGGGTGGGCTCTTCTTCCTTCTTCGAGGGTGGGCTCTTCTTCCTTCTTCGAGGGTGGGCTCTTCTTCCTTCTTCGAGGGTGGGCTCTTCTTCCTTCTTCAAGGGTGGGCTGTTCTTCCTTCTTCGAGGGAGGGCTCTTCCTCCTTTTTAATTGTAGGTTGTGCCTGGATCAATACAGTTTTTGTGTTTTTTTTTCATTCAGAAGCTGCTGGAAGTATTGCTTCTATCTGCCTTTGATATCATGTGGACTGATGAGCAGGTTGTTGTTGGCATCCCTTATAAATGGTGACTGATGACTGTCTTCTTTATTTTGCTGTTTTTGTCTTGCAACCTGATTTCTTTGTGCCTTCTACTGATCCATTTCCAGAAGCTAGTAGAGTGCCTCTGGATGCCAGTTCTTTATCTTTGAGACTACTCTCTCAATTTTTTTCTAGGGTGGGCTCCTCCTCTTCTTTCCTCATAGGCTATGTCGGTGGCAGTACATATTCCGTGGGGTTTCTTCATTCAGAAGCTGCTAGAAGTCCTCCTCCCATCTACCTTTGATATTCTGTGGACTGGTGAGCAGGTTGTTATTGGCATCCCTTTGAAGGATGCCTTACTGTCTTTCTTATAGGTTCATAGGTGTTTACTAAGCTAACTACCACAAGGGCATTTTTAAGCTTAGCCATGCATCCCAAATCTCTGACAAGTTCTGATACCCTCGATAAGTGTAACATGGGCCTGGAAGGTGAACCATTTACAGGTTACCTGTTTGCATCAGAGACATAGGTGCCAAACCAGGGGTGAATTTTTGGTTTCCCATCCAATTGTCCAAGTTGCACTTGAACTGGATTAGGGAGGAACTCTGCTTCACATGGATGGGGAGCCTGTTCCATAGACAGGGTAGTTTTTGGGATACATACATATCTCTCTAGCAGGTCTTATTTATATCACAGGCAAGGTTTATGTTTTAACAATGGGTAATTCTGGTACTGTTTGTTTTGTGGATATGCAGGAGGCCCATCAGAGTGGGGTCTGGCAATGCCCTGTATACCAGGCATAGATCTCCCCTCAAAAGCCTGTAGAAGACAGAATATAGGGATAGGGCCTTGAGGCGGTCTGCATAGGACATATTACTTATGTCCTATATTCTTTTAGTGAGGAACCTATATTTTTGTCTTTGCCTTATAACCTGATAGAGTTTCCTTGTGCCATCTACCAAGTCTTTTTTCATAAGTTGTTAATGCGCTTTTGATGCCTTATTCTTTGCAAATGCAACTCCTCGCTTAGCCTGTTTGTTAGCCAGCCAGTAGTCCTTCCTAGCCTGGTCAGTCTTTTCTATCTCCCACTTCCTCCTGTGCTCCTTCTTTCTTTTGATGACCACCTGGACTTCTGCATTCCACCACCAGCTTTCCTTATGTACCAGTTTTCTATATCTGGCTTAGCCGCAAATCTGACCTTTAGCCCTCACACATGCTGATTTGAGGTACTGCCATTCCTCTTCAATTTCTCTTATTTCCTCTACTTCCTGAAGTGCTAAAGCCCTAAGTATTTCCTTGAATTCTTTTGCTTTTACTCCGATAAACTCAGTCTTCTCTGTCAACTGCTTGCAGCTGATTGTGGCCAACATTTGTTTATGTTGTGGGCCTCCTCTTTTGTTAGGGATGGCTTTGCAATCTCAGATTCTAACCCAATGCCTTTTCCTTACTAGGAGGAACTCTCCCTGAATTGCAGGTTGACCACCTTGTATGTGACCTTGCGACTGTCTCTGTCTTGCTGAACTATCTGTTGGCCACCCTCACCCTATCTGTCAGAGAGAAGTTTAGAATGGCTTCACCTTTTTTTCTGTTGCCCCACCCCTGTGGACCAAGGCAGTCCTCGTATCCTGTTCTGTCTGTCACAATATGTGCATCCAGGTCCCCATTATCAACACAACTCATGTTGTCCTGCTTTATCTAGTAGGTTCTGCACTGCTGTATGAATACAGTCTTATTCTTAGTATTACAACCTTGTTGTGAGGCCCAGGCTAAGATTATAAATACTGCCCTATCTTTACAGTGGAGACTGATTGCCATGAGTCCCTCATCGTCTTCTGAAGCCTCTCTCTCAGTGCAATTCCCACACCACGTCTAGTCTGTCCTCTACCTGAGTAGTAGATTCTGGATCCCAATCCAAGTGGCTTTGCTGCACTGCCCTTCCATCTTGTCTCCTGGATACACAGGATGTCCTGCCTGCTCTTTTCCATTATGTCATCTGCTTAAATGGTGCATCCTGTCAGTATATCTATATTCATTGTAGCAATTCTTACTTCATGTTTGGCAGCCTGACTAGTTTTATGTCCAGCTTTCATAAATCATCTTTATGGTAAGCACACAGTGGCAAATAGAAGTACATAGTTCTCTCTTAACATTTCCATGGGTCACTGGCATAGGTTGGACAGGCCAAGTCCTCAAACTACTTGTCACCAGCAGAGGCCCTGGAGTTTACTGATTGTTTATAAATACACACACACACACACACACACACACACACACATATATATATATATATATATATATGTCTTTATCAGCTGATCAAGTTTTCAGAAACTCAAACTTCATATGATTTGATCGTGTTTGTGAAAATTGGAAGTTTTTGAATAGAGATCGTGGTACACCAAGGATCAGGAAATTTTCCCTTTTCTTCACTGTAGTGCGATCTTGGAGCTGGTATATATAATTTGCAGTGGGTGTGGGTAGGGGCTTGACCTCTGCAAAAATGTAAAAAAGTAGATTTCTGTGGCTTTTTTTTGATGTTCGAGTTTTCAGAAACTCGATCATATTGCCTCTTTGATATTTTTTTTTGGGAGTTACCAGAAAGTCAATCAGCTGACATAGATCTCTCTCTCTCTCCCTCTCTCTCTCTATATATATATATATATATATATATATATATATATGGGTCTATGTTTATATATCGAAATTATACTACATCGAAACCCATTTTACTGAGCACACGTTAGCAAATGTACATAACACTGAAACATCCAAGTAACGCAAAATAGAACATCGAAATTAAACCTGGTGAATGCTACCATACTGTAACTACAACTTAAACAAGAAGTGACAAGTCCATTAAATAAAATTATATGAAAGCCATCTTCCACAGTAACATAAATAACATGTCCAATCACTACGAAAGCCATCTTCCATAACGTGTCCAATCACATACAAAACTAACTGAGAATTGTAACTTCACATTTTTAATAAGTGTGCAATCGCGGTTACATACTGTAAGTTTGAGTATTCTTTATAACTAAATATTGTTTCAAATTGTTGCTGACGGCGTAACAAACTCCGCTTTTTCGGAGATGGGGGACAAGCAGTACACATTCTCAGCCGTACCTCGTCAACTCTGTTTTGTTCCCTTGCAATAGCGCAAAGTACAGTATGAAGGTCTGACACATGCTTTCCAGTTATACATTTAAACTGGTGATGCCAAGCCTCGACAGAATTCTGGGTCCTTGGCAAAAATAACTCATTAAGTACTGAAAAATTCCAAAACCCCACTGGAAATAACAGTAGAAACCTGATCTAATTAGCTGATGTAGTTGAAAATGATCTGGGTTTACCCAGTAATTACCACTCAATAAAGTATCTCAAATGTTCCTTGCCCTCATTAGGAAAGTTACACTTTAGTTTATTAATCATTGCAATTACATCTTTCTCTTGTAAAAATGCTAAAGCAGCTAGTTTTTTAACAGATAGTTGGAATGAAATGCTACTGTTGTATAACGAACCGAGACCTAAGCTCTGCATCTTCCTCCAAAGGTTCCTCCCAAAGTGAAAAAAACATCCTTTACAAATGACATTATTAACATTCATCCATATGCTTTTTACAGCAGCAACTTCGAAGTCAAAAGGATATAACTCACTTGGCACGTTAAATCATGTTCCTCTATGAAAGCAAAATCACAATGTCACATGTAATTGTAACCTTTCAAGATCTTTTTGTCATTAAACAAAACAGTAAAGGAACAGTTTTTGTATATGCTCCATACTTTATTAGAGAATGAATGGTATATAATTGTTGGCAAGCTGTACCTCTAACAAAGTAGGTGCCGCCCATTAACCAGATATCCGACTGTGCTAAATGTATCAAATTCTTCTTAGTGGTGAAGACAACAACAACATTCTCATTACTCTTATCAGCCATTGTTTTCTGCATAAATGTACCTTCTATTAATGGATAATCCATCACATTTAACTTTAATAGCATGAGATCTGTGTGTAAACTTTACCTTTACATTTCAACCAAGCCCTCCTGACTTGTAGTAATGCACGTCTACTAAGAACACTAGATGCATATTCTAAAGAGGAGGAGGCAATGGCATCATTCACTATGATGCAAGGGGAGTCTCATAATAAACTTGCTCTCTCTTTCAAACTTAAAGAAACAGAATACTTTTCAGCCTGTACGGGATCTCCTCCGTGGTGATGAGCTACAGACTTTAAAAGTTCCTCCCCCCCGTAGTAACAAAGGCAGTGATAGCTCAACCTCTACAGTTCTCTGTTAATTTTCGAGTGCAACACCATGAATTTTTAAGTTTTGTAGACTTCTCTAAATGGTAAGTGTACCCGTCTAAGACTAAGATCTTTTTACTCTCTGAGAGATGGTTGTCGTGTACACTTGTCCAAGCACTCCGTGAGGTAGTTCCTCAACATTCGCCATACTGGATGTGGGTACGATGTACAACATTTTCTAATTAGAGTAATTTATATACTGTTGCGTGCTATGTAATAGGGTATTTGGTTTGTCAATCATTTAAGCTTCATTATAACAGTGTTTCGATGTTATGTACGTTCGCTAAAGTGTGCTCGGCAAAACAGGTTTTGAGATAGTGTAATTTCGATATATAAAGATAGACCCATATATATGTATGTATATACA
>NC_056748.1:1115107580-1115195080 GCF_019279795.1 Protopterus annectens
CAGCAGCATAATACACAGCAGGGTCACAGCATAATACACCATGGTATGCATGGAACGGCACAACCACGGTGCAAGGGTTGCCAAGGACTCACGCCAGTGTGCGGCATGGTAACTATGAATTAGTAGTCAATGCCATGCAAATGAGGCAGATAATACTGAATCGCAAATCCCCCGCCGGCGTAAGGCTGTACCAAATGGCGCAGCGGTAATACACTGAGGAGTGGCTTAGAGGGAATACATGTCATCTGCAGAGGGGTGTGCCACCGTAGCAGGAAGCACATTGGAGCACAGCAAACCTGGGCTGTACATCGCAAATCACAGCTGCAGGACCGGGGTGTGGGGTAATAGTTCAGCTGAGAGCACACAATGCGCGCAGAAGTGCATGTGCACGAGGATGACTATGTTCCCTTAACCTAGTCATGTGACGCTCACCCCGCAAACAACATTGGAAACAGGAAGGTGATGTTAAGAATATGAGGAAATGCGGAAGAAGTGTAATTGCAGTACTAATGAGCAATCAACACTAATCAACCCACGAAGGCCAATCGGCAGCTGACAACTCTGCATGCAGAAACCTGCAAAACGGGATAGGGGAGGCATATGAATGCAAAGAAAGTAGGGGAGGTAGCAGACTGCAAAGATAGAAGACCTGACACAGCAGAGCAAAGCAGACAGGCAGCACAACGGCGGCAGCACACAAAACGCATGATATGCCATGTCCCAGAAAGTACACATGACAGTGCTCTGCAGGATGCATGCCAGAAAATAGTAGGTGCAACGTGCAGAAATAGTAAGGGAAGGTCGAAATGTAATCCATGGCAGGCAAGAGTAATGCAACACCAAAGGCAACAGCGTTGTAGTTCCATCGGTAAAACACGGAAGATAACCCCCAGATACGGCCGTACAAACACACCCTATGACATCATCGGTGAGCACAGCACAATAGTATAAAGTGTGAATGCACACAACACACAGCCGTGTATTCCCAAACACCACAACATAGGTGTAAACACACGGGGAACTTTTAAAATGTACATGGTGGGTGCTGCTGTGGCTGTGATCCATCAGCATGTGTTAGAGACAGACGGTGTTGTGGAGGAGGGTGCCGACAACCACCGTAGGCCTCGGAGGAGAAGGAGAGTGTTCAGACCAAGGGTAACCTACCAGGGGCTACAAGACCTGGAGATAGTAGAGCGTTACAGGGTGGACAGGGACACGTTACAGCAAATAGTGGAGCTGTGCCGGCCACGCCTGAGAACAAGAAACAACAGAGGGGAACCCATCCCAGTGGACACAAAGGTATGTGTAAGCTTGAGAATACTGGCCACAGGTACCTTTCAAAGGCCAACTGGAGATATAATGGGCATCTCACAGGCATCAGCATCCAGGGTACTACACCAGTTCCTGGATGCCATGTTACCACATGCCAATGAGCATATATACTTCCCCAGATCTCAGGAGGATTTGGCTAGCAATATGCACCACTTCCACCGTGTGGCACAATACCCAGAGGTACTGGGTGCGATAGACTGTACTCACATACAAATCAAGTCACCACCTGGCGAGCAGGGTAGACGCTACATAAACCGCAAGGGATTCCCCTCCATCAATTGCCAGGTTGTGTGCAATGCTCAGGGCATTATCATGGATGTGTGTGCTGGCAGCCCTGGAAGCTACCACGACTCCCATATCTGGCATGCCTCACAGCTGTACCAGGTATTTGCCAGGGGGGACATCCCACAAGGCCATCTCGTGGGGGATGCTGGCTATGCACTGGAGCCGTGGATGATGACTCCCATCAGAAATGCACACACACACATGCAAGAACGCCATAATGAGGCACACGCACAAACCAGAATAATCATAGAGCGTGTGTTCGGGATGCTGAAATCATGGCTTGGATACATCTGGTGGAGCCTTGCAGTACTCTCCAGGCACATGTGCCCACATATTCATAGTATGTGCCATGCTACATAATATGATCCTGCGGAAGCAGCTGCTGCAGGGACATAACGGTGAAGGGCCACAAAGCCCACCACAACTGCCAAGGCCAGTCCAGGCACAGAGGGTTCCAGACCAGGAACACACTGTGCCAGCCCCATTAGGCAGACGGAGGCATACCCAATATGCCCACGCCTTGGCAAAGAGGGAAAGTATAGCACATACTCTGACAGCGTAGGCCCCATGGACTGACACCTCCCTACCTGCACACACAGTGAAATGGACGGCACACAAACATGACCACCTGTAAAGTGTACTGTATGGGTGGCCTCATGTGTGACTCCAACATAGGCAGCCCCCAAACACTGTACACCCAACAGCCAGTGGAGCATGTAACGCCAACACCTGAACAGTACGCGGGTCCTACAGCATACGGCGTTGCTGTATGCCTGCCACGTTCGCCGCAAGATGTATACATATAAAAATATATAAATATATATATATATATATATATATATATGTGTAGATATATATATGTAGATAGATATAATTATATATATATAGAAATATATGTACACATATACATATATATACCACAGTTAAGACAGGGAATTAGAGGGATATACGGTGACTGAGATGTAACCCGCGATATCTGTACATAGTATACATAGTGAAACGACAACCTGAACATCCGGGAGGTTCAACATAACAGGATACCGCCAACCATGGAACGGGTAACATACCGATATGCATAACCGCGAGGCAGAAAGATCGCCAGACCACAGTACTGTAACAGTACATGCGCTTGTAATAGTATGATGATATGAAGGTAGAGGTAGACACCGCCGCCGGTGTTGCGGTCCACATAGGTACGGTGTGCAACCGTCCCCGTGAGTGCCGTAGTATGTGTATGTGTGCGGTGAGGGTGCCGTGTGCGTCGCTGTGTGAGTGTAATGTGTGTGTGTCTGCAACATGTGTATGTTGGTGCCACGTTAGAGGCAGAGCGGAATATTAGGTGTAGGCATATGGTAAACTAGCCTCAGGCATATGTACACTACTAGTCCCAAAGTAGTAGTGACAGCCCCACCCTGGCTATGCTAGGTGTGTCGCGATGTAGAACGATACAAAGTGAAACTGTCCCAGATGGTAGCACAGGAATATACCCCATATGAAATGGAAAGGACGTATGTAATAGTCATGCCTGTATGTACGACACCGATATGTTAATTGCAATAAGATACGTCGGCAAGGTCACACAGCAATAGGTATGTACCGCTGAATCGTATGTGCTACCCCAGTACTGACCGTGTGCGTGTCGGCCCGTAAACACCGCTGTGTGTTCTACAAGTGTCAAACAATCAATCCCCATCTGAATATGTGGCAACCACTGGCAAACAGGCTATCCCAACAACAGGACCACAATGACTGCAAATAACCGGAAAAGAATGACAAGGGATAGTTGTCACGTACACACAACCGCTGATATACCACAGATGTTACGGAGGTATACATGCATCAAGCTCACCCGCAGGCGATACCGACACCACATGACAACAGCCCAACCAACAATCCCATAACAAAGGACAATTAACTGTCAACTTTCCAAGTAGGGATGGAGCACACAGACAACTATACTGGTTATGTACAGATGCAAGGCCCACAAACCGTATCCGTGAAGTACAACCACCGACATCCCCCACTGTACACAATAAAGGAATACAAACCATAACAGCAGCACAAACATACAGTCGGTCAATGACATCTGCATAACCACAACATATCGCGTGGGGGACACAATCAAAGGCGGCTGCATAATTGCATGCATTGTAGAAATGCAAACAATAGCCATGTTACAGTTTTGAATGTAATACTCCGTTATTATACGTCGGCAGGACAGGTACACCCACCTGTTGAAACAAATACTACACCTGTCACACACAATCCATGGGTGACATGAATGCAGACCATACTTGTTCCCATGCATAGCAGATGCAGTCACACATAACATAAGACAATACAGACCATCCCCATGAAGGTAGGGTGAATATCCAACGCCCAGGCGGAAAATCCAATTATACCCCAGTATCGACACGTAATTACCGAATGGAGTAGATGCACAAGTGATATGCATGTAATTACTCACGTACACGTAGCCGCTGATATACCACAGAAGTTACAGGTGTATACATGCAGCAAGGCCACCTGCAGATGATATTGGAACCAATTAACAACAGCCCAAGCTACACACCCATAACAAAAGACTATTAACTGTTAACTCTCCAGGTAGGGATGGAGCACACAGACAACTATACTGTGTATGTAGAGATGCAAGGCCCACAACCCGTATCCGTCACGTACAACCACTGATATCCCCCACCATAGATATTAAAGGAATACAAACCGTAATAGCAGCACAAACATACAGTCAGTGAATGACATCTGCATAACCACAACATCACGCGTGGGAGACACAATTAAAGGCGGATGCATACTTGCATGCGTTGTATAAAGGAATACAACAGCCATGTTACAGTTTTGAATGCAATACTCCATTATCATTCATCGCCAGGACAGGGACACCGACATGTCGAACCAAATACTACACCCTACACACACAATCCACGGGTAACAGTACTTCGAAATATACCTGTCGCTACGCATAGCGGTTGCAGTTACACATAACATAACACAATACAGACCATTTCCACGAAGGTAGGGCAAATAGCCAACGCCCAGGTGAGGAATCCAATTATACCCCTGTATTGACGCGTAATTTGCGAATGGAGTAGATGCACAGGTGATATGCACGTAATTACTCACTGAGGAACAGCAATTGGTGGGATGAATCCACATGTTGCAGATATCGACGGATATAAGGATGACTCTCAGGATATTCAAACCGTATGCTCATACTGAACCAGCAGTGTACATCTGAAAGCGAAAGAAAACAGAAAAACGATACACGGAACGAAACACGGAACGAAACACCGACAAGGTACATAGAACACACAATATGTACGGTTGTGTAACGCATGATGTGTATGACGAAGCTGTACTGTATGTGAATGGTGGTTGTAATTAATTACACCTGTCCGTAATGCAGAAAGTGGTGAAAGGTAGTTATGTAGTGATAACCTGCCGAGCATACCAACGCTTGTGGACACCGTGTGTACAGCAGTGGGACATCATGTACACAGCAGAGACACCACAAGGGCTGCCACAGGGGGGCATTAGAGAGAACAATGCCATACCACACGCTGTTGCTGACAGTGGATGTCCAAAAAGGAAGTGCCATAGCACGGGATAGGACATGTATGCATACTGTCACAGCACGCATGTGTATGGGCATATACCATTGATGTCATATGTAAGGTGTGGCCGACGTGCAAGTATGCCCTTCATTAGTGGATACTATGTGAAATATGTGTAATGTAAAGCTGTCTAGGTAGATATGACAGATATCATACACAGTATCACAGGCATATCATGCATAACACAGGTATCGCCTATTGGTATGTACAATAACAGGATACATATGGCCTGTAGGTATGGGACAGAGTAGTAGCATGATAGCTAGCCGAACTGGAAGGGACACCAAGTAACCATGCCCAAAGGCCCTGTAGCAGTTGCACAGGTGCACAGTGGGCAACAATGCAGTCTGGCGGGTCCATGTGTAAACACATGTGCAGTGTACACAGTAGTGTCACCTCCCCATGGTAGTGTCCTGTGAACAGCAGAGGCGGGTGTCAACTGCACGTCTACACAGTACTGCTACTGTGGTGGTACCAGGACTACGTGTCACTCAAACAGCAAGGGAGGTATGACATGAACAGTGCTACTGTGTGTCCCTGCGGGATGTGCACAGGACCTATGTTCCACAGCATGGTGTGTGTTGTGTTTGTGGAAGTAACACAGATGCCCAGCCCATGCAGTGTGGCATGTGTGCACATATCCAGGAGCAGTCCGTTCACACTGCCCACCGCAGATGTCATGTACGAGGAGTATATGCATCAGTAATGTGGAGGACATGGGCCGTGTCAGAGCAGAAGACACCCCTGAGTATGTGGTATGCAGATGTGTACAGATGTGTTGTCCGTATGTCAGCCGCATATGTAAACTGTCTGAGCCTGGTAAACATCGTGGCATGACAATGTTGTGCCATGTAAAGCTGTAGCTGTTGTTGAAGGTACACCATATATGTGGTATTGCAACCTTGACTGTGTGTAGATGTGTGTATCTCACAGGTACAATGGCTACCTATGTACCAGCATCACACACAGTACAGAGAGGTGTGGCCTTGCAGAAGGGTATCCATGCCACAGTGGAATACGGTAACCACAGGACCGTGTGTGGCATATGTATGTACAGCAACCATGTACAATGTGATATGTATGTACGTGACTAGTATCCATGTGATAGTCGGTGGGTGAATGTTGTTATGCAAAGGTGATGTGCATGCACCATGTGTCATGCATCCTGATGCCATGATACTCATATGATGTATCTGGCACACTGACACCCGTATGGTTGGTATCGGTATGAGCTGGTGGAGCAATAATGGCGCTTGGTATGTATGCGTGGGATATCTAGGCATGGACAGTACCCTGTGACAGCATGTTCTGTATGTAAGCATATAGTGAACATGAGGGGCCCCATGACTGAGGACTGTGTAATGCCATATGTACCTGACATGTAGTAGGTACTATGGTATGCTCGCACCACTGTGTGTCCTGTCCATGAGCCACATAGCATAACATCCAGAGACACAGGGTATAATGTGCAGGTGGATGTGTAAGTTGCCAATACCAGAACATGGAATGGTGCTGAAGGGCAATGTGAGGACAACGTCTGATGTGTCGGCCTCCGTACCACCCCAGCCGCCCATGCAATGGTATGACAGATGGCCAGCATGTGTATGTGCCGTGCTGTGGCATACACAAGCCCAACATGGGTGCTAGGAAAGGCCTGGAGGCCATCAATGTGTGTGGGAATCACGTTCGTGAGGATGTGCCCCATTGCCATTCAGAATGGTCCAGTCATGGGTGTATGACAACAGTCCCACACGTGCAATGCAGTGCCACCCGTGGGTAGTGCGAGAAATGCCGCTGTGCGGCGGTCAGGGTACACAATGTCTGACAACAGGCTAGCAGTGAATATAGTGGCCTGGTGCAGAGACATATACCGGACAGGTTGGTGGGACATTACAGCCAGGGACATCGGAAGGTGACATCGGGCCAGCGTCCCAGGACATATCGTGTGCATGTCAGTACCGTGTATGTGTCCACAGGGACACTACGATGTCCATGTATGGATTGCGACCCTGTAGTGAGTGAGAGGGTGTATTGTCAGTAAGTACGCCATCGCCTGGCACGTTGCCAACATTAGCTCGGTCTGCAATGCCTGGGTGACTATTGTATGTGACATCAGATGTGGATGTAGCCAAACAATACAGACATACCACCACAATGCCTGAGGCCCCACACCGCAATGTGTGGCAGTCATGTTTAGGTAGCTAGCCTTGGAGTATGTGATCATGGACCTCGAGGACCCACCATGGCTGACAAGTGATGCACCCCACACATATGAATGTACACCACGGTGCAACAGCCTGCACATGTGGTTGTACATCATATGTGCATGGAACATGACCACCACAGTGGCATCTGTGAACAGGTCAGTACCGCCATGTCTCTGTGTGGAATAGCATGGTCTCTGCAATTGTGTACATGCTACGGAAGCGCACTGTGGTATGTGTCAGCATATGTATGTGCACTGTCCATCTGCTGGGGTGTCATGCCGTTAACAACTGCTGTCAGTAGACGTCGGTAGTACTGGTTGTAGTACACATGTTCCGTGTATGCTGCGATGGGTGTGTTTCCAGGGTGTGGCTAGCAGGGCCGTGTAGCATATGTGTTTAATCCACCAAAGAGGGGATAACCCCAGGTGCGTCACACCAGTCATATGGAGGTATTGTGCATGCTAAGGGTAGTGTAGGTATGGTATGTGTTGTGTAATGTGTCATCCAGCTGAGCGGAGTGCATGACTCGAGCATGTTTAGGTACATGGGTGTCTATTCCAGGGAAGTGTGGGTTGCTGTCAGCACATGGCAGTATTAGCTGTCTGAGGCCCAATGTACACATGTACAGTATAACAACACAGACGGTATGTAACCTGTGGTGTACAATTCCGACTCTGTCACATGTTACAATGTGTATAGCGGTCACAAACACGGGTATCTGCACATGGAGCAGCTATGATGCATTGTGTTAGGCAACTATACAGGATGTGTGCAAAACACTGTGTGATATGTGAATCCCTCACCTGTGGGTGTTCCAGTCCAGGTATGTGCCTGGGAGGTACGATCCATGTACAATCCGTACTCGCAGGCGTGCTGCGCAGAGCATGGAGGCAGATCCCAGTCACCGCAGAGATATGTGAGTGGTGCAATAGTGTGTGTGCCTCGCTTGTGTGCAGCACAGTGGAAGATGCAAGTATTGTCCCACATGACCCCATGCCGTGCCTGCCTGTTACAGCCCTGCCGGAGACAGTTATGTGAAACTGCCACAGAGGCAGTATAGCATGTGAAGATGTACATGTGTGCTCCACACCCCAGGCCAATGGCTGCAGGTCATGAGTGCCACAGCATTGTGGTCGACCAGGACTGTCATAGAGGTCACATACCACATGCCTGTACAATAACAGTAGGAGCATAGGCAACAGTTGCAGTGACACAGTAGGTCAATGTACAGTGTCCCTGTGTTCAGACCACTGCCTACTGTACACTTGGCTAGACACACACCCAGAAGGCTATAACACCGGTGAGCTATCGCATGTCCCAGTACACGTAGTCTGTGTATTGCCATCACAGGGCAGTCACAATAACATGTTGTATGAGAGATATATTGTACCAGATGATGTGTCATGTGTGCGTATGTTGAGTTGCGAGCTGTTCACCCGTCCGCAACATCACAGTGCATGATGCCTTGTGTAACATGATGTGTGGAACTGCAATGTGATCCACAACAGGGTCATCCGGGACTGGTGCATTGTGAATGGTGTAACCCATGGGTCTGCAGGATATACACTGGTGCTGTCGGCTGCCATGCTGGGGGCCACCAGTGGTGCCTACAGTGGTCATACAGACATACTGCATCCATTGTTCTGGCAGGAATGTCTGTTGCTGTAGATGATGTGGTACTATGTGAAGGTAGGTGTGTGTTGTGAATGTTACCCATCCAGACGTGACCGTCAGGTGCAGTCATGATTGTCGACAGCATCACACCCATCCACAGCTGTCAGCACCCTGTCCCCAGAATGGGTAACAGTAGCCCTCGTACTGTGTGACTAATGTGCAGATGGCGGAACACCTACTACTGGCTGGCTAACAGTAGTCATCCAGGAAGGCTAGATGATGGCTGGAATATGCTGCTCCAATGTATAATTATGGTATCCCAATGAATTACATTGATTCACATATAGTAAGCCATGGCTGGCATGTAAACCGTGTACAACAATGACTGTGTGACAGACCCAACCAAGGTGGAGCTGTGATGAACATGCACCCGTTAGAACACCAGATAAGGTACATTGCATGTAATGATGTACAACTGACAGCTATGGGCACAGCATGGATGCAGACGCACATCCCCCACAGGCAGTACCGCTCAGTGTTGGTAGGGGGCATTGCACGAGTACATGTGACAGTTGCTGTATTGCCACATGTACGGCATATCCGTCATATAGGGGTAGCACTGGTACGTGACTGTCGGACATGCCTGTACATACGACCATGTCCCACAGGATATGTGTTACGTGTGTACAACACCTGTCGTACCGTCATCAAGCTGTGAAGTGTATGGCTGTCAGTGTACCTGTGTGACATGTTGTGCAATGGGTGCAAAGGTACACAGTAGCACATTACATGCCCACATGTACTGCACAGGTGCATAGCCTGAACATACATTACAAATAGGGTGTTGGATAATACAACCCACAAGAGGTGATAGGTACGGGTGGGAATCCACTATCACCTTTCTGGGTCAGGTGTGCATGTCCATGACACATTAGCACCTGAGATGGTAGCAGTACAGCTGTACAGGGCGGCATGCATATTTGATTACAAATACCCTTGCGTGTTCCACCACTGGCCTGATGACAGACAGACACCAACACAATGTGCAGCATTGACATGTGCACAGCACATCACCGCTGGCTACAGTAGAACAGGGTTACTGTGTTGACTTGTGCACAGAACATCAGCGCCAGCCGCAGTCGAACACGGTATGTGTTGAACCCCACCGTCATTGTAGCCCATGCCACAGACAGACGTGTTATGCATCTGTGTATGTACGGCTGGGAATGGCCCTGGCCTAGCAGTATAGCTGTGTCAGTGTTGCGAACAACATACTGAATGGGCTGTGTGTGTGAGGTGTGCGTCATACGTGTATGGCCTGATGGATGATACCAGCAGTGCCCCTGCTATGTGAACATCCCCGTCCCTATAAATGAATGCCTAGGCTGTGCTCAACACCATGGTCCCTGTGGGAGGGATGGTGCTGTGTGGTGCACCCGCCGACATGGTGGTGGCAGCAGGCACTGGATGTAGACATATGTGGAACCCATGTCAGGCCGGGGTACCATCCATGTGCACGGGATATCACCGTGCGGGCACATACAGCACTGTGTTGAACAATATCACAGCACATAGCACCTGTTAGGGGTAATGTGTATGCATGGATGTGCGATACCAGCATGCACCATACACACCCCCACCAAGCAGCATGCTGCCTACATAGCAGAAGGCCATTGTCCACACCATGATGACAGACATGCGACATGTCCATATACCCATAGAAATGACATATGGAATGGACAGCCACCCTCCCAATACTGGTATCCCACAGGCGGGACACATCCCTGTGCCATGTATGTGATATACCCTGCCATACCATGCAGCCCTGTCCAGCAAGGCTGCACGTGCCATCACAGTCATACATGGTGCGATGGCCACATGGCACTTGCACTATCAACTGACCAGATCAGTAATGTGGCACTGATGCACCTTGTGGTGTCACAAGTGCTGTGTGTCAGCGTGTACAACGGCGCCGCACATGCTATGTATGACCATCCCTGCTAATGTCATATGATTAGACATTGTCCCATGTGTATCACATGTGCAATACAGGCGAGCCATGGCAGGTTGTCCAACACCCGTACAGTGCTGAGTAGATGTATATGGCACAACACATGCATGTACAGGTGTCCATGTGTATGTGTGCAGTGCCACCGCTGACGTCCATAACGGCTGCGTCTGTGATGCCTACTGACATGTACACAGCATCCAGGTGAACAGTAGAACTATGCACGCATCGGGCCACGTGCTGATTGGTATGAACACAGGTGCAGGCAGGTACACATGTCCACAGCAGGTTACCATCTACATGGGGTATGTACAGTGTGATGGGTTGACACAGAGATATGATATGATACCCACTGCATAACGGTGTGACAGGTGTGACAGCAACACGTCAGCTGTGTCAGTGTCATGATGCATCTCAGAGATTACTGTGCAGATGTCGTACATGTCATAGCAATGTATGTTCAGCGGTATGCCAGTACATCAGTGTGAATGTGACCTGTCACCATCATTATGTCTTACAGATAATGCCTCGTTCACGACTGCCAGCTTTCAGCCGCCAGGAGGATGAAGTAATCATACCGTTGCTCCATGACAACTATGACCTGCTATTCAGCCATGTTCCACAGCAAGCGCAGCAGCGGGATGACCTGTGGCAGGATATGTGCAGGAGGGTGAATGACATTGGTGGCAACAACCGCACCTACCAGCAGATACGCCGACACTGCACGGACCTCATACGGCACGCGAAACAGCGTGCCGCCGCAATTGCCAGAGAACAAGGTGGAACAGGTGGTGGGCCACCAACCCAGCCCCCACTCACACACACGGAGGAGCTCCTGGCCAGTCTGGGGACACCCAGGGAACAGCATGCAGAAACACTAGCCGCCATCGTGGAGGTGGATGTCTCCCAACCAATGAGCCTGGAGCTGCCTGGTAAGTCAGTCTTGCATATGAGTATGATATCCACTGTAGGTGTAGGTGTAGGTGTCACTGTACATCATGTAAAGTAACAACACATGCCAGGTATATGGGCACACAAGCCGCATACTACAGTATGCTACGTTGTGTTTGCAGACGTGTGCATACCACATGCTATCACACAGGTACATGATGTGACATGCACAGTGCGAACTGTGGCTGTCATACAGTCATGGATAATGTTTATACTATTGTGTTGCCCCTATACAGGTACCTCTGGCGTGTCGCACAGACATGGGTCCGTCGCATGTGAGACTGTTAGTAACAGGCATGTTACAGTGTAGAGTTATTCGCCATGTGGCCAGGTATAACATGCACACCTGGGTTTTGTTCCAGTCACGGTATACAGGTTGCACCACCAGACACACACATGCCACCCGTGTGCAGTAGATACAACCGTCATCATACACTGGCATGAAACCACAGTACCTGTCAGTGTGGTATGTGCGGCCAGCTATGCATACAATGGTGGAGGTGTTCTACAATGGATGCATATGTAGTACGCATTGGAACACCATTCGTGGTGCGCACACAGTACCACACAGTGAGCAGTGATCTGGGCAGCACACCGGTGTCACCAATGTGACATATGCCCCTTCATTGTGTGCACACATTGTGACACGCCACCTGACATGTCCCACACCCGTGGTGTTCTGTCTGCAATATTGTCACACCATCACATGACCTACACCCGACATAGCGAACATCCACACTGTTGTCTGCATAGCCCTCTGGATTGTGACATCTCCGACATGTATGGGTGTATGTCACATGGGACACCACAGGAATGGATACACGATGCCCATCACACACAATTGTCCAAGACCCAGTCACACATGGCCATGGGTGATAGCCACAGGCATATTGCCACACAGTACGTCTGATGTGGATAGACACCGTTGCACATTGTCCACACATAGTGTGATCATAGCCGTAGTGGACCACCTGTACATTTGATGTGGTACAACAGACAACCGGAATGCCTGTCTGCAGCCACCGGAGGTGCCACCGATGTGTACCATATACGTGCTGTGGAACAGCATGACTGTGCTGCAGTCATGGCAATGCAATGCGTCCATGTTATGCATCGCACAGCAATGTACATGCATCCTGTTGCCATGCAGTGGCACAGTGCCTGTACTCCCCACTGTATAGCTATGTACACGGCTCACACTAACCACACTTGCACAGACATATATGCTAAACATGCATTCTATCTGTAGGCTGTACACACAACACTGCACTGTGAAGCCCATTATGATGCGGTGCATGTGGTGGGACACCACTGTCACACATGTCCACATGTTACCGCACATGTCGGCGGAGTACATGTCAAGGTAACGTCAGCCATGTGTACTGTTAACCTGTCTGTGGCCACATGGTGTATCACGGTGATGCATGCAAACTACCATGATTGTGTGTACTGCATGCCTACTGATATGACACCTGCTTGATGTAGTGTGCACCCCAGGGCAGTATGCATACTAACACTATTAATGTCTGGGCTGCATTCCCTGTGCTGTAGTGTGGGAATGCTGCATGCCATCTGCAATATCACATGCATGGTGTGTCTGCGTGTGTGTGTGTGTCTGTGTGTGTGTGTCTGCATGTGTGTGTGTGTGTGTGTCTGCGTGTGTGTGTGTGTGTCTGTGTGTGTGTCTGCGTGTGTGTGTGTGTGTGTGTGTGTGTGTGTGTGTGTGTGTGTGTGTGTGTGTGTGTGTGTGTGTGTCTGCGTGTGTGTGTGTGTGTGTGTAATGTACCTTACAGTATGTCTTTGTATTCACAGGTGGTGTAGGTGCATTCCCCTCCTGCGGTCCATCTGATGTTAGTGTCCCCACAGATACTAGCGGTGATGACCATATGCATGAGGTACAGGCAGGGTTGTCAGGGGCAGAAGCTGTGCCATTGGTTACCATCCCACCTATGTCCCCCTCATCCCTGCACATGGTTCTGATGCCGACACATACCACATCACCATTGCCCATAGAGGAAGGACAGTCAGTGTCTGTTGGCATTGAGCAGGAATGTGTGGTGGCTACAGAAGGTGCGCCTACACACCATGTTGCCAGTGTAATGGCTGGTGATGTGCCACACAGGCATGTGGCTGGTGCTGCTCGTAGGAGGACCTCTGGCAGACATGCACCTGCTGTACAGGGCACAGCAGCTGGTATCACCAGACGCATGTTCCAGACTGTAATGGCGGCACAGGCACGTGCAGAAAGGCAGAACCAAGAAGGGCAGAGGCTGCAGAGGACTGCAATCCATTCCCTAAATGACAACATCCAGTCATTGGCGAATGCTCAACAGCAGATTGCTAATGTAATGGATAGGCGATTAGGTGAGATGGTTGGAATCCTCGACCGAGGCATGGCAATCCGCGAGCGTGAGCTGTCTGCGCTGGAACACCTGGTAGGGGTGAGGCATAGGACACGTGGGCATAGGCTAGCAACACCACCTAGTGTAGGTCGACGTGTGCGTGCCACCTCTCATGCCCACTCACACAGTGCCGGTAGCAGCAGCAGTGCAGCTGGTGCTGCACCATCCACACCAGGACACAGCAGGCCACGTGGACGTGGCCCTGGCTGGTCCCAGCATGGACACAGTTCCAGCGGACATGTGTCATCGGAGAGTAGCCACTCTATACCTCCACCCGGTAGTGCCCGTGCGACCCCAGGCAGACACGGGTCACGTGGCCGCAGACGGACACAGTGAGCCGTACAACCTGCACTGTACAGTCTGGGGCTGCCAATTATACCCCATGTAGGCATCACATATGGCTGAACCATGTACACACATACCCACACACGGCAGACACAACTGCAGGGCTCCACCACATCCAAATGCATTCTGCACAGTCATGCCCAGTAAACTCACCGGCCCTTACACACACACATGATGTCATCCATTGGTGCGGCCTATGCCCCTGGCAGACATATCACCCTGTACATATGATGAAGCCTCTGCCACATCCCTGTCATCCACACTATCGGTGCAGGGTTATGCAAATATATTCTGATGCACAGGGTGGACAAGATAGTGAGAGGTGTATGTGATACCTGTGTATGCATAGCGTGTGATGTGTATGTTGCAGTGGTTGTGTATGACAACTGACTGGTGCGTATGTGACGTGGGTTGTGTACTGTCAACGTGCAGCAGACATACCATGTAGTGCAGGTGCAGGTGCAGCATGCATTGAGCTGTGTTCACGGTATGTGTGACGGTTACATGTGTAGCACCATGTTGGTTCTGATAACCTGAATCCCACCTATGGTGTACTCGCATGTGCCTACAGGGAGCACTGTTATCGGTCCCCCACGTGTAGCTGTGGATTACACACAGGCACATCTGGCAATATCAGCATACCACATGTACCTGCAACCTGCCTCGACACCTACATAGGTTCATAGGTGCATAGGTACATACTAGGCTATCTGCCCTACGGCATTTATAAGCCTAGCCAGAGTGTGTGTGGCTTTCACCACCCCTTAGGATGAGGATACTATACCCATTAGTTTGCTGTGCCTCTGTCCAGCAGTGACACAGAGATGATTCCCAGGGTATACCTACGATCTCCCATCCACTCGCCAAGGTTTCTCTTGAACAGAGTCAGTGAGGGGTTCTGCCTCACAAGGACTGGGATTCTGTCTAGTGTAGGAGTCTCTGGGTGATGAACCTGTCCCTCCAGCACGCCCTATTTATATCCGTGTTGAGGTGTGTGTCTCTTGCTCTCGTGGCTCTGGCTGATTGATTTGGATCATATGAGGTGGAGCATGTCCATGAATTCGGGTTGGACATGGCCTTGTATGTCAGGCACACATCACATCGGAGCAGACGGTGTGCAACTGTATAGAGCCGGAGTCCATTAAGTCAGACAGCGTGTGACATATGTTTGAGCCTTTATCCTATTGGTTGTGTATGACAACTGACTGTTTGGGGTCCTTCCAACTGTGGCGTGGGTTGTGTACTGTCAACGCAGCAGACATACCATGTAGTGGTGCAGGTGCAGCATGCATTGAGCTGTGTTCACGGTATGTGTGACGGTTACATGTGTAGCACCATGTTGGTTCTGATAACCTGAATCCCACCTATGGTGTACTCGCATGTGCCTACAGGGAGCACTGTTATCGGTCCCCCACGTGTAGCTGTGGATTACACACAGGCACATCTGGCAATATCAGCATACCACATGTACCTGCAACCTGCCTCGACACCTACATAGGTTCATAGGTGCATAGGTACATACTAGGCTATCTGCCCTACGGCATTTATAAGCCTAGCCAGAGTGTGTGTGGCTTTCACCACCTTAGGATGAGGATACTATACCCATTAGTTTGCTGTGCCTCTGTCCAGCAGTGACACAGAGATGATTCCCAGGGTATACCTACGATCTCCCATCCACTCGTCAAGCTTTCTCTTGAACAGAGTCAGTGAGGGGCTCTGCCTCACAAGGACTGGGATTCTGTTCCATAGTGTAGGGAGTCTCTGGGTGATGAACCTGTCCCTCCAGCACGTCCTATTTATATCCGTGTTGAGGTGTGTCTCTTGCTCTCGTGGCTCTGGTTGATTTGGATCATATGAGGTGGAGCATGTCCATGAATTCCAGGTTGGACATGGCCTTGTATGTCAGGCACACATCACCTCAGAGCAGACGGTATGCAACTGTATAGAGCCGGAGTCCCTTCAGTCGGGCAGCGTGTGACATATGTTTGAGCCCCTTTATCCTATTGGTGGGGAATGTTTGGGGTCCTTCCAACTGCTGCAGGTGTCGGGTTAGGTACATTCCGAATGGGGCGTTGTACTCAATCATTGGTCTGATACGTGAAGAGTACAGGGGTACAATCACCTCCCCTGATCTGGATGTGAATCCCTACATGATCAGGTGGGCAATGTAGAAAGTCTTCCTAACCACATTGGCAATGTGAGTGTCAAAAGAGAGGTTACTGACAAGTTGGGTCCCCAGGTCCATGATAACGTCTTCCGTGTTTAATGGATTACCACCTATGTGGTAATTAGGGGTTACCTCATTTTTCCCAAAGGGTATGACTATACCTTTCTTGGCATGTAGCTTAAGGCCATGGCTCTGGCACCAGTTATCCATTTCTATGAGACCTCTGGTGGATGTCTGTGTCTGATGGGGTGTCGAGTATGGTGCCCAGTTTGCAGTCATCTGCATACCTTGTCAGTCACAACCCCCCATGTTTGCCTGCACGTCAGAAAAATTAAATGCCGAACAAGAGGGGCCCAGGACTGAGCCCTGTGGGACACCGTGACCGCCTAGAGTCTGACATGGCACCAGGAACTCTAACCCTGTGGGTTCTGTCCTTGATCCGGTGTGCAACCCATCTTGTGACATATGGGTCTACAACTACGCTGGTGAGCTTTTCTATGATGCACGCATGGGGTATTGTGTCGAACGCTTGCTAGGGCAAGGTAGTCTGTGTGAACTGCCTTACCCTCATCAATGGCCTTAGTGACTCTTCCGAAAAGGTCGACCAGGTTCAAGAGGCAGGATCTGCCCTCGACAAAGCCGACTTGGGTATGATCCAGTGTATGTAGGTCACCAATGTCTTCATCTAGGAGCTCCATTATGATCCCCCCCATAGCTTTGCAGACAAGGCTCGTCAAGCTTATAGGGCGGTAATGTCCAGGGTCCGTAGAAGCTCCGCCTTTGTGGAGTGGGACCACAGCTGCCGCATGCCATTCTTTGGGTACGTATCCTGTAGTAGGGTTAAGATTAAACAGCAGCCTTATGTGCGGGTTTAGGTCCTCATTGAGGTCGTGTAGCACACAGCTGGGGACACCGTCCGGTCCCATTGATGCTGTGTTTTCTGCTTTAGAGAGAGCAGCTCTCACCTGGGCATCTGAGATGTTTGGGAGGCTAGACTCTGGTGGGATACATATCTCTCCTCATGGGGGGGGGGAGGGGAAAAATATGCACGAAACCTGTCTGCCAGTATGTTGGCAATGTCTGTGGGTTCAGTGATCATTGTACAATTCTGAACTAATTCCGAGCATAACTGTGAGCTTCCACCCATGTTTCTACCATAGCTAAAGAAGGCCTTATGGTTGTCTTTTGTGTCTTTCACGAGACCTCTCCCACAGGTGGCCTTGGATGATTGTATGTGTGATCGTATTGTACTGCTAGTATTGATCAGGGATGCCTTCCCTGTTAGGGAGTTTGCTCTGTCATGTAGTAGCTTTCTTCTCTTGTTGTAGAGTTTGTTCATGGCTGGGGTCCACCAGACCGTGCGCCTGCCTTTGGTGGAAAGGGTCCTGATGTTATTAGGGATTGCCTGATCCATACATTCCTGGAGGTGCTCGTAGAAGGCATTTGTAAGGGTTTCAGCAGTGTGGGTTGTGTTTTCCAGTGGCTCGGAGGCCTTGCAGGGTACCACTCCAGTCTTAAGAAGTGTGAGGTTTGCTTTTGGGAAGTTCTTCACCGTGGTCTCCTTTGCTGGTGTTGGGGGTGGGATGTGGATCTCCAGTGATATTAAGATATGGTCTGATCCCACCGATGAGGGATATACATCCTGTGTGGAGCATGTCGTCCCCATGTGTGATGATCAGGTCTAGTATGGTTCCTCCTCTTGTGGGTATGGTGACTAGTTGTTCCATAGCATATGGGTGTATGAACTCCAGGAAGCTTTGGCCTAGGGTGCTGGGTCTTGGGTAATGTTCCCGGTCTATGTATGGGTAGGTGATGTCACCCAATATGATGGTGTTTGGAGAGACATTCACACTCTCCAGTGTCTTCAGGAAGGCTGTGTGGGTATCCTGAGTTTGAGAGGGTGTTCTGTAGCATGCTACAAACTGTAGGGCAGTTCTACCTATGGTTAATTGCACCTGGATGGTCTCCACTGCTACGTGCATTGCCACTAACCTGGAGGTGTGGGTATCCTTTATGCATATGGAGACTCCCCCTCCTTTTGTGGTTCGGTCCGGATTTGTGGGCGGAAAGCGTGATATTAGGTATAACCTGATAGTGCTGGGGTGCTCTCAGGAGCCTTGAACCAGGTTGCAGTCACAGCACAGACATCGATGTGCTCCATACTGAGGAGGGCTTTGAGGGCATGCAACGTGGGGTTTAGACTACTGGCATTGAGCAGTATTACCCTTACTTCTTTCCAAGTTTGTTTTCTAGGGCGGTAGGTTTATCATTTGAGCCTTGCCTGAAAAAGGCACTATGGGGGTGGCAGGAGCCTTTGCCAATATCCAGAAGCCCAGGGGTGACAGGTGCAAGCCGTCCCTTGCGAAGGGGCGTTTGTCAAGCATGTCATCCCAGGCAAACAGACATTGGACCCCCTTAGACTGACACTGGTAATTAAGCCAATTATTAAAGCTGATCATTTTGACTCTGTATTGTGGCATCATTCTTGGTGGGGGTAGGATTCTGCTCAGGGTCAGGGTCATACCGGCCTGGGCTACATAATCTGACAGCCCCTCTCTGTCTCTTTTCATGTAGTCCAGGGAGGTATGTCTCAGGTCGTTCACACCGGCATGGACAATGACTGCGTCATACTTGTACATGCTGCGGAGTGACCTGAGTGCTTGTGTTATGTTGCGGAGTCTAGCGCCCGACAGGCAGCCTACTGTGATCATTTCCTTGTTCATTCTGGTGGGTGGGACGTCAGTGTGTCTGGCTATGGCGTCACCCATAACACGTGTGCCTGGCATTGTGTGTGGCCTTAAGGGCTGTGACTGTTTAGCACACTGACTTTGAGAACTATGTGTTGCATGTCCTATGTCTTGAGGAGGCAGTTGCTTGGGTGTCTGCTTTGGAGGCCTCTGTAGTGTTGCTATATGTCTGAACAGTGCCTCCGAGTATGTCTTTGTGTGTTTATGTGTTTGTTTTGCAGTTGTGATAGTTCTATGTGAAACTGGGTTTGTGGTGTGCGTGGTGACCTTCTCCTCCTGTCTGGTCTTGACGGTCCTGAGTTGAGAGAGCTCAGCCTCCAGTATGGCTATGTAGTAGCATCTCTCACATGTATTTGTGTTTTGTGGGGGTAGGTGTGGGTGTCTGTGTACATGAGGCAATTGTAACTTTGCCTCAGGATGCCCAGATGCACCAGCTGAACAGGAGAGGACGCTAGCAATTGACCCTTTGACATGCTAGAAAACGCGAATGCGTTTGCTGTGTAGCTGAGTCAGAAGGGACCTATAGGGAAATGGGTACTCAAGGGGATTCTAGGCTAATGTAGTACTTTGTTTAGTGTATATGTACTTTACCTATATAAGAATGCTTTAGGAGCAAGTGCTGAGCTTTTGTGATAGAGACTAGACAGTTTAGATTGCAAGTAGAGGAGTTCTAAGGGAAAACTTGAAGAGCATAATGTATGGAGCCAGACATAGTTTAACGTTGGTTACACAGTACATGACACACATGTCCACACATATACTGCACCTGACGCCTGTGGTCAGTGCCACAGGCTACAGTGGACAGAGACATCACATACATGTCAGGACACAGTACAGGTTTGGTGACATTGTGCAGGTGTCCTACACAGCGTGCTGGCCACTGACCTCCGGTGTCACCTGTCAGCTGCGGTGCACGCTGTGCAGCAGTAGGACGCTGTACCAGTAGAGGAATACGGCCGCAGTCGCGGGGTGTATACCACTATGGCACACACCCCATAGTGTGCAGATGTGGACACCTGCCTGTGTGGTCAGGACCCTCACAATACAATGCACCCACACGCCATGTCACAGGGGGCGGACTTGCACTGGTGGGCAGTATGGCTCACATCTATGGTCTCGACAGGGTTGTGCAATGCAGCACCAGTATGGGATGGTCACCCTGTGTGGTTAGTGTCCATTCACAACAGTATATCTGCATACACCCTCACACCAGGCAGCAGACATACAAACATGTTGACACACACACATGGTGGTGACCACACATGTATACACGGAGAGACAACGTGTTGCATGTACTGCACCATCCACAGCCATGCACACCACACTGCGGTATGTACAGATCTTTACTATGGTGTACAGGGATGTGTGGCACGTGGGACATAGTCCCACCGATATGTGGCATACATGGGCACACGTGCCTGCACACATGTCGGTGCTGGGAATGCCACACCCGCCATATGAGACATGTGCAGGCGTGCAGCAGTATGTAGTGCATTATGCGTACCAACACTGTATCCGGCAGATGTGCCGATATATGCACTTGGGAAGTGGTAGGTGTTACAGTAGCCATGTGACATACAGTCGATGACACCTGACTGATGGGTATGCATTATGGCAGCACTGTCATGTAACAGCGACATAGCATACTGTATGCACATGGCAGGGTAGGATGGTGTGTGACACACCTGTGAGCCACCACCTGCACACATGCATGTGGACAGGTGTCTAAACACATGATGTGCACACATACCGCCATATGTGCTGTTACTATGCCACCATATAACAGCCCCCATGATGGGTACGCATGTGGTAGGGAGTTGCATCTATGTTATGGACATCGGCTACTGCTCATGCATGGCTGCACCATGCACAGTACACGTGTCACATGTGTCCCCTGTTGCCATGTGTGTATGCATTGCTACGTTATGACATGTGTGTTGACATACATAGAACATGGACTGTGGTATGGTATCACAGCTGTCACAGGCGAACAATACACGGGTATGTGTCCCAGTCAACACCGCTACACCCTGTAGTGGGAGCATACCACAGACATGTGTCCACCTTCCATTCATGTGTGTAGCACCGTGTATGCCAGTGTTATGCATGTGGTACATCACAGGCTTCGTATGTGTCCTGTGTGCAGTCCATGCACACATCCAGACAATCACATGTATGACATATCCGGACGTTGGTTCACTCTGGTACAGCAGCAGTCATGTGTCATAGCTGTGTCAGGGCCGTGGTATGTGTGGAGCCGACCTGTCTATGTATACTGATATGGGCGGACCACATCACACATGTGGGATCATTGTTAGTACATGTGTACTCTGCACGACTGGTGTACACCGCTATACAGACCTGTGGACATATGTCACATGCTGTTGTTGGACCGTGAGGCATACTGCTGCACCGCTGACATGGTGCTGGCATGGCAGCTACAGTGTTCACTGCAGTGTGTACATGTTTGACCTGCACCCGTGATGCCTGTGATGTCATCTGTGTGTGTACGGGTAACTGCATGTCTGACCACCCTGTGCGTGTGGACGGGTTTACCTGCCCGTGACCTGCGGTGTGTACACACCGTCTGCATGGCTGACGGTGCGTAGCACATGCTAAGTGTGTGAGCATGCCCGGTTTGCTGTTGTGTAGGTGGACACACACGACGTTCCACACTCTGCACTTTCATGATTCAACCCCATGTGTATGCATGTCTGCACTCTGCAAATGCTAAGTGTGTGAGCATGCCCAGTAAGCAGTTGTGTGGATGGACACACAGTACAGTGCACACCGTGCCCATCTGTGATTATACCCCATGTGCATGTATGTTTCCCCTTTGCAACCGCTAGGTGTGTCAGCATGCCCAGTTTGCTGTTGTGTAGGTGGACACACACGACGTTCCACACTCTGCACTTACATGATTCAACCCCATGTGTATGCATGTCTGCACTCTGCAAATGCTAAGTGTGTGAGCATGCCCAGTAAGCAGTTGTGTAGATGGACACACAGTACAGTGCACACTGCGCCCTTCAGTGAGTATACCCCGTGTGCATGTATGTTTCCCCTTTGTGACCGCTAGGTGTGTGGGCATGCCCAGTACGCCATGCGTGGACACACAGTACAGTCGGATCCGACGTCTGATACTAGGCTTGTAGCCATGGCCAATGACATCCTGCATAGCCATGGTGGCTGTCCAGGCGAGTTATATGTAGTTGCTATGCCACAATGGCTGCCTACATCATGCACGCCGGTTGCTCTCTCACAGGGTGTACTGTCTGTGGTGCATCCCGTACCCATGTCGTGATGATGTGCTCCGTAGTTAGTTAGTATTCCCGAGGGCAGCACTGACGTGTTACTGTATGCCCACCTTGGGATAGCAACATGCTGTGTGACTGCGCACTCTGCCTCATTCCCTATCGGCTGCCTTGCCTCTGCAGATGATATCACCCACCTACAAGTATGCCTCTTGACAGTGCTGTGCTCAGTAAGCTCGGTAGCACGTTCTGTAAATGCATCATGCTGTAGTGTGTTCATGTAGGTAGGCGTAGGTTCAACTCCCGGCCCTTCCCCGTGTGTGTGTGTGTGTGTGTGTGTGTTTCCAGCTGCCTCTGGGGATAGTAATGCTTTTAGACGCTTCACAACAAATACCTTGGCTATCAGCGTCCATTCCTTTACGGATGATGTCACCTGCCTAGAAGTATGCCTCTGACAGTGCTATGCTTAGTAAGCTCGGTAGCGCGTTCTGTAAATGCATCATGCTGTAGTGTGTTCATGCAGGTAGGCGTAGGTTCAACTCCCGGCCCTTCCCAGTGTGTGTGTGTGTGTGTGTGTGTGTGTGTGTGTGTGTGTGTGTTTCCAGCTGCCTCTGGAGAGAGTAATGCTTAATGCTTTTAGATGCTTCACAACACATACCTTGGCTATCAGCGTCCATTCCTTTACGGATGATGTCACCCGCCTAGAAGTATGCCTCTGACAGTGCTGTGCTCAATGCTTCGGTAAGTCGTAGCGCATTCTGTAAATGCATCATGCTGTAGTGTGTTCATGTAGGTAGGCATAGGTTCAACTCCCGGCCCTTCCCCGTGTGTGTGTGTGTGTGTGTGTGTGTGTGTGTGTGTGTGTGTGTTTCCAGCTGCCTCTGGGGATAGTAATGCTTTTAGACACTTCACAATACATACCTTGGCTATCAGCGTCCATTCCTTTACGGATGATGTCACCTGCCTAGAAGTATGCCTCTGACAGTGCTGTGCTCAGTAAGCTCGGTAAGCTCGCAGCTGCTCTGTAAATGCATCATGCTGTAGTGTGTTCATGTAGGTAGGCGTAGGATCAACTCCCGGCACTTCCCCGTGTGTGTGAGTGTGTGTGTGTGTGTTTCCAGCTGCCTCTGGGGATAGTAATGCTTTTAGATGCTTCACAACACATACCTTGGCTATCAGCGTCAATTCCTTTACGGATGATGTCACCCGCCTAGAAGTATGCCTCTGACAGTGCTGTGTTCAGTAAGCTCGGTAGCGCGTTCTGTAAATGCATCATGCTGTAGTGTGTTCATGTAGGTAGGCGTAGGTTCAACTCCCGGCCCTTCCCTGTGTGTGTGTGTGTGTGTGTTTCCAGCTGCCTCTGGGGATAGTAATGCTTTTAGACACATCACAACACATACCTTGGCTATCAGCGTCCATTCCTTTATGGATGATGTCACCCGCCTAGAAGTATGCCTCTGACAGTGCTGTATTCAGTAAGCTCGGTAGTACGTTCTGTAAATGCATCATGCTGTAGTGTGTTCATGTAGGTAGGCATAGGATCAACTCCCGGCCCTTCCCCGTGTGTGCAAGTGTGTGTGTGTGTGTGTTTCCAGCTGCCTCTGGGGATAGTAATGCTTTTAGATGCTTCACAACACATACCTTGGCTATCAGCATCAATTCCTTTACGGATGATGTCACCCGCCTAGAAGTATGCCTCTGACAGTGCTGTGTTCAGTAAGCTTGGTAGCGCGTTCTGTAAATGCATCATGCTGTAGTGTGTTCATGTAGGTAGGCGTAGGTTCAACTCCCGGCCCTTCCCTGTGTGTGTGTGTGTGTGTGTGTGTGTGTGTGTTTCCAGCTGCCTCGGGGGATAGTAATGCTTTTAGACGCTTCACAACACATACCTTGGCTATCAGCATCCATTCCTTTACGGATGATGTCATCCGCCTAGAAGTATGCCTCTGACAGTGCTGTGCTCAGTAAGCTCAGTAGCGCGTTCTGTAAATGCATCATGCTGTAGTGTGTTCATGTAGGTAGGCGTAGGTTCAACTCCCAGCCCTTCCCCGTGTGTGTGTCTGTGTGTGCGTGTTTCCAGCTGTCTCTGGGGATAGTAATGCTTTTAGACACTTCACAACACATACCTTGGCTATCAGCGTCCATTCCTTTACGGATGATGTCAACCACCTAGAAGTATGCCTCTGACAGTGCTGTGCTCAGTAAGCTCGGCAGAGCATTCTGTAAATGCATCATGCTGTAGTGTGTTCATGTAGGTAGGCGTAGGTTCAACTCCCAGCCCTTCCCCGTGCGTGTGTGTGTGTGTGTGTGTGTTTCCAGCTGCCTCTGGGGATAGTAATGCTTTTAGATGCTTCACAACACATACCTTGGCTATCAGTGTCCATTCCTTTACGTATGATGTCACCCGCCTAGAAGTATGCCTCTGACAGTGCTGTGCTCAGTAAGCTCGGCAGCGCGTTCTGTAAATGCATCATGCTGTAGTGTGTTCATGTAGGTAGGCGTAGGTTCAACTCCCGGCCCTTCCCCATGTGTGTGTGTGTGTTTCCAGCTGCCTCTGGGGATAGTAATGCTTTTAGATGCTTCAAACACATACCTTGGCTATCAGCGCCCATTCCTTTACGGATGATGTCACCCGCCTAGAAGTATGCCTCTGACAGTGCTGTGCTCATTAAGCTCAGTAGCGCGTTCTGTAAATGCATCATGCTGTAGTGTGTTCATGTAGGTAGGCGTAGGTTCAACTTCCGGCCCTTCCCCGTGTGTGTGTGTGTTTCCAGCTGCCTCTGGGGATAGTAATGCTTTTAGATGTGTCACAACACATACATTTGCTATCGGCGTCTGTTCCTTTGTGGATGATGTCACCCACCTAGATGTATGCCTCTGACAGTGCTGTGTTCAGTGCTCTGAGTAGCGCGTTCCGTACCTGTGTCATAATGTCGTGCGGTTGGGTAGGTAGGGGTAAGGTCAATTCCCATGCCTGCCGGCTGTGTGTGTGTGTGTGTGTGTCTATGCTCCCAGCCGCATGGGTTCATAGGTTATGGTTTTAGACGCTCCACAGCACACAGATATCCTGCTGACATCTCTGTGTTTGCGGATGTTGAGACGCAGCTAGTGGACTGCCTGTGTGCCTGCTGTGGTTAGCGACCTCCGTAGCGTGTTCTCCACGTGTGTCCTGCTGTGGTGTGATAGGGTAGTGATGTGTAGGTTCCACTACCGGCCTTGCCACATGTGTCTGTCTGTATCTCTCTCGATGTATATATACATACATATGTTATGCCCATAGCGCTGCTCTTGCATGGACAGCTGTCTGTCCCATGTATCGCATATTTGCACGGCTGACAAATAGAAATGTGGTACGATGCATATCCAAACATTGTCCATGCAACGTCCGTGTTCCGGGAGGTGTTGAACGCCCTAAAGACATCTGCTGTATATCTTGGCAGACAGCTATCCTTGCTGTACTGTCACTGTACTCGTACACGCCATAGACCTTGTGTATCATTGCCTGTTTATGGTGTGTGTATGTCTATCTGAGCTGTGTGCATGGTCGTGTGTATGTCCCACTATAATCGTCTGTGTAGGTGTCGCCACTATGGGTAATCCATGTAGACAGCTGTTTCATGTGCATTTCAGCACATACCTGCGGACAGTGCTACCCCTCCTACAGCAGCACATTCCATCATCTTGCAGTGGATACTAGTGTTTCCACACACATGTATCTGTGTCTGTTCATAACACTCCACCTCAGGGAGCGTATATCTGGACACGGCCTTATGTGATAGTGTGACACTCAGGGCCAGTCATGTCATGTTGCTCTTAGAACATTGGTAGTGGGCACAGTGATATGTTTTGCATGCGTATGGCATTTCTGTCTGACTTGCTGTCTTCCTCGCATGTTTGTCGCTGCTTCCTGTCATCAGTTATCATGAGAGCGCCGGACTGTTACTGTTACGTGGAACACAGCGAACATATGAGGCAGACTTCTACACACTCTGCATACATCTGTGCAGTTGCAGGGTATGT
Organism: Protopterus annectens; assembly: GCF_019279795.1. Classification (NCBI taxonomy): domain Eukaryota; kingdom Metazoa; phylum Chordata; order Ceratodontiformes; family Protopteridae; genus Protopterus; species Protopterus annectens. The sequence goes on from NC_056748.1 coordinate 1,115,134,545, forward strand.
GTCTAATACAACATATCTACTGTCCGCCTACAATACACACACAGTGTGTGGTGGCATAACAGACCACATGACATTGCTTTGTATTTGCACGGCACACCCACGCAGGCAGTTGTATTCCTCACACAGGTCTACATCTGCTTATCCACACTACTTGTTCTTTCCTGTACCATATGTGTGCGTCATATTTGCGCTTCCCGTCAATGGCGGGGCTCACGTACGACTATGGGGGCCTGGTAATTTTTATGTTGACACTTCATGGCACCCTGGGGGACACTTCACCTTTGTGTCTGATTACCTTCCACATTGACCTTCGCGGGGCATACGTTGTCATTCACAATTACCGGGGTAGGACATATACATGTTTGCACATTTGTCCTGCTGTCTTTCTTCCCACCTGTCCGCCTAGTATCACCGGTTCAGTACATGTATTCTGGACAGGTAGATCCTTCATACCCTGACCTGTTGTCATTATGTGTACACGCCCTGACGTTCGGCCATTGCCCTTGTTACGTTTCGCATAGTGCTGTGCCTTTCTAGCTGATTGATGCCTAGGCATTCCGGACTGTGCGGTGGGTGATAGGGAGCGCTATTTCCATTGCATGATTACTGACACTCATAACATCCGTATTCATGGCTACGCCAGCATACCTCTCAAGTGTACCTCGTTATGGGGGACGTACCTCATTTGGGTTCATAGGTTCATAGGTTCATACTAGGCTATCTGCCCAAGGGAATTTATAAGCCTAGCCCAGAGTTTTGTGGCTTTCACCACCCCTTTAGTTTGGAGGATACTATGCCCATTATTTTGCTGTGCCTCTGTCAAGCAGTGACACTGAGATAATCCGTGGGGTATATCTGCGATCTCCCATCCATTGGTCAAGATTTCTCTTGAACAAAGCCAGCAAGGTGCTCTGCCTCACATGTACCTGGATTTTGTTCCACAGCATAGGGAGTCTCTGGGTGATGAATCTGTCCCTCCAGCACGTCCTATTAATAACCGTGTCAAGGTTTAAGTCTCCCGCCCTTGTAGTTCTGAGGGATCTAGATTATTTGAGGTGAAGCATGTTCATCAATTCTGGGTTGGACATGGCCTTGTATGTCAGGCACAGGTCACATCTGAGCAGACGGTAAGTGACTGAATAGAGCTGAAGTTCCTTCAGTCGGGCAGCATAGGACATATTTTTGGGACCCTTTATCCTTTTGGTGAGGAACTTTTGGGGCCTTTCCAGTTGCTGCAGGTGTCGTGTCAGATACATTCCGAATGGGGCATTGTACTCAATCATTGGTCTGATGAGTGATGAGTACAGGGGGACGATGACTTCCCTTGATCTAGATGTGAATCCCTTCATGATCAGGTGGGCAATGTAGAAGGTCTTCCTAACTACGTTGGCAACGTGAGTGTCAAATGAAAGGTTACTGTCAACCTGGGTACCCAGATCCCTGATAACCTCTTCTGTGCTTGGTGGGTTGCCGCCTATATGGTAGCAAGGGGTAACCTTGTTTTTCCGAAGGGTATGACTATGCATTTTTTGGCGTTTAACTTTAGGCCATGGCTCTGGCACCAGTTGTCCGTTTCTATAAGACCCTTCTGAAGGATATCTGTGTCAGATGTGTTCTCAACTATGGCGCCCAGTTTGCAGTCATCTGCAAAGTTTGTCAGCCATAATCCTCCTGTGTTTGCTTGTACTTCTGAAAAGTAGATGCCAAACAGGAGAGGGCCCAGGACTGAGCCCTGTGGGACACCACTTGTGACAGGCTTTGAGTCTGACATGGCGCCAGCAACTCTGACCCTGTGGGTTCTGTCACTTAGCCAATTTGCAACCCATCTTGTGACGTTTGGGTTTACATTTAAGCTGTTGAGTTTTTCAATGATACCTGAGTGGGGTATTGTGTCGAAAGCATTTGCCAGGTCGAGGTAGGCTGTGTGGACTGCCTTTCCCTCATCAATGGCCTTGGTGACTGTTTCGAAAAAGTCAACCAGGTTTAAAAGGCATGATCTGCCCTTGACAAAGCCAAACTGGGTCGGATCCAAGGTCTGCAAGTCTCCTATGTCTTTATTTATGAGTTCCATTATGATCCTCTCCATAGCTTTGCAGATCAAGCTTGTCAAGCTGATGGGACGGTAATTTCCCGGGTCGGTGGTGGCACCGCCTTTGTAAAGTGGGACCACAGTTGCCATACGCCACTCCTTAGGCACGTATCCTGAGGTGAGGCTAAGATTAAACAGCTGCCCTAACTGCGGGTTTAATTCCTCATCAAGTTCGTGGAGCACACATCCGGGGACACCATCTGGTCCCATGGATGCTGTGTTTTTTGCCTTGGAGAGAGCAGTTCTCACCTGAGAGTTAAAGATGTTTGGGGGGGCTATAATTCTCTAGTATAGCTATCTCACCTTTTGGGGGGGGAGTTTGCACTGAACCTGTCAGCCAGTATGTTGGCAATGTCTGTAGGTTCAGTAATGTTTACATCATTTTGAACTAATTCTGAGCATATCTGGGGGTTTCCTCTCAGGTTTCTAACATAGCTAAAGAAGGCCTTATGATTGTCCTTTGAGTCCTTAGCGACATTTCCCTCAGAATTTGCCTTGGATGATTGGGGTCTTGGATGATTGGGGTCTTAAACGGGTCCTGCTCCTCAAAATTCCACAAAGTTCCACATTGAAAGGGTCTGTTACACATTATGTTAGGAATGTTTTAGGTGACATCCATGGTAAATTGACATTAATCATATTAATTCATTAAAAGATCTTCATTATACGTGCGAACAGCGTATTTTAACCATCCTGTGACCTTCCTAGTTGAAGTTGTTAGTAAGTCATTAGTATGTGTTCCACATTATGCCCATTTGTTCCACATTATGGAGGCGAGTGTTCCTCATTTTGGTGATGGGAGGTTGAGAGCTATGTACGCCAGTATTCGCACAACAGTCTGACTTTGTATGGGGTATTTCTAATGTAGTCCCTATCTGTATTTCCTGTGCTATGCCTTACTGCAGCTGTGTTATTCCGACAGATTTCCAGTTATGGGTGCCATCTTGGTCGTACACATGTCCATCCATGGGGATTGCCTAAAGGACACTGATATAGGGCTGTACATATTTCACACCTGCTTTCCGCATTATCCGGTGGATGCTTTGCACCATTAGTGGGGATTAAGGCATGTGCTATACCCACATCCCTCCCACGGGGCGGGCCTATGGATTCTCTGCCAAACAGCACCTAGGCCCATTTCTGCATACCCAGGTTCCCATGCCTGCAACCCTCAACGGTACACATTACACATGGTTAATGTGTGCGGTACTGGGATGTGGATGCACTTCTATGGACTCGCCACTCTGGGGATATCTGTCCATATGCCCTGCATTTCATGGACACATGTGTCATCAACCTTGCACAAGCTTTTAGTGCATGTATAGCTGTTCCGTAGTTGCGGCTGTCACTTCTTTTGCATCAATCGCAGCAGGGGTTGCGAATGGAGCAATTTTTGGAGTCCTATAATGGACACCAGTGTGCATGTGTAAAGTGTAGAACTTGTTGGACTGTCACCTTCTGGCCAGTCGTTTTGACTGCTGCTGTATGTTCCCCGTTCGCTGACGTCTGTTTGACTACCCATATTATCTATTACTTGGCATATTTATATCTATGTGTCATATATACGGTACGTAGGTCTGTTGTGTGTACATATATACATGTGAACCCCTTGTTTCATACCTTGCTTTGTTACTGTCTGTGGATTACCTGTGTACACACATATATAACCATACCATACCTTTCCACTGTACAGGTTCTGGCAGAGTGTACGGATGGTTGGCCCTTTACCTTAGGTGTGTGTTATATTGACCTGTGTCTATCTGGCAATTTGCTGGCATTTCATGTGAGACTTACCTGATTCTATAGAGACCGGATTCTATAATTATGACGTGCTTCCACTGACTGCATTTTTCTTTGTCTTCTGGAATCTTTATGTAACCAGTTCTTTTTGGACACTTTCTATTGTTGTTCATTTTTGTTTACATATATGACTGCTTTGGTATGCTGTGCTATTATTGTGTGTGGAGCATTTCTCCCCGGGCCTCTACTGACACTGGACATGTATACAGCTAGCCTAGCCTGGTCAACACATGTGAACCAACATAAAATGTACATAAACGTACGGTGGCACCTTCTGACAAGTAGGTCGGGTTACAGATGCATACCCTTCATCAATCCCTGCTACTAACACACCCGTTATTCTATCCACATTCTATGTTTGTCTTATCACATATCATGTGTTTCTCACTATTTGTACCAGTACTTTGCACGGCATTGTCCGGTTCCATACTTTCAGAGGCTGACAGTTTTGAGACATGTATAACTAACGTGGGGGACACAGCATTAACTTACCCTGCTGTGAGTGGATCACACACGCACTTGCATTTCCTAATTGTGGGTTACGCACAGGCGCACATGCATATCTGTATTCTGGGTTACATATGTTTATTGAGTCTGTGTGATTACGTGGCCTGTATTAGTTGTGACTGTTCCAGTAACATATCTCTGATCCGGTTAACGGACGTGTGCGGGACACACTTTCACCTTTACACATGTAACTGTCTTTGCGGCACAGACGCATTATTTACACGTTCACATTTATATGTTCTATAGTCATAATTCAAACGGGACTGCATTCACGTTGGCTGGTTGCTGTGAGCACTACACGTTTGCTGTTCTGTCTCATTTATATGCATACCCATGGTACATAGCTACATTAACATACCCCCCCCGCACTCACTTACGCCACAGGCATCCATTCTCCTGCTGGGAAAAGTGCGGTACTACATGTTACACGTTTCCTATTCCCTACTGCTCTTGACCTAGGATGCATATGGCATGACCGCAGGGATATTCAGATCACAGGGGCTTATAGCCCCAACGCATACAGGTCTTTGATTGTCAGGGTGTTCCTGTGGTGCTCTGGGTTTGGTCTTGTCCGCCTAGTGTACGGAACTGCCCTGACCGTGTACGAATGTCAGACGAGGCACATGGGCACGGTTTGTCCATGTCTATTATACCATGACCGCCCCCATTATTCCTATCCGTGCACGCTGATTGGCCAGCGTGCCCGTTGTAGGTTGGGTTATAGTAATGGCACACGGTCCGGTCGCCCGGACCTATTTCCATTAGTATACCTCGGTATTTATAACCTGTCTTGCTATGTTACATGGGTTTAACATAGCGTGACAGCTTTAACTGCGCCACGGTGATGTCTGTTGCTTACTTTGTGCCAGTCTCTCTCTGCTACACACATTTAACATAGCGGGACAGGTTGTACAACACAGCGACGGGGACACCGAGCTCTCCGTTGCTGTTTTGTATTGATTTGCTATGTTGACTGTGTTTTACATAGCGAGACAGTTTTGACATTAGCAACGGACATCTCGCGCAGTACGTCAGCACCGCCGCGGATGCCAGACATCTGCGGATGGGCAGCAGACAGGCATTAGGCTGTGCCATTATGTCTGGGGATTGATAGTTTACTTTCCTAGTTGATATGGCATAATAGCAATAACCCACGTCTGGGTGTGGGTACTGCTGTATTTACCCACGGTGGCCTTTGTTTGGTCCCTCGGGCATTGCCCTCGGGACCGCACCACGTCTACCGTGGGTATATCCGCAATTACCCACACCCAGGCATGGGTTATTGCTATGATATTCATTCCGTATGTACAGACACGAATGTTTGGGCAACCAACAATAGCTTCTGCTATTGCCATACAATGCTGTGGGTGGTGCCGGTTATCATACATATGCCATGTTCTGCATTTTTCCCATTCACACTTGTCTATCCCCTGTCCTCATTCATACGTGGATATTTATGTGGCACATGACTGAACTATGTATTACCTGCAGGTATGCTGTCTACAGTGCACATATGTGACGGTTGGTTACAGTGTATCTGTGTACCTACCTCTGTGATACTGGGTACTACCACACATCCTTCGCAGCATTACATGCGTATGTACATACTATTATTTGGTGGCCTGTGGAAGGTTGTCAGAGCACCGGTTACATGTGTCCCTATTTGTGCACGCATCGTGTTGGTCTTTGTCCGGCCTTCGTTGCTATCATGGGTTGGATGGTGGTGTTGGTGTGTGTTTGGGTTGTATTTATACTGCCGATACGTCAGTGGGGGGTGGGGTTGGCACGTGTTCCTCTTTGCAGGGGGCCCCATTATGGACATATGTGCCCTGCGTCGACACTTGACACGTGCCATATGTCCTGTGATATTGACACAGTCGTGTATGTCTTCCTGCATTACTACTTGCATGCTACGGGCATTTTGTATCTGGTACGCATGACTATTATGTAGGATAGCTTAGGCTATTCCCATGCTATGACATAACCATTCATCCGGGCATATACGTGTTATTCTATCCTTTGCATTGGCCATGGGTGTTTTGCCATACGGAACAACACATATCTACGAGTGATGTCCCACCTTGACATTCTCTGCATGTGGCAACCCTGCTGGGGTGACCTGCTTGGTGGACGGCTGTTCCGCCCTGTGTATTGTGTTTGACATGTCTGCATAGCTAATCATCGGTACAGTGGCTGCACATACTTCTTTGTGCAGATGTGTCCAGTTATGGACACCGTGGTGTGTGAACACCTGTGGGGTTTCGACTGGTCCGTAACCACATGCGGGATGTACACATTCTGCCGACACATTCACATGCAGCCATTTGGATATCAGTACCTGGGATGGGATGTTGACATGTGGGGTACATATTTGCACGCATGTCGCTGCCTAGGACAATACTTCCTACTACATCTGGGGTATACCCGCTGTGTGTAGGTGTGTAGCTGCGCAAGGCTGCTAGCTGGATTGGGTGGACAGTCGGACATGGGTGCGGGTTACGTGCTATGACGGGGTTGTTGTGTATTACATTTGCATGCATGGGTTCTGCTTCTGGATATTCCGATTCGGCATACGCCATCATATGTGTATGTGACGGGTACGTTGCTGTGTCTAGCACATTTTACTATACACATGTTTGTCTGTGTTTGGGATATCTGGTTTCTTTCTGGTTGTTCTATGGCCACGACTGCCCAGCTATGTACCCTTACTACCACTGTGGGACTGCTGGTGACCATGCCCATGGGGCTAGCTGTGTGTAGTTGCAGCGCGCTGACATGATGCAGTACACCTCCAATGGGTATGCCTGCTGACAGTGCATTGCGTGACGGACACGGTATTCCGAGTATCCTTTGTTCCGTGGATGGGAACATTTTGTACTTCGTGGATTTATGTTTGGTTCTCCATTTTGTGTGGTCGGGTACTATGTTGCGTACTCTGCATACGTTTCATTTTCCACGGACACTGGTTGGTGCGGTTACTATTGCAGGTGGCCTGTGACAGTCAGCACTTTAGGTTGCTCATCACCTGCCGGCTTGGCCACGCCTATGGGCGCATCCTACTTGGGCTCCCTGGACTCGCGCACGTGCCCTATGCACGTGGTTGTGGTTGCGGCACACACTCATTACTATGCATGTGGCACTGCTACGCCAGTTATACGCTGCACGGCCGGCGCAAGCCTTACGCCGGCCTTGCGCCGAGCTTCATGAATCCGGGGGTACATTTACATTTGCGGCCATTGTTTACCATATGTACACTAAAAACAAAACAAACCTAAAAGTAAAAACAAACCTTTAAAAAACAACTTTAATGTGGGAGACTCTGCCCCTACATCCCTGAAAGTTATATATACTAAATCCATGGTTGCACAACTGCAAAGAAAGCTGAAACCAGGAAATTATGTCATAGTCAAACATTAATGTTAACTATAATGTAATCTGATCAACTGTACCAAGGTTTTTTACACAAAAAAGTTGAAAAGATTAAATGATCATTCATCCAGACATGCTGTACCCATATATATATATATATATATATATATATATATATATATATATATATATATATATATATATATATGAAAAAAAATCAATCCATATATACAGATATATGTGTGTATGTGTCTGTATGTGAGTGCAAAATAAGATGCACACATAACAAATACATATATTTTTATACACACCAACATATATTATATGACAACAATAAATGCAATATGAGAGTACACACAGATAAGTGTGATGAAGAGAGGGAGATCACATGCCAAGTTTGAAAGGCAACAATTGTAAGCCAACAAATAAACGCTGGACTCTGAAGCTATGAGACAAAGCTCTTTCTTCTCAGCTCTTAATAACAACACAAAAAGTTTGTGATACATGCAAAGTTAGGAGACAGGTTACCACTCTCTGTCTCTGTATATAATGTACATGTAACTGCATCCATAGTAGGATGAAGTGGTGCAGCAGACCTAAGCCCCATTTAATTACTCATCGATTGATGCAGAAAGGTAAAACACAGGTAAGTGCACATATGGACATGTGTGTCACACCCACATGTCAGTGCCTATATGCATTGTACCTCCTCAAAGTTTATTTGTAGCCTTGTTAGTAAATAATTATTATGTGGTGAAGCTATACCTCATATTAATTTACAGTTAATTATCTCACACATATTATATTATCTGTATCACTTTCAGATTCTCTATATTTAAGGTCTGCAGATTTATAGTATAGATAATTAGTGGGGTGTGGGGGGTAGCATGAGTGTCCGGTGTTTACAAACTCTGAGATTGCATTACAGTAACTCAATTACTGGTAAGTAAGTATTTGTTTATGCTTCTTTTACGTTGGCCATCTATCATCGTTGGATGAAAATCATTATGATGATATGCCCATTCCATTAAAGGAAGTTTCAAGAAGTAGTATCTGACAAACAGCCATTCAATGAATGTGTTGTTCGACAATTAACCATCGACCCAGTCTCCTTATGTAGGTTTCTGCAGGTTTTAATTTACATTAATGGATTCCATTCATGTCAGATGGACCCAGTACTCAATGTATGATAAAAAGATTTTTGCATAATTCATATAACTTTTTATGACAGACTGTAATTGGTAGTTTTGTACTCGGATACTGAGATTAATTCTAGTTTTCTTAAATAATGCAACAAAATTGTGTATTATTTTAGTAGTGTAGTGAGGGTTATGTTCAAATTGATTCATGTTGCACTTCTGTTAATTTATCATTTTTTATTTAGACTAATCATATATAGGGCCAGATTCAGGAAGCCTCCGTGTAAGAGTTATAACTCTTACACGGAGGCTGCAGTTAAATGGTGTGATGTCAGCATGTCATGCATATGCATGAGGTGCATGAGGCATGCTGAATCACACTGTAACTCTTACACGGTCCGTGTAAGAGAGTAGGGGGCATGTCCGTAGGCTAAGCCCTGCATGTGGACACGCCCCCGTAAGTGTAGAATGGCTGAAAGTAAACAGCCACGAGAGAGGCCATGGAAATGTAAATAAACACACTACACAACACATTCCCCCACAGACCATCAGTGTACAAAGTGAACAGAGGCTATAAAATGAAAATAAAAACTGTTTTATTTTTTTTAACCCCCGTAAATGTGTGCTACTGTGTGTGCTCGTGTGCGCGGGTGTGCTACTAGCGCAACTGCAGTTAGCAATCAGTGAAAAGGATATGAGAACTAAATATGCAAAGTAAGCCAAGAAGAAATAGCTTAGCGGTAGAGTTGCCAGCTTAAGAGTAGGCAGGCAGGGTTCAAGCCCACACAACAACCTTTTTTTTTTGTAAATAAGCACTAAAAAGCCCCTGACAGTATTGTCCAAATGTAAAAGTATACCCTTTTGTAAAATGGAATGAAATGGAGCATATATATTGAAGTAACACAATAATAAAAATAATTAGAAATGTACTGATAGCTAAGCTGCTGTGAGACAGAGTGCCCGTAGCTGCGTAGTGTTTAAAAAGCTGCAAACTGTATGCCCGTTGCTAAGCACCGGTTTAACAGGCTGAAACTGTTTTCAACTAGCTGTGCTTAGCTCAACATGTGTGTCACTAGCCAATTAAGGTTTATCCCAGCGCACACCATTTGCGCACCTCTCCCACAAGCTAACTGGCAGTGCGCATGCGTTAGCTCCGCGCAAACGAGCGCAGACCTGCTTTTAAGTGCTTAAAAGTGCTTATGGCATGTTTGATTGACAGGTCTTCAACTCATTTCTGTCAGGAAAATTAAAAATCAGTGGTTAGATTCGAACCCAGGATACCATGCACTAGAGTCAAGGTACTAAACCACTAAGCCATGACAGCAATACCTAGAAATGCAGAAATAGCATATATATGGGATAAAATCCAGAATGGAGCATGATAAAGCATTTTCAGTGAAGTAGATACAATTCCAAAATGGCCAATCAGAGAAATGTGCGGGAAAGCGGCATATATAAGCCCCATAGGCGGGAATACACAGCAGAACCGATTGTAGAACAGACCTGCTGTCAGAATGAGTGGAGTAGGTGAGGGATGTTGCTTTCGAGCACAGCGTTGGGGCATTGAGGAGTCCAGATACATGGTCTGGCTCCTTGTCCATCATCACGAGGCCCAACTCATGCAGGGCCAGGTCTCATGGGGAGCGTACAGGGCGGAGGCATGGGACCAGTTGGCTCGTGATCTACCAGTGCTACTGGCATTCCACGCACTGGTGAGCAGGTCCGTCACCACCATGCGGACCTGAAGCGACGTAAGCAAGACCAGTTGTCTGAATGGATCCAGGAGGCCCGGGATATGCCCAATGCCCCACTACTAAGTTACATTTTACTTATGTATGTAAGGATTTCAACTGGCTGATACCATGGAGATGTGTAGTCCAATATTACTTCTTTCGTATTACAGCTGCAGGTGTCCGCTCTGCGAACTGCGAGATGCATGCCCGTAGGCTGGCGTGGCTGCGCCACCATGCAGGTTAGTAACCCCACCCAGTACTTGTAAATAAATATTATACTGTAGCATGTATCAGAACACTGCAGTGTATTGATTAAAAGTAATATAATGTGCAAGCAAGAATTGAAAGTCTGCAGGTATGGCTGCAACAAGTTCATCAGTATGCAAGTGTAACTGGAAATATAATTGATAGAAATAAATAGTGCTGTAATACAGATGTCCCACCATTAATTAAATATAGTGTAACCTGCAGTAGTCTCAAGAGTACAGCTTCAGAATCTGAGGTAGTCACATGTGAGATATATCCCCTGTTGAAATGCTGAATCATGACAGAAGTGAGGCTGTTGGAAAGTGTTTGAATCACCACCAGTCTAATATGTGAACAAAGCCTAGAAGTACCAACCTGAACTGTGAAGTTGCAGGATGTGTGAGAGTGACAGAAAGGGTCATGTATGAATAAATAAAGTAGTAATAACCCCTGAATATATTAGCCCCAGTGTGTTTCTACAGAACTAAATGCATGTGGGAAGTACTAATTAACATCCCAAACTGATTTCAGTGTGTCAGAATCTGGAATGTCTAGGCCAAAATCTGTATATGGTTTTAACAGTAAACAATTTATAGATAGAATGAATGATTATCTGACAGACTAAACAGCCATAGTTGTCCCCTGTCCTGTCATCAAAGTGTAGCAGGATGATGTATCTGATCAAATTCAAAATAAGTAGGATAGTGATGTATTTGTAACAGGTGTAGCATGACAGTCAAATAAAGATTATTTTGAAACATCAGCCTCAACTTAATTGTGTACCTATTACAAATGTATATCAATGTGTAACTTATGAATGTGTCATCACTTTCTATCTCCACCCAACCCTATAATTCCATATAACAACACCCAATAAATATTGGTATGTGAACATTTCATTAACCATGGACATTTGTCCGTTTCAAAAATATATGCATGTCTGTTCATGCATGTGCCCTGTTCATACCTGTAAATCTGATGGCCTGTTGCCATTAATTAACCCTGCATGTTGTTTGATTGTGTATTTCCGTTCAAATAATGCATGTGATATTGATATGCCCCTTGTTCAATGGTGTTAATATCTGGGTGTTTGTTTAATGGGAATACCAATGCATGCTGTTACAACTAATCTGAATGGAATAATATGCCACTAACCCAAACTAACATAACTACTCACAAACCTAGAACGCTTGGGAAGGCAGGTCCCAGCGGACCCACCTCTCCCACCTCAGCTGGCGACTGCACCTGGCACTAGTTCCCAGGCCAGGCCCTCCTCCGGTGGCCCTGTGCCACCTTCGGTTGGAAGCGCTGCAGGGGATGGGGCCCATCCCCCCTCTGCAAGCATGGCTGGAGGAGTTCGTCCACTCACCCTCCAAGGTGTCTGGTCTGTGGTGCGAAGGGAGATCCAAGACTCCGTTCTTGGGCCCCTACACCAGCTTGAGGCTCGTGTGGCACAGCTAACGGCCCTGCCCGTTGCCCCGCCTACACAGCCCCCAGCACAGCCCCGTCCTGGGCTGTGAAGGAACAGTGGCAACTGCCTATGGGTGGGGATATCAGTTCCACTGTTGCCATCTGTGGGCTCATGCGTCTTGGATATCCCAACCTCTGTCCCCGTCAATTGTGTAACCCCCCACGTGTGTCATACACCGCCCCTGTATGCGTCTTGTCTGTCTTGTCTGTTAACCTACCCAACCTACTTCCCCAGCTATACTGACTTCCTTCACCTGACATACCACTCTCACCTGAAAAAAAAAAAAGGGCACTCTGTACCCACAAAAAAATTATGCCCCATACATAGCTGTCCATGTCGCACACATGTCCGCTTGACATTGAAACTGTTAATTGCAATTGGCTCTACAACAAACATTAATGTTGTCCTGACACCTCTCTCAGGGGTGGAAGGTTTCAAATGTCTCACCAAAATACATGGAAATGCACAGCTGTTGCTGCTAAAGACATGGGCATCTATGGGCCTTACCTACATCCCTCCTGCAAATCCCACACTTGTTTCCCTACTGTCTTACCCTCTTTGTGACCCCTTTTTCACCACTTTCCTGTCACCCCTTTTCTTTTCTTTCAAAGAAAATAAGCGGTGTGCGCTTGTGTCTTGAGCTCACCGCCAGTGCGTGAGCTCCGCACAAACAAGCGCAGACCTGGTTATAAGTGCTTAAAAGTGCCTTTATGGCACTTTGATTGACAGGTCCTGTACTCATTTTGAAAGTCTGGAAAGAAAAATAAATTCCCACTGCCAGTCTCAAACGCAGGACCTTGGTAACATTAGTCTGTATGACCTACCACTAAGCCATGACTGCCATACAAGAACATAGTGCTAAAATAAATATAACATGTAATAGTAGGAATCAATATAAAGGCAATATAGGAGGTGTACTACCCAATGCATTTCAGGTAGAGTTTTAATGGCCGAATTACTGGATTCCCACACTACTTCAGTGTTAACAGAAACAGCCCTACTAATTGTTCGCTTGTACATAATAATGTAAGGTAATGTACACATAAGAAGGTATGTAAATGTACACATACATATATATAAATATATAGTAATACATATGAAATATAGTCGTAGGTGTCAGTATCCATACACACTCACTACAGGAGACAGTGAAGATAAATGCAGCAGCCAGAATCTGCAACACAGCCTGACCCCTCTGAGACCCACTAACCCTTTTAACTGCTTAAAGGTGGCTTCAGCACTTTAATTGACAGGTCCTGTACTCATTTTGAAGGTTTGGAAAGAAAAATAAATTCCCACTGCCAGTCTCAAACCCACGACCTTGGTAACATTAGTCTGTATGACCTACCACTAAGCCATGACTGCCACATGAGAACATCGTGCTAAAATAAATATAACATGTAATAGTAGGAATCAATATAAAGGCAATATAGGAGGTGTACTACCAATGCATTTCAGGTAGAGTTTTAATGGCCGAATTACTGGATTCCCACACTAGTTCAGTGTTAACAGAAACAGCCCTACTAATTGTTCGCTTGTACATAATAATGTAAGGTAATGTACACATAAGAAGGTATGTATATGTGCACATACATATATATAAATATATATTAATACATATGAAATATAGTCGTAGGTGTCAGTATCCATACACACTCACTACAGGAGACAGTGAAGATAAATGCAGCAGCCAGAATCTGCAACACAGCCTGACTCCTGTGAGACCTACTAACCCCTTAACTGCTGGAAGGTGCCTCCAGCACTTTGATTGATAGACCCTGTACTCAATTTGAAAGCAAAATACAAGCATACTAGTAGGCCCTACCACAAGACCATTGTAACACTAGTCTGTATGACCTACCAGCAAGACATGACTCTCATACAGGGATATAGTGCTAAATAAGTGGAACATGTAATAGTAGGAATGAATATAAAGGCAATATAGTATGTGTACTACCCTAAGCATTCAGACAGACTTTCACTGTCCCAATTACCGGATTCCCATACTAGAGTGTGTTAACAGAAACAGCCCTGAAAATTGTTAGCTTGTACCCAATATTGTCAGCTAATGTACATATATGACAGTATGTATATGTACACATATGTATATATAGCAATACATAATAAATATAGTTGTGGGTGTCAGTATGCATACACACTCACTACAGGGAACAGGTGGGAGAAATGCAGCAACCTGAATTCACAACACAGCATGAAGCATGAGAGATGTACTAACCTTCACACTCACAGAACATTTTCCAACAGCATACCAGCATGGTCCACGCCCTTACAATCTGAAAGGGCAACGCCTATCTCACATACCTTTTTATAGCACTGTCCTGAAATCACAGTGACACATGCAATCAGTACACAACTGGCTGTATGCAATTAGCCAATGCTGCCTTACAATTGGTGCAGAGGCCATCACATGGGCCTATGCAGATACCTACAAAAGCATTCAGTACCCACACTCCACACATGCAATACAATCATTGCACAAACCTGAGAAAGAGAGAGAGAGAAACAGAAATAAGAAAATAAACAGACTGGCAGCAGCAAAGCCAGCAGCAGCAGCAGAAAACAGCAAGCAGCAAGCAGCACCACTGACACAGCAACAGCTGCCACAAACACAGGTAATGCAAAGTAGCAGGTTAATACTGTGTTTACTGTGACACCTCCAAATGTATCATAGTTCACTATCTATAGGTATGTCCATGAGATAGGTTGTGTGTACATAGTCCTGAAATATATACATATGTAATATTGCTGTACATGTTGCCCATACTTAAAACTTCCATAGCTTAGAACACAAGGCCAGTTGTGCATATGATGCAGTAGTTACCAGGGTCAGTAGAGGTTACTCCTCATTGGTGTGGGACCACTGTGTATGTATGGCACTGTTCAGGTACATATCCCGTAGTATGGCCAGGGATTAATATCAGTCTGTCATGTGGTGCTATGCCCTCCAGGGGTGAACGTAGCACACATCCAGGGATACCATTTCGTAACAGTGATGCTATGTGTTCTGCAATGTTGAGGGTGGCTCTCACCTGGACATGTGAGAGGATAGGGAGGTTACAGTCATCTGTGATAACTAATACCACATGTGTAGGAGAATGGGGGGGGGTACCTGCACCTAAACTGTCTGCAACAATGTTGCCAATATCTGTGCATTTGGTGAATGTGAAGCATCTTAATACTGCTGACCACAGATGCCTTGCCTTCATGTGAATCTGCCCTGTGCTGCAGTAGCCTCCTGCTATTGTTACACAATGTGCCTGTATCTGTAGTCCACTGGACAGGATTAATAAGTGGTGTGCAGATGTTCTGGGTTAGATATGTGTGTGCACAGTACATGCAGTATGTGGGATGTCTGTGGTAAGCATTTGCAAAGGGGCCAGCAGTGTGTGTTGTGGCTTCCACTGGCCCAATGGGCTGCATGGATAGCATCACTGTTATAACTAGTGAATAACTGTGTAATTACATGCATACATAGCAAGGTAGTGTACTGTGCTTGTGGTGTTGTTCGGATATGTATATCCAGGCTGAGTAATGTGTGTCCACATCACAGGGTTGGATGGCAACACACATCCAGTATGTAGGGATGAACATCCAGAGTGTGTCAGACGTGTCGCCTGTGCAGAAATATCTGGCCATTACCTGTGCATCCCCCACAACACACACACATGCAACATATGGCAGAAGTACTATAGCAGTACACACATGTTCATAGGTTCATACTAGGCTATTTGCCCTAGGGCATTGATAAGCCTAGTAGAATGTGTTTGTCTTTCGCCACCCAATTACAAGTTATGCTGCTATGCCCTTGTCCGATGTTAGTATACTGTGCCTCTGTCTAACAGTGACATAGAAGTGATACCTGGGGTACAACTATGATCTCCATCCACTCATCCAGATTCCTATGGAAGACAGTCAATGAGGGACTCTGCCTAACCTGTAGTGTGAGCTCATTACAGAGTGAAGGGAGCCTCTTGGTTAGGAATATGCCCCTCCAGCATGTCCATGTATGTCAGTGCTGAGGTCCAGGTCTCCTGAGCATGTGGCTGTATGGGACTCTGATTGCCTGAGGTGCAGCATGTTCATTACTGCTGGGTAGGACATGGCTGTATATGGCACGCACAGATTGCCTCTGAACAGGCAGTATGCCACTGAGTCCAGCTGGATTTCCTTTACCTGGGCAGCATATGACATCTATGAAAAAAGAAAACTCTTGCTGGGTAAAGCACCTTCAAATAAAAGAGGAACAGCAAAGTTAAAACATAAGAAGGTGCACCATAGGCCAGAATCTTGATAAAGATGAATCCCCAGTGGATAAAACACAGGTTTATTGGTACAAAAACACAGGCAAACTGTAGTATGGTAAGCGCTTTCGCGTTATAACTAACGCTTCATCAGACATAAAAGCAGCTTGTAAACCATCTGTTTAAATAGGAATGACATACAGATCATGTGCTTACACTGACAAATCAGAATGAGAAACAGTACAAAGACAGTACAATCATTATAAAAACGAATATCATAAAATCCTAAAAACACATACTGGTACCTTATGGGTCTATTGCTAAAAAAATTTTTATTAGGGACTGATCCATCGTGTATGACGGAATAATATGTTTATATGCAATCTATAACCCATTCTAGTGCCTTAAAGGTCTATTGGCTAGAAAAGGTTTAAGGACTAATCTATCATTTATGCCAAATTTGTGTGCTTGTAGCTTTAATATCCACTTCCCTTCTCTTTCCTCAACTTTGTTTTTAATGTCCCCTAGCCTGCCAGTTCTACCCACCAATTCCAGAACCTGAAACTTAAAACAATGTGTAGGTCCTGATTCTTTCGTGTGTTTAGCTAATGCATTGGTGGTATTACATTTGGCTATGGCATAAATGTGCTCCCTGATTCGTTCACGTAGGGTCCTGGTTGTCATACCTACGTAAAAAATAAAACATTGCTGACATCTGGCAACGTACACTAAGCAATCAGACTTGCAATCAGCATAACCTCTAAAAAAATAACTGCGCCTGGTATGAGGGTGTTCAAAACAATCAGTGGTAACTATATGTCTACATTGATTGCACGTATGACAGGGATGGGTACCTGTCTTGGTAAGGGATCTGTGGGGTGGTTTGTCAGCCTTGTCATAACAAAGCAATCTATTAAGGGAAGACATGTTCTTATATGCTACCCTTGGTCTCTCATCAATAAGATTCTTGATCTTGTCATCTGCCATCAGATGACTATACCACCTTGTTCAGTCGCTGCAGCACTACAAGCTGGTTTTAAAGATAAAACTGTTCCCGATACACGACCAGTTTCAACGGAATCTTCCGATACCAACGTTATCCCGCCACAACGCCTGATTACGACCCAAGCTCAAGTACATGCGGGTCAAAATGCTGAAGTGGATGTACCACAACTTCTTGACACTCCGGTTCTTCATAAGGGCCATGAGGTCCGACGCAAACAACTGTCCATGGATCCGTTTGTCATCTCAGTTGAAGATGAAGTGTTTGGTCTAGGGGAAGGGTTTCCTTCTTTTCCCCTTCCCTACAGACCAACCGACAAGAGAACTTGGACTCCACAAGGGAGACCGGGGAAGAGAAAGAATACCGAAGAGATTATTCACCCCACAAAGAAGGTAACACAAACTGCGGATTAGTCATTAATATATCAGACTATGTTTTGAACAAACATGAGCTCTCTGTGTTAAACAGAGGCTTGAGTTTTATACCTGCAGGCTGTAATGACCTCACAGATATCATAGTTGACATTAAGTTTTTTACTAGGAACTTAGCTTTGAAACTAATGTTTAACAAGGATATTAACAATACCAATACTGATGCAACTAAGACTCATATGCTATTTAAGAAACCTTCTAGTTTTATGCCACAACTTCATCCTCTTTTAGAAGCCTTTGAACAGGCATGTGAATCTGATTTGTTTGCCCTATACAACGATAAGAATGTGAAAGCTGATTTTTATAATTTAACCTTAGAAGAAAGACAAGCTCTAATGAGCCTGCGGAGCAATGATTCAATAGCTATCAGACAAGCTGACAAAGGTGGTGCCATTGTTGTCTTAAATCAGTCCAGTTATTCTAGGGGGATGGAAAATATGTTAGCTGATAAAGATACTTATCATTCTATCACCAATTATGAGTTAAACAATCTTATTAAATGTGTACATACTGAACTGTATGATTTGATGTTAAACAATGCTTTAACTAGGGACTTAT
Source organism: Protopterus annectens (assembly GCF_019279795.1). Lineage (NCBI taxonomy): Eukaryota > Metazoa > Chordata > Ceratodontiformes > Protopteridae > Protopterus > Protopterus annectens. Next base: position 1,115,153,153 of record NC_056748.1, read on the forward strand.
ACTTATACATGCTAGTAGAGAAACCCCTAGTACCATCTTTCAGAGGCTTACCGAAAATACACAAGGACATGTTGAATCCTCCCTTGAGACCTATCGTCTCGAGTCGAGGATGGTTAACTGAACCATTGTCAATATACCTGGACAAGATGTTAAAACCTATTGTTATGGGAATCAGTTACATCTTGAAGGACACACCTCATTTTTTGGACAACTTAGCTATTTATAGCAATTCTATGTTTAATGCTGGAGACTTTCTTGTCACTCTTGATGTTAAATCACTCTTTACATCAATACCTAATGACATAGGCATGGAATATGTTAGAACATTGTTATGTGCCAAGAAGATGCCCAGTGATTCAGTGTCTAGATGCATGTCCCTTTTAGAGATTGTTCTTGAAAACAATGTTCTTTGTTATGAGGAGAGATACTATCTACAGACCAAGGGCGTAGCGATGGGCACACCATGTGCCAACGCCTACGCCAACTTGGTTCTGGCACAATGGGAGGATTTATATATTTTTACTCCTGAATTCGAATATAAGGAACATCTTAAATACTTTAATCGTTTTGTGGACGATATTTTTTTGTTATGGGGTGGTAGCTTGGAGCAACTGCAGCTGTTCATTGATTATTTGAATGGAACGACCAGTTTTCTCACCTTTGACTGCTCTAAGGCTACTAGTGAAATTGAGTTTTTAGATGTTAAGATTATCAAAGGCAGTAACAGTTTTGAAACAGAGGTCTATAGGAAACCCTGCTGGAGAAACAATTTTCTCCATCGTCAAAGCATGCACCCCAGACACGTTCACAGTAATATTGTCAAGAACCAAACTCTAAGGGTCTCGAGGTTAACATCCCAAGACCCGGTGTATAACAAACACAAATTCCAACTTGCCAGGAATTTTATTTCCAGAGGCTATAACCCCGACCATGTTTTTGAAAACATTACGATGAGTGATACACTTAGGAATGATGTAGGAGCTCCCTTGATTAACAAACCCAAAGATTCTTTAGCCATCAATAAGATCAAGAACAATTCTGATGTCCATAGGGTGGTTATTCCTTATACTAACAAAAATAAACATGCATTGAACATATTACACAACAACTGGAGACTTTTGATGGCAGATGACAAGATCAAGAATCTTATTGATGAGAGACCAAGGGTAGCATATAAGAACATGTCTTCCCTTAATAGATTGCTTTGTTATGACAAGGCTGACAAACCACCCCACAGATCCCTTACCAAGACAGGTACCCATCCCTGTCATACGTGCAATCAATGTAGACATATAGTTACCACTGATTGTTTTGAACACCCTCATACCAGGCGCAGTTATTTTTTTAGAGGTTATGCTGATTGCAAGTCTGATTGCTTAGTGTACGTTGCCAGATGTCAGCAATGTTTTATTTTTTACGTAGGTATGACAACCAGGACCCTACGTGAACGAATCAGAGAGCACATTTATGCCATAGCCAAATGTAATACCACCAATGCATTAGCTAAACACACGAAAGAATCAGGACCTACACATTGTTTTAAGTTTCAGGTTCTGGAATTGGTGGGTAGAACTGGCAGGCTAGGGGACATTAAAAACAAAGTTGAGGAAAGAGAAGGGAAGTGGATATTAAAGCTACAAGCACACAAATTTGGCATAAATGATAGATTAGTCCTTAAACCTTTTCTAGCCAATAGACCTTTAAGGCACTAGAATGGGTTATAGATTGCATATAAACATATTATTCCGTCATACACGATGGATCAGTCCCTAAAAAATTTTTTTAGCAATAGACCCATAAGGTACCAGTATGTGTTTTTAGGATTTTATGATATTCGTTTTTATAATGATTGTATTGTCTTTGTACTGTTTCTCATTCTGATTTGTCAGTGTAAGCACATGATCTGTATGTCATTCCTATTTAAACAGATGGTTTACAAGCTGCTTTTATGTCTGATGAAGCGTTAGTTATAACGCGAAAGCGCTTACCATACTGCAGTTTGCCTGTGTTTTTGTACCAATAAACCTGTGTTTTATCCACTGGGGATTCATCTTTATCAAGATTCTGGCCTATGGTGCACCTTCTTATGTTTTAGCATATGACATCTGTTTGAGCCATTCCATCCTCTTGATGAGGTACTGTTGTCCTGTACCAGTTGCTGTAGGTGTCTGGTTAGGTACATCCCAAAAGGTGCATTGTACGCAATTATAGGCCTGAAGATGGATGAGTAAAGAGGCACAATGACCTCCCCTGCCATACATGTGAATCCCTCATGATTAGCTGGGCTATATAACATGTCTTTCAATCCACGTTGGCCATGTGGTTGACAAATGACAGACTGCTACCATGTTTCTTCCCCAGGTCCCCAACTACGTCTTCTGTACTCAATGGCCTAACACCTATGTTGTACTTTGCCACCAATGTAGAGGCGTGGGAATCTGCATTGAATATTGATACTCCCCCTCCCTTGTTCAAGTGTTGGGGCCGACAAGAATGGTAACAGCTATAACTTGGTAGTACTGGTGTGCTCCTGTGAAACCTGAAACAGGTTTATGTTACTGCACAGATATCGATGTCCAGAATGCTAAGTAGGGTTTTGAGTGCGTGCATCCTGAGGTCTAGACTCCCGGTGTTGAGTAGCATCACTCTTACTTCCTCATCCTTTGTGATACAAATGGATGTGGGTTTGCCTTATGAGCCTTGCCTAATACAGGCACTATGGGTGTAGCAAGAGGCTCCGCCAAATTCCAATAGGACAGGGTGACAGGTGCAAGCTGTCCCTAGCAAAGCATACCACCCCAAGATGGCAGGCATTGGCACACCTGTGAATGACACCAGTATGTCAGTCAATTGTTGGAAGGGATCATCGTGCCTTGATATTGTGGCATCGTTCTTGGTGAGCGTAGGATGCTACTCAAGGTCAGGGTCAAACTGTCTTGGGCTACGTGCTCAGAGAGCTCCGTACTGTCTCATGTCATGTAGTCCAGGGAGGTATGTGTCAGGTCATTCACACCAGCATGGACATTGACTGAGTCATACCTGTACTTGCCTTGGGGTTACCTGAGTGTTTGTGTTATGTGGCAGGTCATAGTGCCCGACAGGCTGCACACCATGACCCTCACCTCGTTAAGCCTTGTGAATGTGATGTTAGTGTGCCTGATGATAGAGGCACCTAGTACAGGTGTATGAGGTGTGTTGTTTACTGTTAATGGCTGTGAGTGTTCAGCACATTGGCTTGTGTGATATGTGTTGCACGTGTTCGTTTCCGTGGTAGTGGTTGCCTGAGTGTCTGCTTAGGAGGTCTCTGCTGCATAGGCAGACCTGTAGTCCGAGCCTACAAGTATGTTCATGTGTGATCATGTGTTAGTTCTGCTGTCATGGTAGGTCTATGTGAGACTGGAAGTGTAGTGAGTGTGGTTTCCTTCACCACCTGACTGGTTATGGCGGTATTGAGTAGACAGAGCCTAGCCTCCAGTTTGGTATATGGTTGCATCACTCACATGAGTTTGAATTTGTTGTTAGGAGGAGGGTTGTCTGTGTACATGCAGCTGTTCTAACATTGTCTCTGGAGTACCACACTCACCAGCTGGACTGGGGAGGGAACTGACAACTGACCTCTGGACATGCTAGAATACTATTGTGAATTCCGTAATAATTGAAAACAAGGTCCAGTGGGGAGTGAGGGTGTACTGATATTACCTACAACTGCTGACTGATATAAAAGCGTCAGTGAGCAAGTGCCAGGTAACCTAAGTGCAATGTGTCACAATTAAGTAAATGCAACAATGACAAGCAGTCACTTGCTGTCATGTGTAACATGGAAATACATACAGTAAGCAATGCAGATATCAGTAGTGAGTCACAGAAGTGTTGAGAAGCTGTGTATTATGTGGAAGTAGCATACCAGTGAAATAACAAGCTAACAAATAACAAGCATATAAACAAAGGTAGATCCAGGAGGCCTGGATGTAGTGTTTGCTACAGCAAACAAGGTGTAGCAATGTCAGTAAGATACAGCTCAGATATGCAGGCACTATAAACCTGAAACCAGATGTCCCCAGCTATGAATGGCAGAGTACAGCCTATTGTCACACACGAGTGCAGACCACAAACCTTGTTAATGTTAAATAACTGGCCTGAAGGCCAACTGCCTATACCAGAACTAATACACTTGTACACTGGGCCCTCAATCAGCAGTTCCCAACTTCAATGGATGAAAGATATGTGTCCTGCCACCACAGTGCTTGCCACAAACCTCCCTAATGTAAAACAACTGGTCTGAAGGCCAAGTGCTTAGTCCAAATGACTTAGAATGATAGCTACACTGTAATCAAGTTACAACCAAGAAGTAATAAGTACAATTTAATACTCCCTGTATAGAATGTGTACCATGTATTGCTGAGATACTATGCTGATAACCTGTTTGTGTACCTTTCCAGGTTAACATGGCTCCAAAAAGGAACCCAGCATATTCTGCTGCAGAGGATGACGTGATTCACCAGAGCCTGGTGTGTGACTATACCATCCTGTTCTCACGCACCACCCAGAATCAGCAGGAGAGGTCTGCACTGTGGCAAAACCTAGTTAGCAGGATAAATGATGTTGGCATGCATGATAGGACATATGAGCAGGTGAGACATCACTGCAGTGATTTGATTAGAAATGTCCACCAGCGTGCTGCAGATATCCGCAGGCAACAGGTTGCCACAGGTGGGGGGGTGGCCACACATCCCCCCCTCACCAGACAGGAGGGGCTACTGCTAAGTGTTGTGGATCCAGCCCCAGAACAACAACAGCAATAGTCATGCATCATGATGGAGGTTGGATCCACACAGCAGCAAGACACCGAGCATGCAGGTAAGATGCCATATTTATTTATTGTTATTACTTTTACATTTGTTGACCAAGATAGTCTAGCTGGATATATGTCCATTTTCAGTAGAGGCCTGGAGAGAAAAGCTCCACACATAACATAATAAAGGCAGACAGACAAGTTGTTAATACAGACAGCCAACATAAAAGAAATATACACCAGCCTGTTAATTAAATCAACATACATTTAAGGAACTCAAACAGTTTAGAGTCATACACAATGTACTGTCGGTTTCAAAGCAATTCTACCTAAAGCATAATGGTTATGCAATAAGGCAAAAGCCATATAGATAATAGTTAGGGCTCAGAAGGGTAGAGAAGTAGAAGGAGTATGAAAGATAAAATAATAGGGAAGAGGCAGGAGTCAAGAAGGGAAGTGAGGAAAAGAAGGAAGACAGTCAAGAGGAGGTGGGAGGGATGGGAGAAGTAGGTCAGAGCATAGAAGGACATCAAGGTGAAAGAAACAGGGTAGAAGCTAGTTTTATGCACAATGAGGGGTTAAAGGTAAAGAGAGGGTGGGAGAGGGACATTAGCCTGAGTCCAACAAGAACAAAGCCAGTGGTTTTGGAAGTACAGTTTGAGTTGTTGTTTGAAGAGAGGTAAGGGTGAGATTAGAGTTAACTCCTGGTATGTACATATGACTGTTCTGTACACTGTTACTTCATGCACGCATAAGGTGTGCATGTGGTATGTATCTGTCATCATGATATGTAATTGTGCATGTGTGATACAGACATTATGAGCAGCTGATGTGTATAAGGGAACTAGTGTACTACTGTACTGTATCATGTGCAAAACAAATGGCACACCTGTGCCCACTGACATTACTCTCTTCACACTTCCAGGTCCCTCCCATCTAACAACAAGGCAGGCCATACATGCTGGTGAGTGTTTGTAACATTACCTGAAAAACAATTTATAATACTAGTAAGAGTAGTGTAACTCTGTAGTAGACATGCTGGTGAGTGTGTTTAATAATACCTGTAATACCCAGTTGTACTAAATTAAGAGTAGTGTAACACGGTACTGATGTGTGTGTTTACTGTGGGGTGTGCATGTGTGCGAGTGTGCCTGTGCCCATGTGTGCATGTGTGTTAGTGTCCATGAGTGCATGTGTCCATTTCTGAATGTGTGCATTAGTATTGAAGTGCATCTCTGTCAAATATGTGTTGAGACTGTAATCTGTGTTCCCTGATTTCCTCCCATAGGTTCTGGTGCTGCTCTGGTGACCTGCAGCAGGAAACCTGAATCTTGTGCCCCAGGTACTGATGATGATGAAATGTCTGTAATGGTGCAGGAAGGTGTGTCTGGGTCCACCATTGGTCAGCCAATTGACAGTACACAGCTGTCAACCCCGTCAATGCGCACAGTCATCCTGTCGTTACATCCTTTGTCACCATTGTCCCTAGGTGATGGACAGTCTGCAGTGGGCATAGATCAGGGTAATGTGGTACCTGTGGTACATACATCCCCACAAGGCAGCCATGAGCAGGGTCCTCCAATGGTACCACGTAGACAGTCACCCATGGGTTCTCGTGGGGGCATCCGTGGCCGTACTGCCTCTGGCCGATGTGCCCAAGGAGGTATGTCAACCTCCACTATGTTTCGAACTGTCATGCAGGCACAGGCACATATGGAAAGGTACACCAGACAGGGTCTGAGGGAGCTGAGAGCATGTCGCACAGCCATGACAGACGGCATGCGTGACGTTGCGAATGCTATCCGTAACTTCACAGATGTCGTTGACAGACGTTGTGGGGGCATAGAACAGCTGTTCCACAACCAGATGTCCATGGGCCAGGGCGATGGTGTGCGTTTGCGCCGACGCGTGGCCGTATGCCAGCAACAGCACCAGCTGGCAGTGGCCGGATGACAACAGGCCCACTCACGCACCTCAAGTGCCAGCACCAGCCCCAGCAATGCTGGGTCTGTGCTGTCATCAAGACGCCCCAGGAGACCACGTGCACGTGGCTCTGGACAGTCCCAACAGGGAACTGTGTCCAGTCAACACACCCCTGCTTCTGACAGTACCCAGTCTGGGTTAGTACCGGATACGCCCATAGCACCCCTGCCAGGCACAGGTACCGTGTCCGTGCCCACAGACACTGATCTGGATGACCTGACAGGTGCAGTCTGTGGCTGTCCACAAAACCCTGTACATGGCAGCCATTATGTGGGACTGTGTGCGTGCTTACATACATGCAGAAACCTAACACCTAGGGCAAACACATACACACACACACTGCACCAACACTGGTCCACCCTGTACTGCTGCCCCTCACAAACACACATACACACACATGTCAATTGGTGTTACCAGTGGCTGGCTTGGGCATACCTAACCCACACCCTGTGCATATGATGACACTGTGCCACCTCCTGCATACTACAACATTGGTGCAGGAAAAGGTAAACACGTTGCTGATGCACAGGGTGACTACATAGATGTGTATAAGTAGTAACATGTTGGTAACTGTTCACTGTTCCAGTATGATTGTGTGTATATCCCAGCAGTCCTGCTGCAGTAACTGTATGAATGTCCTCAATTGTTATCTGCACCCATACTACTTACCAAAGTGTACCAGCTGCACACCATCACATGCTAACATTGACTATGGGAATGCATCATGTGCTGTTATGTAGATTCAGCTATATGTATCTGTTCTCTCACACACGCCTTTTTACACACCCTGCTACCCCCACACATGCACACGCCACCTGCCATTCCCATTATTTATTACCCTACATGAGTAGCTGTCGATACATGACAGGTACACATTTGAGAAGTGCACTATGTTGTTTACTACTGACTTCCTCTTCTCTACCTGTACTCACAGGGTGCAGGCAACCTCATCAGTTCAAAGATGTAATGTGCATCAGGTACTGTGGTACCCTGATTGCCACATCAAACATGTTTCCCATATGGAAATGCACACACAGACACATCCCACATCCACACACTTGCCACATTCAGGCTTCAAAACACTATCTAGGTATATTCTGGTACATGTGCGTGTTACAGTAGCATGTAACACTATACTGAGTACTGGCAGTTGTCTGTTGTCATGTTGTTTGTATAGAATAAAAGAATTGTTTGATTATCCTACTTCTTTTGTGGACATTACTTGAAGAAGTGTTACCTTACATGTGTTATTGGTACCACCACCTTCTCTTTTGTAGTTTTGTTTGTATAGGGTGCTGTCAACATCACTGCTTGTTAAGGGTAATGTGCACCCTGCAGTGCATAGCCCCATGTGGCAAAAGCCACATCCCACCCCCATCATTGTGCACACACACTAATCCCACCCACAGTAAAACACATACTTTCCATTTGCAAGATTCAAACCCATACCTAACTGTGTTATGACAGTAGAAACAGACACATTAGCAGAGTGTGCTATTTGCAGTAGTTGGAGAAATCCTTTCTAATGCTGTACTTAGTGGGTGCTGACATCATCTGTGTGTAGGAGGAGGGATGTGCACCCTGTAGTGTGTTCTCCCAGTTGGCAAAAGGCAGTTAACCCTCCCAGCATAGTGCACACACATAAACCCCACTCATACTAACACACATACATTTCCTTTGCAGGATTCAAACCCCTACCTAACTATGTTATGACACTGGAGAAAGACGCATTAGCAGAGCGCGCTATGCAAATTACTGGAAGACTTTAATACAGGTAATATAGTTATAGAGTCCTGACATCATCAGTGTTTCAAAAGGGGGATCTGCATCCTGTACTGTACTGTCACAGTTGCTAATAGGGGTATTTCCCACACACACATCGATGTGTTCGAGGTTTGCATATGTGGGGGATCCAGTACTCCAGTGTGATTAGTATATGGTTTGATTGCAACAATGAGGGATATACTCCCAGTGGTGAGCATTTTGTACTCATGTTTGTGATGATCAGGTCTAGTATATCTGCCCCTCTTGTGGGAAGGTTGGTTACAGGTTCCATAGCTAAAGAATGTCTGATCTATGGGAACCCTAGAGCTTGGGTATTGTGGCTTGTGTAATGTTCACAGTCTATGTTTGGGTAGCTGACGTCACCCAGTATGATGGTGTTTGCAGAGAAATCTATACTCTCCTGTGTCAGCATGAAGGCTGTGTGGGAGTCCTGAGTTTGAGAGGGTGCTGTAAGAGCTCCTCTGTGTCTCTTTCCATGTGGTCCAGGGAGGTACGTCTCAGGTTGTTTGCACCAGCATGGACAATGACTGCCTCATAGTTGTACTTGCTGTGGAGTGACCTGTGTGCCTGTGTTATGTGGCACATTCTATCACCCGACAGGTAGCTAAATGTGACCCTCACCTTGCTCTGTCTGGAGGGCGGCACGTCTGTCAACAGCTCATGTCAAGCAAGTTCACACCCCTCGTAAATGATGTGGAAACCTTCAAAGGCCCCAGGCCTGTGGAAAATATGGACCAGACTGCAGATACCTGTATAAAGGCATTCTATGGACACATTCAGGAATGCATGGATCATGAAACCACATATGAAAGCATGACCCAATTCTCCAAAGGCAGATGTCCTGTGTGCCGGACACCAGCCATAAACACACTATACAATAGAAGGATGACGCCACTACATGATACAACAACCTCCCAAAATGTGAAGGCATCACTGATGAGTATTGGAAGACAACTACAGGCACCCATACAATTGTCTAAGGCCATCTTTGAGAGAAGATTCCACAAGCCACTGAGGATAATCACAAGGCTTTCTGTAGTTATGTTAGGAACCTGGGTGGTACTACCCAGATATGCTCAGAGGTAATCCAAGATGTCACACGAAATACAAAACACACAGACATTGCCATCATCCTAGTGGACATGTTCACTGCTGTCTTCTCCCCCCCACCACACCAAAAGGGCAAATATGTCTCGCGGCAGAGTGCTGCCCCCCCTGACATCACAGATGCTCAGGTAAGAGATGCCCTTCCCAAAGCAATAAACACTGCATCAATGGGACCAGACAGTGTCCCAGGATGTGTCCTACATGAACCACAAGAAGAGTTACACCCAGACATAACACCACTGTTCAATCCCAGCCTTACTACACAATATGTGGCCAAAGAGTGGTGTACAGCAACAGTGGTCCCTCTACATTCAGGTGGTGCCTTCACGGATCCTGGACACTATTTGCCCCATATGTCTGACTAGCTTTGTCTGCAAAGCTATGGCAAGGATCATCAAGAACCTCACATATCTAGATATTGTGGACCTACAGACATGTCACTATACACAGTTTGGCTTTGTTAATGGCAGATCCTGCCTCTCAAACCTGTTTGATTTCTTTGAAACAGTCACCAAGGCCACTGTCAAGGGGAAGGAGGTCTACACAGCCTACCTGGACCTTGCATAAGCCTTTGATACAATACCCCACTTGTGCATTCTAGGGAAGCTCACCAGTGTACATATTAACCCCTATGTCACTATGGTTATTGCACAGTGGCTCAAGGGCAGAACACACATGGCTAGAATTGCTGGAGCCATGTCAGCCTCCAACCTGGTACAAGTGGTGTCCCACAAGGCTCAGCCCTGGGAGCTGTCATGTTCATTATATATTTATCATAGGTACAGGCCAACATGGAAGTACTGTGACTGAGCAAGTCGCAGATGACCACAAACCGGACACCATAATCAACTCTCCAGCTAACACACGCATCCTCCAAAAGGGCCTCTTGCAAACACACGACTTGTGCCACAGCCATGGCCTCAAGGTGAATGACAGAAAGCATATAGTCATCCCCTTTGTCAAACACAAAGTGACCACAAAGTACCACATATGTGTTAATCCATTACATGCAGATGAAGGAATTATGGACCTTGGGGTACACAGGTTGATAGCATTCTACCATTTGACAACAACATGGACAAAGTGGTTAGGAAAGCATGTTATATGGGCCACATCATCATGATGGGATCCACATGTAGATCAGGGGAGGACTTTGTGCCCCTTTACTCATCCCTCATCATGCCCATAATTGACTATGATGAACCTGTCGGCATGCACCTTACCAGACACCTGCAGCAACTGGAGATACCACATACGTACCTCGACAAGAGGATCAAAGGGCTCAAACAGATGCCACATACTGACTGGTTAAAGAAACAGCAGCTCTACTCAGTGGCATACTGCCTCTTCATAGGCAATCTGTGCCTGACATATAAAGCCATGTCAAACCCTCACTTAATGGCCATGCTGCACCTCAGAATATCCAGATCCCATCAGGATACACGCTGGAAAGACTTGAACCTCAGGAGTGATATACATAGGACATGCTGGAGGGGCACATTCACAACTCAGAGGCTCCCTTCATTCTTGAATATTATCCCAATAGAGGTTAGGCAGAGTGGCTCAGTGACTATCTTCAAGAGTGATATTAATGACTGGATGTGACATTGTAGGGTTACCCTGGGTATCACTTATGTGTCACTGTGAGACAGAGGCACAGTATACTAACCTTGGAAAAGGGCATAGCAAGACAGATTTACAATGCATGTTGAAAGCCACACACATTCTGGCTAGATGGATACATGCCCTGGGCAGACATCCCTGTATGAACCTATGGACCTATGTATCTTGTTCACCATTGGCCCTATGTGCTGTTAATCACCAATGCGATCTCAATACTATGGTAGCATGTGCAAAGGTCAGTTGTCAGTCACCTCTATGGTACAGTTGTGGAATATGTGTGTCATGTAGTAATGTCACAGCTGCCACATGTACACAGTCAACCCTATCCCCTACCCATGGATGTACAACACATGTATGAGATGGAAACACATGGCCAAACTGTGGACTAAGCACCCTGAACCCAGTACTGGCATAACCTGTCTGGTGGCATGAAATATTACAGTGACAGCAATATCAATCTGATGTGGACCTACACGGACAGCAATACAAGCATGGAAACACACCGGGCCAGTTGTGGAGCCTAAGGATAGCATCCTGCATGACTGGCAGACATCTCTGCAGCTGGCACACAGGCATACATTAGGCCTGCACACAGCATGCATAACACATAGCACACAAATCCTGTGTGTCAAACAAGCACAGTCTGTACAGCTATACAACACTACTGCCGCAGTTGTGTTAGGTACTTTTATTGTCCAGTACAGTGAGAACATGCTCACCAGGCTGGACAAGGTGTAGGTCACAGTGATATGCTCATGGGGCACTGTGGTCCACCACATAACACAAACATACAGGTCAGTCAGATGCATGGACACATATGACTCAGTCATTGTCCATGCCACCACAGCTGATGTGGGATGTCCCTCACTGGGATACATGATAGGGAACATGGAAGGGATCACTGAGCAAGTGACACAGGCTGGTAGACCCTGACCTTGGTTGGCATCAGACCCTCACCAGGGATTCTGACATATTACTGAATGCTAATGAATTAGTGTAGCTACAACACCCTAGCTGAACGGTTCTTAGCATGCAGTCACTGCATTGCTATGGAATAAGGTCTTACCACTCCCACAACAGGTGAAAACATGCAGCACCTGTACATCAACAACATGAAGACTATATGCCCCAGACCAGGTGTGTATCCCTCACTACTAGGCTGATAGCATCTACATCTCACACTGTATATACACATCCCACATGCAGCACCTGCACAGAAGACCACAGTCATAATGTTACCCTGTGCAAATACCATGTATTCACATGTGGCAGGCATCACACATGGTAACTATTGAAGGTCACAGGTACATATGTGTATTTGGCACACATACATCATGTGTGCATTGCCATAACTGGTTTAATCAATGTCATGCATTATTGTGAGGGACAACCCGCACACATGGGCATTCTGTGTGGGCAAAACACACGTGGCATGTCTGTAATCAAAAGCCATACATAATTGTGATATCGTTTAGAAAGGGGTATGTGCATCCTGTAGTGTGTTTTCCCAGTTGCCAAAAGGGATATTTCAGTCATACACATGTACCCCCCTCTTCACACACACTTGCCACTTGCTGGATTCAAACCCCTACCTAATTATGTTATGACACTAGAGACGGACGCATTAGCACAGCACGCTATTCACATTACTGGGAGATTTCCTTTCCCCTGATATACTTATAGGGTGCTGACATCATCAGAGTTTAGAAAGTGGAATGAGCATCCTGTGGTGTGTTTTCCCAGTTGCCAAAAGGGATGTCCCTTTAATACACATTTGCCGGATTCAAACCCCTACCTAACTATGTTATGACACTAGAGATGGATGCATTAGCGGAGCGCGCTATTCGGATTACTGATAGATTCCTTTTCTCCTGATATACTTATAGGGTGCTTACATGATCAGTGTCTAGAAAGGGGAATGAGCATCCTCTGGTGTGTTTTCACAGTTGCTAGGAGTAACATTTGGACCAAGTGTGTGAGCATGCCCAGTTCAGCCTTCCCATGGCATGTTGTGTGAAAGATGTCTCATTTATCTAAGTGTGTGAGCATGCCCAGTGTGGGCTTCCCATATGTTGAACTCTGCAGCCCATCACATTTGTGGATGAGTGTGACCTTCAACAAATACCTCCAGTTTATGGTTGTGTGTTCTGTGCCATGTTGTGTAGTTACTGTCCAAATGCTGTTTGTGTGAACACAACAGGGAGTATACTGTGCCTGCAGGTTTTGCATGGGATACTTTGCACACAATTGTCAACATCCGTTCATACTGACCTAACACTGTAGTACTGTATAGTGTAGTGGTTCGGTACTTTCACTGTGGTGGTCAGTATCCTGGGCTTTAGTCCTATCACTGCTTTACATTTCCATAGTGTGCACAACAGCCTGGTTAGGGTCCAGTTGTGCACATCTGCACAAAGGCGGTGCCTCTACGGACCCTGGTAATTACTGCCCCATAAGCTTAACAAGTCTAGTCTGCAAAGCTATGGAGAGGATCATAATTGAGCTCATAAACAAAGATATAGGGGACATGCAGACATTGTACCCGTCCCAGTTTGGCCTGGTCAAGGGCAGATCATGCCTTTTGTACTCGGTTGACATCTTCAAAACGGTCACTTAGGCCATTGTTGGGGAAAGGCAGTCCATACAGCCTACCTTGGCCTTGCAAACACTTTCAACACAATACCCCACTCAGGTATTGTGGAAAACCCTAACAACTGAAATGTAAACCCATATGTCACAAGATGGGTTGCAAACTGGCTTAAGGACGGACCCACAGGGTTAGAGTTGCTGGCACTATGTTAGACTCCAGGCTGGTCACAGGTGGTGTCACACAGGGCTCAGTCCTTGGCCCCTATTGTTTGTCATGTACTTCCCAGAAGTACAGGCCAACATGGGAGGACTTTGGCTGACAATGTTTGCATATGACTGCACACTGGGCGCCATAGTGGACAGTGCATCAGACACGGATATCCTTCAGAAGGGACTCACGGTAACTGATAGCTGGTGCCAGAGCCATGGCCTGAAGTCAAAGTGCACAACATGTGTAGACATACCCTTCAGGAAAAGCAAGGTAACCCCAAGCTACCATATAGGTGGCAATCCTCTAAGCACAGAGGAGGTTATCATGGACCTGGGGACCCAGGTTGACAGTCGCCATTCTTCTGACACTCACGTTGCTAAAGTGGCTAGAAAGACCTTCTACATTGCCCACCTGATCAGGATGGGATTCACATCCAGATCTAGTGGGTCATTGTTCCCCTGTACTCTTCACTTATCAGACCGGTGATCGAGTAGAATACCCTATTCTGGATGTATCTCACCCAACATCTGCAGCAATTGGAGACACCCTGAATGTCCCCCACCTAAAGGATAAAGGAACCCCAACATCTGTCATATGCTGCCAGATTGAAGACACTCCCGCTCTATTCAGTCACATACCGTCTGCTTAGAGGTGACATGTGCCTGACAGGCAAGGCCATGTCCAAACAGGGATTAATGGACATGCTCCACCTCAGAATCAGCAGATCCACCTGAACCAGTAGTGCAAGTGACTTACACCTTAGCATGGATGTACGTTGGACATGTTGGAGTGATGGAGTTGTCACTCGGAGACTCCCTATGCTGTGGAATACAATCCCGGTCCATGTGAGGCAGAGCACCTTGCTGGCTGTGTTCAAGAGATATCTTGACCTGTGGATGGGAGGTCATACGTTTAACCCGGGGATTGTCACTGTGTCACTGCTGGAGAGAGGCATGACAAAATAATAGGCACAGTACTGTTTCCATATAAGGGGTGGTGTACGCCAACAAACTCTGAGCTAGGCTTATACCTGACTTAGGGAAGATAGCCTAGTATAACCCTATGTACCTATGAACCTATCTGACCATGTTGCATTATGTTCAGATGTGAACTACTTACAACAGCCTCATCCAACATCAGTAGTGTATTCCACAACATGGGTGTACATTGGCAAACACTACCGATGTGCCGTAGGCCATTTCTAATGCTAGTCGGAGAGTGTGTTTGTCCGTCAACACATTGTAAGTGTAGTTTGCCATGACATATGTCTTGTTTAGTATACTGTGCCTCTGTCTACCTGTGACATAACATTGATACCCAGGGTAAACCTACCATCTCCCATCCACTCATTAGGATTCCTGTTGAGGGAATCAATGAGTGACTCTACGGATAACCTGTACTGGTAGTTTACTCATGCGTGGGGGTGGCTTCTGTGTTATGGATAATGCAGTACAGCCTGTCCTATGTATGTCAGTGCTGGGGTTCAGGTCCCTCATGTGCATAGCTCCCTGCCATTCAGATTGTACAAGGTGCAGCATGTGCATTGATTCCAGCTTGGACATGGCTTTCTACATCAGGCACAGCTTGTGTCTGGGTGGACAGCATGGCAGTGTGTGGAGCTGCACTCTGTTTAATCAGGCGACACATTACATGTGTTCCAGCTCTTTCATACTCCTGGTGAGGTACTGTTGTGGACTTTACAGTTGCTGGATGTGTCTGCATGAGGTACACCCACAGGGGCTGTTGTGGTCATTTCTAATGCTGATGAAAGATAACTGCAGAACCACAATGACCTCCCTTAGCTAGATGTCAGAAAGCATGGACCATGCAATCACAAATAAAAACAGGACCCTCTCCACAAAGGGAAAGTGGCCTGTCTGGTGGACCACAGCCATAAACAAACTGTATAACAGATGAGGGATACTAATGCAAGACAGAGCTACATCTCCAAAAGGGAAGACAGCTGTGATTAGCACTAGTAGAAAGCTACATTATGTCATAAAGACATGCAAGGTCAACTTGGGGACATAAATCACCAAAGACAATGAAGGTAACCACACTGCTTTCTTCAGTTATGTCAGACACCTGGTTGGGAACCCTCAGATATGCTCAGAGTTGGTACACAGCAACATATATTCCAGTGACCTGACAGATATTGGCAACATTCCGGCGGACAGCTTCAGTGCGATTTACCCTCCCTCACCCCCAAAAGAAGATAGTTATCACAGCTGTATGTAACCTCACTGTCATCTTGGATGTCCATGTGAGAGCCGCACTCAGCAAAGACAAGTACACAGCATCAATGGGACCTGATGGTATCCCCGGTTGCATGCTATGTGAACTCCAGAAGGAGCTGGACCCGTATATACAAATGCTATTTAACCTTAGCCTTGCTACAGGATATGTACCTGAACACTGGCGACGGCAACAGTGGTCCCACTCCACAAAGGAGATGCCTCCACAGACCATGGCAACTACCACCACACAAGCTTAACCAGCCTTGTCTGCAAAGCTATGGGAAGAGTCATTATGGAGCTCTTACACAGAGACATTGCTGACCTACAGACCCTTGATCCCACCCAGTTCAGCTTTGTACAGGGCAGATCCTGCCTTTTGCACCTAGTTGACTACAATGAAACTGTCAGTAGGGCCATTGATGAGGGCTACACAGTCCACACAGCCTACCTGCACTTGGCTAAGGCCTGTGACACAATACCCCACTCAGGCATCATAGACAAGATCAACAGCTGACATATAACACCATATGTCACAGGATAGGTTGCAAAATGGCTAGGAAACAGAACCCATAAAGTCAACATTGCAGGTGCCTTGTCGGATTCAAAGCCAGTCACAGGTGGTGTCCCACAAGGATGTGTCCTGGGACCCCTCTTAATTGGTATTTACTTTTCAGATGTGAGAGCAAACATAGGAGGGTTGTGGCTGACAAAGTTTGCAGATGACTGCAACCTAGGCACCATAGTGAATACATCAGCTGGCACACACATCCTACAGAATGCCGTCACAAAGACGGATAGCTGGTGCCAGACTCATGGCCTGAAACTGAATGCAACTGATGTGTAGTCATCCCCTTGGGAGGAACAAAGTACCCACAGATCAATACATAGACAGCAACCCACTGAGCACAGAAAACAAATCAGACACCTGGGGACACGTGTAGATAGTGACATCTCGTTTGACACCCATGTTACCAAAGTGGTTAGAAAGACTATCTATCTTGGCCACCTTATCATGGAGGGTTTTCCATCCAGATCATAGGAGGTCATTGTACCACTATACTTCTCCCTTATCAGGCCCATGATTGAATACAAAGCCCCATTTGGTATGTACCTCACCCAGCACTTGCAACAGCTGGTGAGACCCCAAAAGTACCTTACCATGAAGATCAGGGGTCTACAACACATGTCATATGCTTCCAGAATAGAGGAAACCCAGCTTTATTCAGTGTCATACTGCATACTTACAGGTGACCTATGCCTGACATACAAGACCATGTCCAATCAGGATTTGGTGGACATGCTCCACTGCAAGCAATCCAAATCCACCAGAACCATGAGAGCTGCAGATTTGAACCTCAGCACATACATGTATAGGACATGCTGGAGGGACAGAGTCATAACTCAGAGGCATCTCACACTCTAGCAGAGTATCCCAGTTCATGTTGGACAGAGTCCCTCACTGACTCTCTTCAAGAGACATCTGGACAACTGCATATGAGACAGAGGCACAGACTAGACAGAGGCACAGTCATGTTATTCAGTTACGTAAGGGGGTCATAATGAGTCACTACTAAGTCAGAGGCACAATATTCGGAATCTATTCTGTACACTTATTACCACTATAAGGGGTGGCAATAGCCACATCACTATGGCTAGGCATATACATGCACTAGGGCAGATAGCCTACTAGTAAACTATGACACTATGAAACTATAGTGTATGTGTAGGTATTGTCAGTCAAGCACTATGATGTGGTTTGGGGGGCTTGATATCTCACTGTATTCCAACATTGTTTTGTCTATTCCTTCTAGCATGTCTAGGGATCAGTTGCTAGTGTCCTCTCCTGCTCAGCTGGTGAACCTGGGAATATTGAGGCAATGTTACAATTGCCTCATGTACACTGACAACCCTCTCCTTCTCCCATAAAATGCACATACATGTGAGAGATGCAACTATATAGCCAAAGTGAGGCTGAGCTCTCTCAACATAGGACTAGCAAGACCAGAGAGAAGGTGAAGGTAACCACACACATCACAAACCCAGTCTCACATAGCACTATCACAACTTAAAATCATACACATAGACACACAAAGACATACTCAGAGGCTCTGATCAGAATTCTACCAAAACAGCAGCGGCCACCACAGCAGACACCCACACAACTGCCTCCACAGGGCACAGCACATGCAACACATTGACCACAGAGTCAGTGTGCCAAACAGTCACAGCCCTTAAGGCCAAACACAATGCCAGACACACTTGTCATAGGTGACTCCATAGTCAGACACACTGACGCCCCGCTCACCAGATCGAGTACGGAGGAGGTCACAGTAAGCTGCCTATCGGGCACTGGAATCCACCACATAATGCAAGCACTCAGGTCACTCAACTGCAAGTACAAGTCTGACCCAGTCATTATCCATGCTGGTGTGAACGACCTGAGATGTACCTCCCTGGACTACATGGAAAGAGACATAGAGGATCCCTCTGATTATGTAGGCCAGGCAGGTATGACCCTGACCTTGAGCAGTATACTACCTTCACCAAGTATGATGCCACATAAACAGAGACAAGATGATCAGCTGTAATAATTTGCTTAAACTATGGTGTCGTTCAAAGGGGGTCCAATGTCTGTCTGCCTGGGATGACATGCTGGACAGGCCACGCTGATTTGCAAGGGATGGCTTGCACCTGTCACCCCTGGGCTTCCGGATTTCAGATGATGATCTTGCCACCCCCATTGTGCCTTTTTTATGCAAGAATCATATTCTACACCTACCACCCTAGAACACAGAAAAGGAAAGACACTAAGGGTAATGCTGCTCAATGCCAGAGGTCTCAACCTCAAGCTGCACACACTCAACGCCCTTCTCAGTATGTAGCACATTGATGTCTGTGCTGTGCCTGAAACCTGGTTCACGGCTTCTGACAGCACCCCGGCACTATCGGGTGTTACCTCATATCATGCGTTCCGGCACCAAAATCCGGACAACACCAGGAAAGGAGGGTGGGTGTCCATATTCATTAGGGACACCCTCACCTCAAGGTTGGTGGCAACACACAAAGCATCGGAGACCATCCAGGTGCCAGTAACCATAGGCAAGACTGCTCTGCAGTTTGTAGCATGTTACATGCCACCCTCTCAAACTCAGGTACCTCACACAGCTGTCCGAAAACACTGGAGGGGATAACTGTATCTCCAAACACCATCATACTGGGTGATTCCAACTATCAAATATAGACTGGGATCACTAGTCAAGCCCCAACACTCTAACCCAAAGGTTCCAAGAGTTCATACACTCAAATGCCATGGAACAACTGGTCACCATCCCCACAAGTGGAGACAACATACTAGAACTCATCATCACGAACATGGGGTCACACTGTTCAACACCAGCAGTATACCCATCATTGGTGAGATCAGATCATGCACTAATCTCAGTGGGAGTCCACATCCCACCCACACCCCAGATGGAAAACAAACAGTGAAGACCGTCTCAAATGCCGACTTCACATTTCTAAGGACTGATATGGTCTCTTTCAAGGCCCCCAAGCCAACGGACACCATTACCCAAGCCGCTGTATCACTTACAAATGCCTTCTACCAGCACCTCCAGGGCTGCATGGATCAAGCAATCCCAAACAAAACAAAGAATCTTTGTACCACAGGCAAGCATCCAGTCTGGTGGACCCCAGCCATAAACAAGCCCTACAACAAAAGGAAGGAGCTACTACAACATAGAGCGACATCCGTAGAAGGGAAGACACTCCTGCTCATTATGAGTAAAACACTGGGTTCCCCCATACAATCATCCAAGGCAAGTTTTGGAAGTAAACCCGCTCAGGACTCAAGGGACAATCATGAGGCCTTTTTTACCTATGTTTGACACCTGGGAGGGAACTCACAAATATTCTCAGAATTAGTTCGGAATGATGTAAATATCACTGAACCTACAGACATTGCCAACATACTGGCTGACAGGTTCAGAGCGGATCCCCCCCCCTCCACCCAAACTGGAGGGGTATCTACACCAGAGGATTATAGCCCCCCAAACATCTCCAATGCTGGGGTGAGAACTGCTTTATCCAAGGCGGAAAACACTTTATCCATGGGACCAGATGGTGTCCCCAGTTGTGTGCTCCATGAACTCAATGAGGAATTACACCCGCAGTTAGGGCAGCTGTTTAATCTTAGCCTCACCTCAGGATATGTGCCCAAGGAGTGGCATACGGCAATGGTGGACCCACTTCACAAAGGAGGTGCCTCCACCAACCCCGGAAACTACCATCCCATCAGCTTGACAAGCCTGCTCTGCTAAGCTATGGAGAGGATCATAATGGGAATGATAAATGAAGACATAAGGGACTTGCAGACATTGGATCCAATCCAGTTTGGCTTTGTCAAGGGCAGATCATGCCTTTTAAACTTGGTTGACTTTTTCATGACAGTCACCCAGGCCATTGACGTGGGCAAGGCAGTCCACACAGCCTACCTTGACCTGGCAAAGGCTTTCGACACAATACCCCACTCAGGTATCATTGAAAACATCACCAGCTTAAATGTGATCCCATACATCACAGGATGGGTTGCAAACTGGCTAAGTGACAGAACACACAGGGTCAAAGTTGCTGGTGCCATGTCACACTCCAGAGCTGTCACAAGTGGTGTCCCACAGGGCTCAGTCCTGGGCCCACTTTTGTTCATCATCTACTTTTCAGAAGTACAAGCAAACACAGGAGGATTATGGCTGACAAAGTTTGAAGATGACTGCAAACTGGGAACCATAGTTGGAAACCCATCTGACACAGACATCCTTCAGAAGGGTTTCATAGACACAGATAACTGGTGCCAGAGCCATGGCCTTACATTAAACGCTAAACAATGCATAGTCATACCCTTCGGGAACAACAGGGTTACCCCTAGTTCCCATCTAGGTGGCAATCCTCTAAGCACAGAAGAGGTTATCAGGGACCTGGGCACCCAGGTTGACAGTAATATTTCATTTGACACTCACATTGCCAGAGTAGGCCTGGGGCTGTTCCTGCTATTAGGACAGAGGTGTGACCTGGTAGTGTCAGGGTGCTGATGTGGGCTTTGACCCTGTTTTCTATTACAGCACTGATATCTACATTCTCTATACTGTGTGCGTTTACACTGCACGCATTTATACTTCTGGCATTGGGTAGCATTACATCTAGGTTACTATCCCTTGTGGTACCTATGAGTTAGGTTTGTGTTTTTTGTGGTTTATGATTGGTGAGGGTGGATGTTAGTCAGGTCCTCAGGTGTGCATATGGTACATGGTATTACATTACTTAACACATGGCATTCATGCCTCAGGTGGTGCTGCAGGGCTGCCTCTGTCGGATGCACATACTACACTCCCTGTACATGTTTGGAAGCAGGTTGTGTCATGTTAGGCATCCCTGTTACTATATGAGTGAGTCAGAGCGGGTATCAGTCCCAGTGTTCCTACTGAACAAGTGTATGTGCTATGCGTTGCCTCTTTGCCAAGGCCAGGGCATACTGGGCATGCCTCCTTCTGCCTACTGGGACAAGGTCAGGTTGTTCCTCCTCCGAGTCACCCTCTGCCTGTGGTGGCCTTGGCAATGGTGGGGGGATGTTAGGCCCAGCCCTGTGCTGGTCCTGCTGCAGCTGTTTCCGCAGGATCATATTATGTAGCATAGCACATATCATGACCATTTGGGTACATGTAGTTGGTGTGTACTGCAAGGCTCCACCAGATGTGTCCAGACACCGGAACCATGACTTGAGCAGCCCAAACACATGCTCTATGACATTACGTGTTTGTGCGTGTGCCTCATTATGGCGTTCCTGTTCAGGTGTGTGTGCATTTCTGATGGGTGTCATCAGCCACGGCTCAAGTGCATAACCTGCATCCCCCACTAGGTGTCCGTGTGGGAAGTCCCCACTGGCAAATGATTGGTACAGCTGCGTCAGATGCCTGATGTGGGAATCGTGGTAGCTCCCAGGGCAGCCAGCACACACACATTCATTATTATGCCCTGGGCATCACACACGACCTGGCAGTTGATGGAGGGGTATCCCTTGCGGTTAATGTAGACTCTACCCCGCTCACCAGCTGGTGCTTTGATGCATACGTGCATGCAGTCTATTGCACCCAGCACCTCAGGGTATCCCGCTATTTGCTGGAAGAGACGCATATTGCTGGCCACAACCTCACGGTCATTAGGGACATATATATGATCACCGACATGTGCTGACATGGCATCCAGGAACTGGTGCAGTACCCTGGAGGCTGATGCCTGTGATATCCCCATCATATCACCAGTTGGTCTCTGGAAGGTACCAGTTTCTAGTATTCTTAGGCCAACACATACCTTGGTTTCCACTGGGATGGGTTCCCCTCTGTTGGTTCTGTGTGTGAGATGTGGCCTGCACAGCTCAACAATCTGCTGCAGAAGGTCTCTGTCCACTCTGTAGCTCTACTATCTCCAGCTCATGTAACCCATGGTAGGTGACCCTGGGCCTGTATACTCTTCTCCTTCTCCTCACTCTGGGTTGTCTGTCAGCATCTGCATTGTCACCACCCTCAGCAATTCGCCTATGCCTGATTATAACAGCTATGGCAGCCCCTAGCATTTCTGCTCTGAGTTCAGCTTTTTTCAGTTTTCAATTCTGATAGCTTACTTTCTTGCAGTATCTCTTGTGAGAAACACCCTGCACTGCTCTTTGTAGTGGTTTAAATGCTGGGTTGGGCTTCTAGTCTGCCTGCATAATTGCCTGCTTCCAATTGTTTCCAACAATTAACTGCAGCAGTATCCTCTGGCAGTTTCCGTGTATTTTAGTTGTTTCCTGTTTCCTCTTTGTTTCCTGAGGGGGAGTAATGTGCACACCAGCTTAAACACGCTCACAGTCACTTAAATGCGCGCACACATCCCTACACGGTGTTACACGCGCGCACACATCCTTACACGGTGTGAACTAGGCTGATTCATGTTAAAACGTGCGCACACTGCCTTCCACACGTGCACGCCCGCGCAAACCATTGTAAACGGTTTGCAACACGCTCCTATATGTTGAGCCTGCCTTACACGCGCGCACACGCGCGCATGCATGTATTTCAAGAAACTTTGAGTGTAGGGATAGTGTAAACCTTCAATTTCTTGACTTTCCTAGTGTTCTGCTGGGACACACCTCCCTCCCTGAAGTCTGTCTGTCATCTTTCATCTTACATTGCCCTCCAATCTGGTACATTTGTATCTATCCCCCCCCCCCGTGATGTCACCTACCTCTTGCTCTGTTCCTCCCCCTTCTCTAACTCTTACACTACTCAGAAAGTGCTCATTACCTATGTAGCAGTGTGATTCAGTATTGTAACCCTCATTTACATAGGATTGCCTAGTAATGCTTAGTTACATGTCTTACACGGAGCTTCCCCCCCTTGACAACCACTAAACGGAGGCCATATTGTTTTTGGTCTGCAAGTCCCTCCATTGACATTCCATGTAATACATAAATCCCACAATTGTGGGCTTATAAGCTTCGGTTTTTAGTTTTAGGTAGCGCACCCCGTTTGCACGGTTGTGCGCTGCAGTTAAACCTCAAAATCCCGTGAAAAAAAAAAAAAGTTATATAACATATTTTTGCAAAGGTTTTTCATGCCAATGGCCACATATTTGGCCATTGGCATGCTTAATGAAACAAATGCACCCTTTATTTGGAGCTGACATAGCTCCGTTTTTAATTTTGCAGAAATGTACTCAGTTGTCAGCTGAGTACATTTCTGCAGCTAACACGTCCGTTACACGGACTGGTTTCTGCTTCGTGGATCGCTCAGATACCTCATTTGCATATCTTTGAGCTGCAAATGAGGTATTGAGTATTTCCACACCCAGTCCGTGTAAGAGACGTGTTAGCTGTCTCTTACACGGAGATTTGGGCTGTTCCTGAATCGGGAGGCTTACACGGAGGCTTACACTACTCTTGAACTCCATGTAAGCCTTCCTGAATCTGGCCCATAGTGTATATATTTTATATTCAGACCTGTTCTGTTTGTGATGATGTAGCTGAGTTTGTTTGTTTTACTTGTGATATTCCAAAAAACAACAGGAAGCACTTGAATGTAACCACCAAAAACAACGAACAAGTGCTGTAAGCCAAAGAAAACTGCAGAACCACAAATCCACTTCGAATCTTTTAATGAACCAACTCCACAGACCATACACATTAACGCAGTTGCACAGGACAATATACTAGCGTTTTCATCCAATCCACTTGGACTTCATCAGACAATGTTCTAACATTTAATTACTCTATATATATTAAATGACCAACCCTCCAACCAATAAAAATCCCCCAAAGACATTTAAATTAAACCTATGAACCAACAAGCCTCATAAATATTAAAATTAAAATGAATAACTAGCTATGAAAGTGCGTGTGCATAAACATCTAAAATATCTACATAATTAAAACCTATGAATCACATAAATAAAGTGCATATGTATATACTGTTTGATTAAATGATTTTATACAAACATTGTTGAACAAAGTGCTTGTGCTTACTAACATACTAATGTTCTTAAACATAATGAAGCAACTCCCTCTACT
This sequence comes from Protopterus annectens, assembly GCF_019279795.1. NCBI lineage: Eukaryota > Metazoa > Chordata > Ceratodontiformes > Protopteridae > Protopterus > Protopterus annectens. The sequence continues at coordinate 1,115,178,076 of NC_056748.1, forward strand.
GTCATAAATCAATATTGCACATAACATTCCACAACACAAAAAACCACTTACTTTAAACAAATTGAATTAAAACCTCACTAAATACTGTTTAAATATGAATACTTTACATAAATATAATTAAATAAACATATTTCAACACATCAAATACTATCACATTCTATTCTGTTTAAAAACTATTAAATTTTATTAGCCCTTATTTTTAATAAGGATGAAATACTCAAGTAATCATTTAACCCTGGTTTTTTACTGGTCTCCAGGTACACCTGCCACCACAATTCCTTACTCTCCAAGATCTCTTCCCAAGTACCACCCCTTATATCCTTTTCAACCTGTTGTAACACGAAAAAATAAAATTTGCATCCTCTACATTCTTTACTATGCTTGAATAAGGCACTAGTTTCTTTCCCTTTTTGAATATCATATACGTGTTCATAAATTCTTTTCTTTAATTCCCTTTCTGTTTTTCCCACGTAATATGATGGACACTTATCACAAGTTGCCAGATAGACCACCCCTTTTGTATCACAACTATATTTACCTTTACTCTTAATTAACATATTTCTACTATCTATGAATATCTCACTCTTATTACTAATATATGAACATTGATTGCACCGGCCACATTTATACGTTCCTACTTTTTTTCTCAACACGTCATACTTCCAATAATCCATATCCTTTTTGTTTTCCAACATGTTTTTTATACTTCTTGAATTTCTAAAAATAATCTTCGGTTTAAAACTATTAATTCCTTCTATGTCTGTTAAAGCAGCAAATTTATCCCATTCTTTACTTAAAATATTTCTTATTCCCATATTATGAATGTTATACTCAATTATGAGGTTTCTATGGTACTGGTTTTCCTCAGTCACCCTATCCTTGTTTTCTTCACGTGTTGTTTTAAATTCAATCCTACCCATAATTGGTTTAAATCTGTCTGCCCTACCTATTTCTACTTCCCTTCTAATGTCATTTACAAATTTCTCTGGGTATCCCCTTTCAATAAACATCTTCTGCAATGTATCACATTCAACAAAAAAGTCTTCATCCAGGGTAGTCATCCTTGATCCCCTCACGAACTGCCCTTTAACTATGTTACGCTTGCAGTGTAAGGGGTGCGCACTTTCATAATGCAAATAAGAATTGACATAGGTTTTTTTCCTATATACCCTGGATGAAAATTACTTCAACGTGTTATTTTTAACCAATTCAATGTCCAGATACTGTAGAACCTCATGATTGACATTATATGTAAATTTAAGGAAATTAGTAGTTTTACCTATATATTCCAAAAATTCCTTGAATCTTTCTTGCCCCCCTATCCAAAAAATAACTATATCATCTAGGAATCTTTTATACATAATCCATTCCTTCTTAAATTCTGATTTTAATATATATTTTTCTTCCCATTTGGACAAAACTATGTTGGCATATGTTGGTGCACATGCCGCACCCATAGACACCCCAGTCCTCTGTTGAAAGTATTCACCATCAAATAACAAAAAATTGTATTTTAAGACGGTGTCCATGAGTGCCACTGATAAAATCTTGTCTTCTTGTGTCATAGTTTTGTCCAAAAATACACATTCCTCAAACCACTTCATTCCACTAGTGTGTGGTATGCAGGAAAAAAGATCCACTATGTCTATAGTTATAAATAATAGGTCGGTGCTATAACATTCAGGTGTTAATTGTTTTAAAAAATCCCATGAGTCTTTCAATATTACTTGATTACTTGTCCATATATGCTTGGTTGTAATATCTATGTATTTTGCTAGGGGTTCTGTTTTAGACCCTCCTGCAGTAACAATGGGTCTTAGGGGGGGGTCCATCACATTTTTATGGACTTTCGGGATTCCGAACATGGTGGCCATCCTAGGTTTTACTACTGTTAAAAACTTGTGTAGTTCAGGCTTTAACACCCTTTCTAACACAAAGTCATTCAACATATTGTCTATTCGATGATACGCAACATTTACCTCATTTTTTGAGACCACTGAATATTTTGTTTCGTCTCTTAGTATCATGTTCATCTTTCCTTCATAGATTATGTTGTCCATAATGACGACACCCCCCCCCCTTATCTGGTTTCATAACTCTGATAGTGTCCTCATTAATTAATTCCATTAATGCCTCTTTTTCATCTTTATTCAAGTTATTATAGTATATCTTCCTATTATTATTATTATGTTCAGTTCTAATTCCTTCTTCCAAAATTCTTTCAAAATTTCTTAACTGGGGTAACAAGGGTGGGTTAAAAGTAGATTTCCTTTTCAATTTTATAACTCTATTGTCACTACTATAACCATTATTGCTTACCAAAACACTCAAATTAATTCTTCGCATAAACAACTTGGTATCTAGAATTGTGGTGGTGGTGTCACCCTTTGAACTAGGAATAAATTTAAAACCTTTACTAAGTAATTTAAAATGATTAACCTTAACATCAAAATTACCATAATTGTAAATAGAAAAATCCTTATATGTATGAATAACTTTATTTACAACATTAATATCATGTACTTCATTTCTATCCAAATTCGGGCTGTTTGGAGAGTGGGTGTTTATCAATACCTCCCCCTCCCCCTTCTCCCCCCCCTCCTGTAAAAATTTTCCCTATAATTGTGAGGCTTGTATACTTCTTCTGTTTCCCTTACTAAAGGAGGGAAATCTTGGTCATAGGTAAAGTCATTCTGAAAATCAGAGTGACTGTAAATGGGTTTATTCCATTTCCTGTTATTAACAAAATTGTTAGCATTCTTTTTAGTCATGATAGGTTCTGGATAGTTAGTCCCATTTTCATATTCCATGATGTCCCTGTGTAATTTACCTAATTTACGTTGCATAACCACATTACATTTGTCATCAATTTCATGCCTAATATTATAATATTGTTGTTTCTCTTCCTTGATACTAAATATTAGGTCATTTTTAATAGCTCCATCCATTTCATCAATGTCTTTAGTCAAACACTTAATATTTCTTTCATTTTCTTCTATTATTAATTTAATAACATCCAAACCACATTGATTAAATACCTTGAGCAAATTTTTATGAAAAATAGAACCACATGTGACATTGTTTGGATACTTACAAATACGAAGACCTTTTGGAACAATTTCCTTTTTTAAGCATTCTAATAAGTATGCATTTTCTATATGTAAAGTTTTGAACCTAGTCATAAGGCCTTTGAGTTTATCAATTTTGACCACATAAGTCTCTCCTTCTTGTTTGTCCAAACCAATGTGTGTATCCATGCCAAAGTCTATATTTCTATTCAACCAATCTCTAGTGCTGATATGGTTAGAACAATCAGTACCTTTGCTTAAATCCGTGCGAGTCGGTTTCTTCCGTTGAGCCCCTGCAGCTGCTCCACGACGCTCATTATTCACTTCAGCCCCTTCGGATTCAACCCCCAGAATGTTAGGAGTGATTAGAGGATTGAAATTAGTCGCTGAGCCCTCGGAAAAGTCGCCGGCGTCATCTTCTTCGCCCATAAGCTGCCTCTTCCGTTTGCTTCTGCTATTAGGCTGTTGTACATCCTCGAACACAAGTTCTTCACAACCTAACTTAGTTTGACTCACTAACATCTTGTGGCAAAGGGGAGTGAGTAAATCTATGAGCTCGGTCAACTGCCCAATCAGCTTCCTTGATTGGCCGAGCTCCTCCGATGCTTCCGAACTCATTGCTGTCCGTTTTTCTTTTCAAAAAGGTTTTCTTGGCCCAGAATAACTCACGAAACACCAAAAAACAACTGGAAGCACTTGAATGTAACCACCAAAAACAACGAACAAGTGCTGTAAGCCAAAGAAAACTGCAGAACCACAAATCCACTTCGAATCTTTTAATGAACCAACTCCACAGACCATACACATTAACGCAGTTGCACAGGACAATATACTAGCGTTTTCATCCAATCCACTTGGACTTCATCAGACAATGTTCTAACATTTAATTACTCTATATATATTAAATGACCAACCCTCCAACCAATAAAAATCCCCCAAAGACATTTAAATTAAACCTATGAACCAACAAGCCTCATAAATATTAAAATTAAAATGAATAACTAGCTATGAAAGTGCGTGTGCATAAACATCTAAAATATCTACATAATTAAAACCTATGAATCACATAAATAAAGTGCATATGTATATACTGTTTGATTAAATGATTTTATACAAACATTGTTGAACAAAGTGCTTGTGCTTACTAACATACTAATGTTCTTAAACATAATGAAGCAACTCCCTCTACTGTCATAAATCAATATCAAAATCATTTAATCAAACAGTATATACATATGCACTTTATTTATGTGATTCATAGGTTTTAATTATGTAGATATTTTAGATGTTTATGCACACGCACTTTCATAGCTAGTTATTCATTTTAATTTTAATATTTATGAGGCTTGTTGGTTCATAGGTTTAATTTAAATGTCTTTGGGGGATTTTTATTGGTTGGAGGGTTGGTCATTTAATATATATAGAGTAATTAAATGTTAGAACATTGTCTGATAAAGTCCAAGTGGATTGGATGAAAACGCTAGTATATTGTCCTGTGCAACTGCGTTAATGTGTATGGTCTGTGGAGTTGGTTCATTAAAAGATTCGAAGTGGATTTGTGGTTCTGCAGTTTTCTTTGGCTTACAGCACTTGTTCGTTGTTTTTGGTGGTTACATTCAAGTGCTTCCAGTTGTTTTTTGGTGTTTCGTGAGTTATTCTGGGCCAAGAAAACCTTTTTGAAAAGAAAAACGGACAGCAATGAGTTCGGAAGCATCGGAGGAGCTCGGCCAATCAAGGAAGCTGATTGGGCAGTTGACCAAGCTCATAGATTTACTCACTCCCCTTTGCCACAAGATGTTAGTGAGTCAAACTAAGTTAGGTTGTGAAGAACTTGTGTTCGAGGATGTACAACAGCCTAATAGCAGAAGCAAACGGAAGAGGCAGCTTATGGGCTTAAGAAGATGACGCCGCGACTTTTCCGAGGGCTCAGCGACTAATTTCAATCCTCTAATCACTCCTAACATTCTGGGGTTGAACCAAGGGCTGAAGTGAATAATGAGCCGTGGAGCAGCTGCAGGCTCAACGGAAGAAACCGACCGCACGGATTTAAGCAAAGGTACTGATTGTTCTAACCATATCAGCACTAGAGATTGGTTGAATAGAAATATAGACTTTGGCATGGATACACACGTTGGTTTGGACAAACAAGAAGGAGAGACTTATGTGGTCAAAATTGATAAACTCAAAGGCCTTATGACTAGGTTCAAAACTTTACATATAGAAAATGCATACTTATTAGAATGCTTAAAAAAGGAAATTGTTCCAAAAGGTCTTCGTATTTGTAAGTATCCAAACAATGTCACCTGTGGTTCTATTTTTCATAAAAATTTGCTCAAGGTATTTAATCAATGTGGTTTGGATGTTATTAAATTAATAATAGAAGAAAATGAAAGAAATATTAAGTGTTTGACTAAAGACATTGATGAAATGGATGGAGCTATTAAAAATGACCTAATATTTAGTATCAAGGAAGAGAAACAACAGTATTATAATATTAGGCATGAAATTGATGACAAATGTAATGTGGTTATGCAACGAAATTAGGTAAATTACACAGGGACATCATGGAATATGAAAATGGGACTAACTATCCAGAACCTATCATGACTAAAAAGAATGCTAACAATTTTGTTAATAACAGGAAATGGAATAAACTCCATTTACAGTCACTCTGATTTTCAGAATGACTTTACCTATGACCAAGATTTCCCTCCTTTAGTAAGGGAAACAGAAGAAGTATACAAGCCTCACAATTATAGGGAAAATTTTTACAGGAGGGGGGGGAGAAGGGGGAGGGGGAGGTATTGATAAACACCCACTCTCCAAACAGCCCGAATTTGGATAGAAATGAAGTACATGATATTAATGTTGTAAATAAAGTTATTCATACATATAAGGATTTTTCTATTTACAATTATGGTAATTTTGATGTTAAGGTTAATCATTTTAAATTACTTAGTAAAGGTTTTAAATTTATTCCTAGTGCAAAGGGTGACACCACCACCACAATTCTAGATACCAAGTTGTTTATGCGAAGAATTAATTTGAGTGTTTTGGTAAGCAATAATGGTTATAGTAGTGACAATAGAGTTATAAAATTGAAAAGGAAATCTACTTTAACCCACCCTTGTTACCCCAGTTAAGAAATTTTGAAAGAATTTTGAAGAAGGAATTAGAACTGAACATAATAATAATAATAGGAAGATATACTATAATAACTTGAATAAAGATGAAAAGAGGCATTAATGGAATTAATTAATGAGGACACTATCAGAGTTATGAAACCAGATAGGGGTGTCACATTATGGACAACATAATCTATGAAGGAAAGATGAACATGATACTAAGAGACAAACAAAATATTCAGTGGTCTCAAAAATGAGGTAAATGTTATGATCATCGAATAGACAATATGTTGAATGACTTTGTGTTAGAAAGGGTGTTAAAGCCTGAACTACACAAGTTTTTAACAGTAGTAAAACCTAGGATGGCCACCATGTTCGAACTCCGAAAGTCCATAAAAATGTGATGGACCCCCCCCTAAGACCCATTGTTACTGCAGGAGGGTCTAAAACAGAACCCCTAGCAAAATACATAGATATTACAACCAAGCATATATGGACAAGTAATCAAGTAATATTGAAAGACTCATGGGATTTTTTAAAACAATTAACACCTGAATGTTATAGCACCGACCTATTATTTATAACTATAGACATAGTGGATCTTTTTTCCTGCATACCACACACTAGTGGAATGAAGTGGTTTGAGGAATGTGTATTTTTGGACAAAACTATGACACAAGAAGACAAGATTTTATCAGTGGCACTCATGGACACCGTCTTAAAATACAATTTTTTGTTATTTGATGGTGAATACTTTCAACAGAGGACTGGGGTCTATGGGTGCATGTGCACCAACATATGCCAACATAGTTTTGTCCAAATGGGAAGAAAAATATATATTAAAATCAGAATTTAAGAAGGAATGGATTATGTATAAAAGATTCCTAGATGATATAGTTATTTTTGGATAGGGGGGCAAGAAAGATTCAAGGAATTTTTGGAATATATAGGTAAAACTACTAATTTCCTTAAATTTACATATAATGTCAATCATGAGGTTCTACAGTATCTGGACATTGAATTGGTTAAAAATAACACATTGAAGTAATTTTCATCCAGGGTATATAGGAAAAACCTATGTCAATTTTATTTGCATTATGAAAGTGCGCACTTACACTGCAAGCGAATAGTTAAAGGGCAGTTCGTGAGGGGATCAAGGATGACTACCCTGGATGAAGACTTTTTTGTTGAATGTGATACATTGCAGAAGATGTTTATTGAAAGGGGATACCCAGAGAAATTTGTAAATGACATTAGAAGGGAAGTAGAAATAGGTAGGGCAGACAGATTTAAACCAATTATGGGTAGGATTGAATTTAAAACAACACGTGAAGAAAACAAGGATAGGGTGACTGAGGAAAACCAGTACCATAGAAACCTCATAATTGAGTATAACATTCATAATATGGGAATAAGAAATATTTTAAGTAAAGAATGGGATAAATTTGCTGCTTTAACAGACATAGAAGGAATTAATAGTTTTAAACCAAGATTATTTTTAGAAATTCAAGAAGTATAAAAAACATGTTGGAAAACAAAAAGGATATGGATTATTGGAAGTATGACGTGTTGAGAAAAAAAGTAGGAACGTATAAATGTGGCCGTGCAATCAATGTTCATATATTAGTAATAAGAGTGAGATATTCATAGATAGTAGAAATATGTTAATTAAGAGTAAAGGTAAATATAGTTGTGATACAAAAGGGGTGGTCTATCTGGCAACTTGTGATAAGTGTCCATCATATTACGTGGGAAAAACAGAAAGGGAATTAAAGAAAAGAATTTATGAACACGATATGATATTCAAAAAGGGAAAGAAACTAGTGCCTTATTCAAGCATAGTAAAGAATGTAGAGGATGCAAATTTTATTTTTTCGTGTTACAACAGGTTGAAAAGGATATAAGGGGTGGTACTTGGGAAGAGATCTTGGAGAGTAAGGAATTGTGGTGGCAGGTGTACCTGGAGACCAGTAAAAAACCAGGGTTAAATGATTACTTGAGTATTTCATCCTTATTAAAAATAAGGGCTAATAAAATTTAATAGTTTTTAAACAGAATAGAATGTGATAGTATTTGATGTGTTGAAATATGTTTATTTAATTATATTTATGTAAAGTATTCATATTTAAACAGTATTTAGTGAGGTTTTAATTCAATTTGTTTAAAGTAAGTGGTTTTTTGTGTTGTGGAATGTTATGTGCAATATTGATTTATGACAGTAGATGGAGTTGCTTCATTATGTTTAAGAACATTAGTATGTTAGTAAGCACAAGCACTTTGTTCAACAATGTTTGTATAAAATCATTTAATCAAACAGTATGTACATATGCACTTTATTTATGTGATTCATAGGTTTTAATTATGTAGATATTTTAGATGTTTATGCACACGCACTTTCATAGCTAGTTATTCATTTTAATTTTAATATTTATGAGGCTTGTTGGTTCATAGGTTTAATTTAAATGTCTTTGGGGGATTTTTATTGGTTGGAGGGTTGGTCATTTAATATATATAGAGTAATTAAATGTTAGAACATTGTCTGATGAAGTCCAAGTGGATTGGATGAAAACGCTAGTATATTGTCCTGTGCAACTGCGTTAATGTGTATGGTCTGTGGAGTTGGTTCATTAAAAGATTCGAAGTGGATTTGTGGTTCTGCAGTTTTCTTTGGCTTACAGCACTTGTTCGTTGTTTTTACTTGTGATATTCTTAACTGTTTTCATTACAATTTTGGTAACTCTAGTTTCTAATTTAGTGAGTTACGAGACTATGTTGCTTTTGTGGGGTTTGACTGTTGATCTTAGACATGTTCATTGTGTGGAGTTTCATTTTTTTTTCTTTGTTGATATGACCTTGTCTTCATTATACTAATTAATAATGCAGGTAGAAAACTGAGCAGTAGTTTGTGATGCAAAGGTTGTGATAAATAGTGAATAATTTACAAAGGGCTGTGATAAATTGAGGTCTGAAATTGAAGGTCTGAACGTTTGAAAAACAAGAGATACGGAACATTTCCCTATCTCCAGTATTCCTATATCTTACTGAAACATCATTATTCCTTTCCCTGTTTTTGAACGTTATTTTGTTCAATAATTAGCGTTGTTACCTCACAGCAAGAGGTTCTCCTGTTCGATTCTCGGCTGGAGTGCCGTCTGCGTGGAGTCTGCATGTCCTCCCTGCGGTCGAGTGGCTTCCGAAAGACATGCGTGAATGGGCGTGTCTTCACTGAAGGTTGGGTGTCGGGCTGGCAACTTGGCACCATAAAAATCGACTGCCTATCATTAGTGGACCGGAGTTCCGCTGTGGCGTCCCCTAACCGGGAAAAGCCGAAAAGACAAACAAAAAAAATTTTGTTCAATAAGTTTACCAAACAAAATGTATTTGAAAAAATACAGGTAATAAATATGTAAATTCAGTTTTTTACTACTATGTGATTTGCTCAAGTGGAATTACCCCCACCCCCACCCAGCACCACAAACATTTGGCGCCTTGCCGTCTACTCCTCTTCTACTTACATGTACTAATTTTGAGATCATTGTAGCTTAGAGGAAAACTTCTTAAACTTAGATATATTCTCCCATACCCATACTTATAGGTCTGCTACTCTGAGGATTACAATTGTGGGCCCTTCGTTTCAATAGCCACTGCTAGGGTCAATACTTTTGTATTAGCAAGGACTTTATTATTGTCATTGTGTTGTCAAGATTCAGCAATGCTCTGTAGGGAAATTTATTTAAGAAACATTTAGAAACAAGGTAGAAAAAATATATGCTGCTGGAAGCAAGCAATTGATGGATGGCAATATAGTTTCTGCTATAATAATGCATACCTTCTAAATGAAGAGCTAAAGAAAAATCCTATTTGCTTCTAATGATACAAGGGAGTAAGGTATGTATTTTGCAGGATGGAAGAATTTCAACTCATTGAAGAGGCAAAACAAATTATCTTCATTTTACATCTGGCATGTAAAAAACATTAGACATAATATACATTTTAGCAATAATGCAACATAATGTATGGGTGTAACTCATGTAATTTGTTTAGCAAACACAAACTAGTCTTGCACATGACAACTGAGTTGCCCAGATAGCCTATAACTTCCCACATATTCTTACCCTATCTAAAACTTGGCTAAAACCTTCTATCACTAATACTGCATTATCATCACCTGGTTCTAACATCTTCAGGTCCAACAGAATCCCAAAAAAGATGGAAGCATTGCCATCCTCTATTCTGATCAACACAACCTCTCACCCCTTACCATCCCTTCTCCAAATTTACACCCTACCAAAATACTTATTCTGAACTGCCATGTAAATTCACACAAGAAATTCACCATAGCCTCTATATACATCCCTCCAGGCAATAATATCCCCACCCTTGAGCATATTCTGTCTTGGTTCTCCTACATTATATCCTTGGAGACATTAATATTGACTGGCCAAGCTAATAGCTGACTCCCCACAACTCAGCATTAACTTACATGGTTTCCACCAACTAGTCACATCACCTGCACGCATACATAAAACTTCACCCACCTACCCAATCCTTGATTGGATTCTTACTAACACCCCTAATCTCTATCATAATCCCCATACCTTACCTGATACCTTCAGTGATCATCTCTTCCTACCCACATCCAAAGATACTCTCTCCAAGCACCTAAATCACACTCTTACAGAGACTGTCAGAAACTCTCCAGTTTTAACACTGAAATATTTAACTCCTCACTATCACACATCAACTGGTCTCTCCTCCAGCAGCTCCCTCTCAATGAAACCATGCTAAAGTTTAATCAGATATTCCTTGACATTCTCAACTCCCTTGCCCCACCTAGGAGAATCAGAAAAGAAACCTGATTCCTTATGCATAAAAGAAGTAGTGCTTGTAAAGCTTGGTTAAAACCAAAACACCATCTCTGCTCCAAAACTATAGACAACTCAGGAATCTCTCCAAAAAAAAACTAACAATAATAAGAAAAATTTTTACATCTCACCCAAATTCAATAGAAAATCTAATCCCCAAAAGTTTTGGTGTACAATAAACAAAATTCTTCATCCTGGAAACCCTTCCACACCCTCCCCTTTCCCAAATAATACCTCACTAGAAATGGCCACCCTTCTTACCAACTACATCATAGATACTATGCAAAAATTAACTCATATCAATCACAACTCTGACCCCCTCTCACCTCTTCTAATCCACAGAGCAAAAACCTTTTCTCCCTCAAACCAGTCTCCACTGCTTATATCAAACTTAAACCTTGCTCCCCCTCTGTAGACAACCTACCTCCCACCTTCCTTAAACTTGCAGCCAAATCCATAGCCTATCCTATAAATCTACTAATCATCAGATCCGTTCCAAGAGGCCAGAGTTGCAGACATCTGGAAATCCTTCTACACTGTCTAATTGCACAAAAGTGAAAATTGGACTGACTCATCTAACTATAGGCCCATAGCAATACTTTCCTCTCTATCATAAAATACTTGAAAAATGCAGTCACACTCAGCTTATGAATTTTCTTCTCCAGGAAAACCTGCTATCTCCCACTCAACATGGCTTCAGGCCAAACCATAGTACTAACACTTCACTGTTATCTTTTACCCACACTGGAGCCGAGGCCAGAGACAACAACCAACTAGTATCCTGCCTTTTCCTTGACCTCTCCAAGGTCTCTGATACTGTTTCACACTCTCTACTTCTGTCTAAACTATCCAGTTTCAACCTTTCTGGACCCTCTCTTGGCTGGTTTGCAAGTTACCTCTCCAGTAGGCAGCAATCAGTCAGATGGCTCACTTCCTGTTCCTCCTTCCTACCCATCAAATCTGGTGTCCTTCAGGGCTTCATCCTCGGACCTCAACTTTTCAATATCTTCACCAATGACCTCCATACTGCTTGCAAACAGTCGTCCCTTATTCAGTATGCAGACAATTCAACACTCATTACTATCTCAAACACCATCTCTCATCTCCACACACATACCCAAAATTCTTTCCTGTCCATTGAAAAATGGCTCTCTGACAACCAGCTCATCTTATATCCCCCTAAAAAACTAAACATTTGCTATTCCTGCCTCAACCTCTATCTCACCATAAATCCACCTTTGTTATTACATCCCTTGTTATGACCACCATTAAAGTAGACCCCCCACACACTAAATGCTGAGGTACCATTATTGAAGATGTACTAAAATTTAACCTGCACATCCAACACAGTATTAAAAAAACACCAAAAACTCAGTCTATTATACAGAAATTAGAAATTCCTTATTTCTGATACTAAACTCTTCCTGGCTCAAGCACTCCTCCTCCCCTCCCATCTCTATGCAGCTCCAACCTTTACAAATATTAAATCTAAACTTGTATCCAAGTTAGAACAAACATACTACAAAAATATCACTTTATTCACTTTACTATCTTCTCCTTACTAAACTAAAACTCACTTTGCTATTTTCTTGTCTTCATATGTCTTTAATAGTACTACTTTCAACGTTTTCTTGCCTCTCTTGAATGAAGAAAAACAAAAAAAAACACCCATAGCAAGTTTATATTTTTCTTTTAACATGGCATTTTTCTCCTTTTACCATGTATGTTTTTCTTACTGTGTTTACTCATATTTCTGAGTATGCCAGTATTATACATTTTTTATGTTTCCTGCTTTATTCATAATTATTCTTGAATGTTTTGTGTTATTATAATTATCTCTATGTTCCGGAGCTTTTCTCCTCAGGTCCCCACTGAAAATGGGCTATTTTGGCTCAGTTGGACCAACCCAGTTAACAAATGTCAAATAAAATAAAATAAATAATAAATAATTTTAACTTTTTTTCATGCAATTGACATAAAAATGCAGCAACTACATCTTGTTTTTACACTTGTAATCATGGCTTTTTCACATTTTTCTTCTTGCCAGCTCCACTTTTCACATTAATACAGAAAACATTTTTGATATAAAATTGCACTTATTAATATCTTCTGTTTTCTATCCGCAGTGGTGCAGCGGTAGCATTGTCGCCTCACAGCAAGAGGTTCTCCTGTTCGATTCTCAGGTAGTGTGCGGGGAGTGCCTTCTGTGTGGAGTCATGCGTGAATGGTCATGCCTTTGTTGAAGTTTGGGCATCTAGCTGGCAACTCAGCACCGTGAAAATCTACTGCCAGTCATTAGTGGACCGGAGTTTCCGCTGTGGTGACTCCTAACCGGGAAAAGCCGAAAGACAATATCTTTTGTTTTCTAGATATTTATCATCTTAGTCAAAATGGGGAACAGCTTACTGAGTTTGTTGCGGACACTGATGTTTTAGAAAAATATTTTTTTGAAATTCATTTTTACGTGTTGTACAGTATGAGTTAGATGGTCCTGCTCTGATCTGAAGTACTGTAAAAAGAAAAAGAATGGCGGTTCTCTCGTATGTAGATCTGTCTAGAAGGAGAGTGATGGAAAGATTATTTTCTGAAAATGCTGCACATCACTGAACATTATTAGAATTATTAGTTGCAGTACAGATATTGATACGGATACTGTACATAAACACATAGGCACTATATAATGATACTGTACATTCCCATTAAGAATATACAACTGCGTTACTAATTACTGGTGTCTATCCTTTCCCAGGTAATAAAGCTATTTTTGAATCATCCTGTTTATTACCATGAGGTCATGCTGACTAATTTCAGCTAATGCAGGCAAATCACTAACACACACTGAAAACCACTTTTAGCAAACACCAAACAGAGTTTTGTTTGTAAAGACAAGCTCCTGCACCCCCACAGTTTAGTGGGAGCACCCGCATCTCCCTAAATTATATATAGTAATTCATGCAGAGCAGTGGCAAAAATGCAAAGTCCAATACAGACTAAAAACAGTTTTCATTTTAAATATTTTGTTCTGACTGTACTTACATAAATTACCTTTACATATTTGTCAAACTTCCAGTCACTGCCAAGACACACTGCTCATTCATTTTGATTCAGCAGATGTAGAATAAAGGAATATTGCTAAAGGATATGGTTTTTAATATAATGTACCTTGGCCTAGATAATTCAGTTTTTATAAATGAAAAGTGTAACAAGTTCAGTTAATTGATATTATATAAAACAGTTATTGCTTCCGGGTTTGTATCCCATCTTCATTTAGATGTGACAGCATCTATCGGAACAGTAATTCTACACAAAACACACTTGCTGATGTTACTTTCCAGTGTGCACACTATAATATCACACTGTCATAGCTCTTAGTTAGAGCATTAGCCTTGTGACCGACACTGTACAATACACTGGTGTGACATTTTATTTTGAGTGTACACCCAGGTCCCCCTAGCAATGTGGGAATCTGGTACCCCCTCGTACATTTTGGGTGCATGTTGCCTCTTCATAAACATATACATAAATACCGGTCTGCACATCATCAAAATTTTGAAAGACTCCTTCAGAAGATCATATCATCATAAACACCTGCAGTAAGAGAAAAAAATCATATGCATACTAACCTACAATAGATTTCACTTTGGCAGTAACCTTTTTGCCCATAAACTCTTCATGCCCCAGGGAGACATATGAAACTATGCATAAAATGATATGCATAATCACAGTGCTATGTAAAGAGCTAACCAAAGCTTACAAATTCATATGAATAATGTACCCTTCACCTGATACAAGGGGCTGTTACATCCACATGAAGTACACGCAGTCAGTACACACTCCTTATTTATAAATATATTTGCTACCAGGAGAGAAAATCCAGTGGCATTTTACATTAGTATTGTAAACATTAATGCTTACAATGGTTCAACAATTACATGAAACATTTCCCTGCAGAGTACTTTTTCAGGAATAATACCGGGCAAGCAAATTAGTGCATCTAAGGAAATTATTTCTGAGCGCAGATACAGGATCTAAATTGCCTAGACATAGTAAGGCCTTGTTAAGTTTAATTCTGATGGCTGCCAAAAAAGGAATTACTGCAAAATGGAAATCAAAGTCTAAACCAACTTTACTTGGAAGTCGTGAATATTGTAACAAAGTTAAAAGAACAGACATTGAGATCTTTAGAAAGGGATAGAAGGAAATTACCTAAACATGGAAATTGTGGGAACAATACGTGCAGAAAGATGTTTTGGTGGAGGCATGAGGTTTAAGAGAAGGCAGCAACTAAATAATTTATGTAATATTCCTTTGAATATAAGATATATAACAATATATGTCATGTATAACATTTGTAAATGTGAACTTGTTAATGTGGTTAGAATAGTTTTATATAAAAAAGTTTGCCTATGTCACAAGTAATAATTCTTTAAAGATGTTTAATATATATATATATATATATATATATATATATATATATATATATATACATATGTGTGTGTATATATATATATATATATATATATATATATATATATATATATATATATATATATATATATATATATACATATGTGTGTGTATATGTATGTGTCTATATATATATATATATATATATATATATATATAAATATGAACTCCCAAATGGATACAAATCATGTAAATCCAATGGTCACTGCCAGTACCAGAATCTTATGTCAACCAAGCAGTGCATGTACTAGACAAGCTAAAAAAATAAGCCTCTAACAGCAGAAAAAAACTTAATCTCTGCCATAAGCAATAAACACAACACCCTGCCTCCATGATTAAAAGGTGCTTTCAGAAGTAATGAAACCCTGCAGTAAAACGATAATGCCAGACTTCTTTCTTCACTACAGCTTATTTAGACACATCCCATGGACCACTATAACAGGAGGTTTAAGGTACACATGCTGATAACTCTAATGAGGCTAGTTTTTTCTCGTATTTTTTTATTAATTGGTTTATCCATGTGACCTTTTGAATCTTTGGTTTGGATGTTTTGCAGATACTTTAATGGCTATGGACATTCGTTGGGTGTAAAGGGGTCTATATCAGATAATCGAACTTTTAAAAGTTTGAACACCATATAAATGTTTATCCTAAGCTCTGCACCACATACTTCATTCCTTGATGTTAGATATTACACGCAATGTCTAACTCCATTTTTATGTAACCAAGCAGTAGCAAATTATGTATCCTTCAGATGAGATGTTAAACTGAGGTCCCATCTGCTTAAGCTGGTGGTAACTCAGGTTGATGTAAAGATTCCTTGGCACCTATCAAAAATAGTAGGGGTCTTTTATTTATATACAGAAATAATTATTTACAAAATATTTACATATTTGCAAATATTTATATATGTTCAAATATATAAATATGCAAATCTGTTTATAAATATTCAGAATTTTCGTTACAATCATGCTAAATGTTCATCCTTATTAGACCTCCACTCCTTTTTCCATTACCACCATCTGATGCTACTTAATATTATTGCTAAAATCCATTTACCATTAAACATACTTTACTTTCATTCTTTCATTCCATATTACCCATATAACATAAAATAGCTTTTTTATCTATTCTTTTAACATATTCTTTATTTATTTTTTATAATATCCATATCTAACATTATCCATGTTTATTTTATCTACTTCTTTTATATCTTTAAAACATCCTCTGTGTTTTCCCCATAACTTTTTTACTCTTTTACATTTTAAAAACACATGCTCAGTAGTTTCTTCATGACAATGTAAACATATTCTATAGATTTTCTTTTTATATGGCATATTTGCTTTTACTGTCAATTTATCTATTGTCATCTATTAGATTTCCCATGGTTTTACATAGTAATGTTATATCATTACATTCTTTTGTTATACTTCTCTTTTTCTATATCATTGATTTTTATTTTCCTTAAAAAATATTTTCC
>NC_056748.1:1115200080-1115242580 GCF_019279795.1 Protopterus annectens
TCACTCTGTATATGATCTGGTTGTACAGTTGTCACCATGACTGTAACTGTGTCACTCTGTACATGATCCAGTTGTACAGTTGTTGCCACCATGACTGTAACTGTGTCACTCTGTACACGATCCAGTTGTACAGTTGTCACCACAATGACTGTAACCATGTCACTCTGTACATGATCTGGTTGCACAGTTGTCACCACTATGACTGTAACCATGTCACTCTGTACATGATCTGGCTGCACAGTAGTCACCATGACTGTAACCATGTCACTCTGTACATGATCTGGCTGCACAGTAGTCACCACGACTGTAACTGTGTCACTCTGTACATGATCTGTTTGCACAGTTGTCACCCCCATGACTGGAACTGTGTCACTCTGTACATGATCTGGTTGCACAGTTGCCACCACCATGACTGTAACTGTGTCACTCTGTACACAATCCAGTTGTACAGTTGTCCCCCACCATGACTAACTGTCACTCTGTAAATGATCTAGTTGTACAGTAGTCACCAGCATGACTGCAACCATGTTACTCACTACACAATCCAGTTGCACAGTTGTCACCATGACTGTAACAGTGTCACTCTGGACATGATCTGGTTATACAGTTGTTGCCACCATGACTATAACTGTGTCACTCTGTACATGACATGATCTGGTTGTACAGTTACCACCAGCACTCCTAAGTCTTTCACTTAGCTGTTCTTGTTGAGTTCCACCCCTCTCAGCCTGAATTTTGCCCACAGGTTGTTGTGCCTCAGATGTAGTACCTTGCATTTCTCAGTAAATGAATCTAAGCTGGCACCTCTCCAGCTAGCTCACAAATTTGTCCTGGATATTTCCTTAGGCATCATCCAACATAATTCACTGTGGGTCCTATTTTTGTTTGTCCACATCTGATGGATCTTGTTTTCAGTTCTCCTCATTATAACAGAGACACTGAAAAGCATCAGGCTGAGTGTCCACCCATATGCACACCACTAGTCATCTCTCCTGACAGCATCTCCTGTGTTCTCCCTTCTTGTTCCTTTTCTAGTCTTGTAACTATCCCCAACTGACTTCTAATCCTGGGAGTTTACCCAGCAGATTCAGGTGTGGAAAAATAACTTATCATGAACTCCCATTTTATAATTTTTACCTGGAGTTAAAGTGTCACATCAATGTTAGTAAACATGACAAAATTACATAGAGCCAAAGATTACACCCCCAAGTAGTTTCCCTAATGATTTTAACCATTTATTAAACTGTAGATAGACTACATATATACTTTTCTAGTTCAGCTGTTGACTCAGTCATAGCACTGACTCACTTGAGACTGGAAGGACTTCCTGGCTGAGAACCCATGTTGGTTTAGGTCTTTGAGGTAGTTTTAGTCCAGAAATCCTATCAACCTTTCCCCTAAGGATTTTTCCATTACTTATTTTTCCTGCTACTAAAAATTCAGCTGAGGAGTCTGTAGTTTCCACAGCTGACCCTGCTTCCCCTTGTATGACAGAAGTGGAATAACATTCCTCAGATCTCCAGTATCTTGTCACTGGTATATAATCTATAAAGTACCCCTGTCATTATCCAATACAACACATGGTCTTTGGGGGATTTGTGCTGTGTAGCACGACACATATTACATTTGTCATGAATATCAGGGAAAGTATCTGCTTACGTATTCTGCCAAAGGCTGTTTTCAGTAAGTATGGCACCCAGCACCTCAGTCATCTAATACACTAATTTCTCTGTCTTGCAAAAAAATCTAAAAATAAGAAAAAAAATAACATTTTGTCCCCCTTATATCTCTCAGACACATAATACTGTGGTGGTGGTGCTGTGGTAGCGTTGTCGCCTCTCGGTTAGACGTTGCCCATTCATTTCTCAGTTAGAGCATCTTCTGTGTGGCGACTTGCGTGAATGGGCATTCCTTCATTGAAGGTTGTGCATTAGGCCCGGCAAGCCAGCACGTAAAAAATCTACTGCCAATCATTAGCAGACCAGAGTTCCGCTGTGGCGACCCCTAACCGGGAAAAGCCAAAAGACACACAGACATATCTCTCAGACACATACATATGCACAGTCTCTAGTGTAAGTTATGAACATTAATTTTTAGCTAATATGTTAATACTTTGCTGTGCCATTCTCACTTTAATGCTGGACTTGGTCTGTTGCATATAACATATTGTTAATACTTTGCTTTGCCATTCACGCATTCATTCTATTCTCAGTTGTTAATGCTTTGCTATGCCATTCTCATGTTCATCCTGTACTCAGTTTGTTGCATGTAACATTTTGTTAATATTTTGCTGAGCCTTTCTCATATTCATCATGTAGTCAGTGTGATGTGGGTAACATGTTAATACTTTTCCTGGGCCATTCTCACATTCATCCTGTACTCACTGTGTTGCATGTAACATATTAATACTTTACTATACCATTCTCACATTCTGTGATCACTGTGTTGCATGTAACATGTTGCTAATACTTCACTGTGCCATTCTTACATTCATCCTGTACTCAGTGTGGTGCACGTGACTTGTTAATACTTTGCTGTCCCATTCCCAAATTCATCCTGTATTGAATGCGTTGAGTGTTCTGATAAATGGAAGCCAGGCTTTCAATAAATAATGTATGAGAGCATGTTTTACTATGAAATGTACAGCTTCCTTGCTTTAATTCTTTTCCCTATTAATTTGAATATGTAGATATGTTAACAGGCAGCAGAACAACTCGGCAGTCTTTCATATCTGTATCACCTCCAACAGCTGCTTGTAAAGTCTGTTGGTAACTTGTAATCACTAGTATAGTGCACATAACAACTGTCACTGTAGTACAGGCCATTGTTGTACAGTGACCCAACTGCTCATGTAATGTGGGTTACACATCCAGCAGAAAAGGAAATTAATTACCTAAAGTAATATGTGAATTGTTATACTACAAAACTGAAAAGAATGAACAGTAAATGATTGTCTGTTACACCACAAATGTCCATTTTCTATTGTCTGATGTATATTAGCAGATACAGTCCTCTTGCCTAATACCTTCATTCACTGCAAATATATATATATATATTCTATGAACTTTTATCTGTAAAAAAAAAAAAAAAAAAAAACTCTACCTTTAATAATCCAGAATTGTAGTTAGTCTTCAGATTATGTGCCTTAATCTTTGTAGAACACTACCCCCTAAAGATGCTACCCTAATGAATTCTTCCATCACATATTGTGTATCACACCTCAAAATGTACACCACACTTCTAGTTTATTTTTTAAGTGCATTACCTTACTGTTGACTAGCTAAATTCTCTTATCATCTGTGAGGGATATGACATTATATTTATTGGTGTGAAGTAGCCTCTGGCAGCTGTGTGCTACAAATTTCTTTAGCTGTAATTAAAAATCTTTAGGCCAGGCAGAGATGATATTCAACTTAACAGCTGTACTTAAGTTTTTACTTTCTAGTTTTTCATTGACATAGAAACCAGTACCACCGCCCTTCCTGTTCTATTTTTAAACAACAGCCTGTATCTTGAGCCTGTCTGTTCTTCATTATGAATCATTCTCTGACATCTTGGCAGTTTCCACTAAACTAATGTAATGTTCGTGAACTAAAATCTGTATGCAGCTTATTTTCTTTTGCAACATGTAAATTTTAAACCTATAAAGCCTGATTTAGACTTAATGTTTGCTTGAAATTCAAGTATTTTGGGTACCATGCTTATTAAGTGCATTTTCTGATGCCAGAATATGGTATTCTTATTTCTGTTCAGCTGAAGCTGATTTGAGTAGAGCAAAACCCTGATATTTCCGAAATCCTTCCAGTGAGTTAAACCTTTTAACAAAGTAAAACCTTTAACAAAGTTAAACATGGTTAACTTCCAAAGACATGAATGTTTTTTTTTTTTTTTTTGGCTAAAATGAGTTTACATTGGTTCTAATCTGCCAATTTTTTTCCTGGGACTGGTATTATTTTGTGTGTGACTAAAAGAGGCGTTACTTACCACAGAAAAGGCCTATGTCCTGAAATACATTAAAATAGCTAACTACAGTTTGCAGCCATATGGGCTCCTGAATCACAGTGACATATATATATATATATATATATATATATATATATATATATATATATATATACTCACATGCCAGACATCTACAACGCTTTTCAGAGGCTTGGCTCAGATGTAAAAAAAAAATAAAATAATAATAAAAAATAAAAACTTTAACTGCACTGTGCTCATTTGGCCCCTGAAACCCATGTAAGCACATGTCACAGATGTGAATTACTGTGGTAAACAGGTTGAAGTGTGTTAAGGCAGGGAATATCATATCACTAAAAAAGTCACAGACAGCTCTATCATACCTGTATCTGACGCCATGTCTACAGAACAGAGATGCCTTGTAACACAGCACTGATGCCTTGTCCAGTCTTATGTAACTATTGGGCTGTGCTACTATTGCAATATGGAAATTATTTGGAAAACAGACCAGTCGTTAAACCATTCTTAGTGACTGACTCAATGGTGAGTACAAGTGAGTATCCTGACATTACATTTTCTGGTATCATATAAAGTTAAGTTATTAAATTCATATGTTCTTAACTCTTGAATAAATAGGTTAAGTCAGAAAAGAAAACCTTACTGTTCTTATAACAGCCCGAGTCTAAACTGCTGGCCTGCTACATGAATGCTTGTAAATTTATGAATGAGGGTTAGCTTTATGAGAATGCTGCATGTGGAGAAAGGAAGACTTGGGAGGTAAATCACATGATCCTCAGTGATACCACGTCTCAGAGGAAAGCGATACTGAGCTTTGTACTCTTTTCTTAAGAAAGGAAGTTTCTTTAAGAACATTAATCTCAGTAAACCTGAAAGAGTGCAAACCATTTCCAGTTATAGTTCATGGTTTGGAAAGCACCTACTATGAGGTAAAGCTGTCACTTTTATTATCAATTTATCAGGAGAGGTCCATGTACATTATACCTAGTCTTCATGACCAAGCAGAACATATTCTTTTACATCTGGAAATATGTTCCCAGTCCAGCAAGGTCGGGTACATATATCCTGTAATATTTCCCATTAAGAACCACTCTAAAATAAGAAGTCAGCCTTTTCCTGTCAGGTTTGTCCATTTGTTTGTTTGTTTGTTTATTTACATTTTTACCCAAGGTGGAGAACGGATTACAAATGAGCAATTTCAATCTCAACCCAAGTATGAGAAGAGGGATGTACATTACAGGGAAAATCCTAACCAGACTGCAATCAGCTTACATGGTAATTTAAGACACTTATTAACAATGAAGCACAAAGCACAAATAAAACTTATAAAAAATAAATAAAGCAGGAAGACCAGCTCACGGGAACAAACTACACTTTAATATGAGTGCTCTAGTCGGCGTAAAACCATCTGACTTCTTCAGTGTAGTTTGTTCCTGTGAGCTGGTCTTCCTGCTTTATTTATTTTTTACAATTATCAACAATAAAACTGGACAGTAGTAGTATACAGTATTTATCATAAAGTCAAAACAAGGTGAGTAATATGATGTTCAAGGTATAATGAAAACTAGAAATGCATAGATTCCATAGCAGGTTAGAAGTATGAAAGGTTAATCAGGTGAAGCAGTGCCAGAGTTGTAAAGGAGATTTGAATGCAGTTTATGAAGACAGTGGGAAAATGAAGGAGAATTATGTAATACTGTTAGAAGAAAGACAATCACAAATTTGTAGGGGTGGGTCTTTAACTGGGTTTGGAATACTGGGGTAGGATGAAGTTTCTTTGATTAGGTAGAGAAAAACTTGGAAACCAACTTGGAAACAATGTACTGTGCTATATTGGATCACTTTTAAGTCTTACTGATTTTAAAAAGAAAGCTGACATCTATTTGAGAAATAGGAGAGACCATTTGGCATAATGGTTAAGGTATTTGCCTTCAATGCTCAGGGTACAAGGTTCACAAACTGCGTGCCATGTCAGGGCTAGCCACTCAGTGGTGTAAAATGTGGATCTAAGTGATTCAGTTATTGACTAATGTCACCAAATAGGCATGGGTATTTGCCACTGATAAAGCCTGATTCAACCTATGCCAGGGATTCATGCTAATTGTGGAAAGAGTATAGGTGCCCCTATTGGCCGGTGTATGCCCACTATAAAGCCCAGCAGCCCTGAGACTACTTGCTGACCAGTGTCCAGTTGCCCAGCTTGGGTTACCTGGGATAGCTCTATCGAGTGGAATCTGGATGTAAAACCTATCAACCTGCCAAGCAAGACCTAAGAATTGTTAAACTCAGTGTAGGTTTACTAACAGAAAGCAGCTTGGATGCGGATGAGATGATAAGGAGGAGGCTGGACATCCTATGTATCCAGGAGACAAGATGGAAGGGCAGCACAGGAAAATCACTTGGCATAGGGTCCAGAGTCTAATACACATGAAGAGGACAAAGTAGCAGGACCTTCTAGATCAAGGAGGACAACATACATTTGTGTTGATAGTAGGTGTCCTGAATGTACATACTGGGACAGACAGAAAAGGGTATGAGGACTGTTTTGGTCTGGATAGTTGGGGCAACAGGAATAAATAAGGAGAGACTACTCTAGGTTTCTGACTGGGAAATGGCTTGACAGTAGCCACCACATAGTTCAGAAAGAGAGACAGTCACAAGATCACATATGATTGGCCATCACTCAGCTCAGGTAGACTTCCTCCTAGTATGGAAAGGGCACTGGCATAGAATCAGTGATTGCAAAGTCATCCTCGGTGAAATAGCTGGCCCACAGCATAAATCACTGGTTGCCACAATCAGCTATGAGTAGTAGTCAGAGAAGGTTCTAAAGTCAACAGAGACTAGGCTGAAGACCTGCAAGTTAACTGGGGAGAAAGCACTAGAGTTCAAGGAAATACTCAGGGCTCTAGTACCTCAGGAAGAAGAGTGAATAGGTGGGTTTGAAGAAGAATGGCACTATCTCAAAACAGCACGTGCGAGGACTGCAGAATAGGCATAGAAATAAGATATGTAAGGAAGGTGGGTGGTGAAATGCAGAAGTCAAGGAAGTCATCTAAAGATAGCAGTAGTGCTGGCAAAAGTAGGAGATAGAAACGATGGACCAGACTAGGAAGGAATACTAACGGGCTAAGAGAAGAGCTGCGATAGCAAAGAACAAGGGATCACAGACAGTCTACCAGCTTCTGAAAAGTGTCTCCGTAGATGGCACAAAGCAACTCTATTAGATTGCAAGGCAAAGGCAGAAATATAAAGAAGGTAGCCAGACATCTGTCATAAGGGATGCAAGCAACAACCTGCTTAGCAGTCCACAGGACATCAAAGGCAGATAGAGTACTTTCATCAACTTCTGAAGGAAGAAAACCCAAAAAAGCTGGACTTCCCCAGAAACAGCCTACAATAAAAGGAGAAGCACATCCTAGGAGAAGTAAGAACAGCACTATGTAAAATGAAGTCGGGGAAAGCAGCAGGCTCAGCTAAGTTCACAGCAGACATGATCACAATCCTGGGTGAGATGGGGAGAAATGGCTCCTGAGGGTACTCATAGTGATATGGAGAGAAAGACAGAACTCAGGTGACTGGAAAATAACCATATTAATGTCTGTGTGCAAGAGAAAAGGGAGCATCTACAAATGTGGGCAATACCAAGGTATCAAACTCCTGTCACACTGCATGTAGGTTCTGGAGTGGGTGACTTATAAATGAATACACAGAGTAGTAGAAAGTTTGATGGCAGATGAGCAGATTGGATTCATATCAGGATGCAGCACAACTGACCCATTGTTTGCAGTGAGACAGATAGTTGAAAAGAAGCTAGAGATGAGGAAATAGTCTAGGCATTCCTAAACTTGGAAAAAGCATATGACAATGTCCCAGTAAAGCTGATATGGCAGTCCAGTGGTGGCTTAAAGTCCCAGAAACATTGGTAGAGTTAGTACAGGTTATGTACAAGGATCCAATGACTCAAATAGAAATGGTGCTAATCTCACAGAGGGGTTCCTGTCAGAGTGAGTGTACATCAGGGTGCATTTGTGTCTATATTAAATAAGCAAATGCTTATTCATCGACCCTAGTTCAGCGAACACTGAAAATGCCGAACACTCGGAACAGCAATTTTTTTTCAGGGAAAAAAAATCGCTGTTCCGTGCAAAAAAAATAAAAATTGGGGCTTCCCCCACCCCCCACTTAAATATACCAACTCCAAGATTGCACCACAGTGGAGGAAATGGCAAACTCCCAAAACCGGCCCAGTGATTTTTTTTTCCCTGAGAAAAAATTTGCTGTTCCGGGTGTTCGGGATTTCCAGCATTCGCTGAAATAGGGTCGATGAATCAGCTTTCGCCTTTTTAAGTGTTCGCTGATTCAATATAGACCCATGCATTTCTATCCTACTGCTGTTTATACGGATGAAGGACCACATTAGCAAACAGGTTGGAGGGAACATATCAGTAAAGTTAGAGTATGCAGATGATGTGTCATTACAGGCAGACTCTGAGCAGGAACTTTAGCAAAGTATATAGGGATGAAATGCAAAACTGAAGGCACATGGGATGAAACTGTCTACAAATAAAACAGAAGCAATGGCAGCAAATGGAGGCTACCAGAAGAAGATGAGACTTGAGATAGAAGAGAAAATAGCAGAACAGGTTAACAGCTTCAAGTATATGTTAGGAGTGGTTGAGGAAAAGGGAAGTCTGAATGAGGAGCTCAAAGTTAGAATTAGAGGGACTGCAGTCAACTGGTGCAGGCTGTCAGGGGTATTGTATGGCAGAAGAATGCCAAAGAAGCTGAAAGGTAAAGAGTACAAAATAGTGGTGTGACCAAGTACTACTGTATGTTACAGAAACCTGATAAGTAAAGGCAGAGCAGTTGAGGAAGCTAGGGGTAATGGAGATTAAGTGCCTGAGATGGGTGGTAGGATGTGCACTGAGGGACAGATGATGAAATGAGGACATCAGAACAGAAGACAAAGTGGCTCCCATTGCAGAAAAGGTTGAAGATAACAGATTACAGTGGTTCAGACACACATGCAGAAAAGCCGAAGACAATCTGGTGAAGAAGATTTGGGACAGACAGGAAGAAGGCAAGAAGAAATAAAGGTGCATAAAAAAGAGATGGATGGTCTCTATGAGAGACCACCTGCAATAGTCAGCATGACTGTTTAAGAAGGGAGACAAGTGGCAGTGAACTGAGAGAGGGTGACATTTCACAAGACACCCCAAGCCCATGTAGAAAATGGGAAAAAAGGGGTTTGGTGATGATGATTATATAACCAGATCATATCCAATATATCCAGACCCTCTCCATATAACCACACCCAAGAAAAACACCAACAGT
Organism: Protopterus annectens; assembly: GCF_019279795.1. Lineage (NCBI taxonomy): Eukaryota > Metazoa > Chordata > Ceratodontiformes > Protopteridae > Protopterus > Protopterus annectens. Next base: position 1,115,209,396 of record NC_056748.1, read on the forward strand.
GGCTCTATCCTGGATTGGATTATGGTCTCTGACACTAATAAAATCTTCTCTTCAGGTAATCTACCCAACAGCATTAGTGACCACCTACCTGCCTATATAATACATAAAACTATACCAATGCCAAGCAAACACCAATACAAACAAATCCGAGACCTATTCCACTTTTGTCCAATCATCCTTAGTGACACTCTACACAATGTAATTTGGGGCAGACTGAAAACCCTTCCCCTCAATGAAGGAGTAGAGTGGTTTAACTCTACATTTCTTAGGATCCTAAAGAAATTAGCACCCCCTCCAACAAAAGAGAGTCAAAACTAATTGCATCAACTGGCTTACCAGACCCACCAGGCAACTCATGATTGCCAGGGAAATTATGGCAAAGAAATAAGAACCCTAGTGACCTCGCTCAATACAAGCAACTCAGAAATAAGGCAAAGTGTCTAATAATCAACAACAAAAAATAATACTACCTTAGTCTGCAAAGTCAATGCAAGCATAACCCCAAAGCATTCTGGAGGTCAATTAACTCCTTACTCAAACCAGGCTCCAATAATAATCCATGACCCGCTCCAGATAAGATACCTACCATAATTGCCACACTCTTCAACTTATATTTCAGAAATGCCATTACCAATCTCACCACCAACTTTCTTCAAAACACTTTAGCTCCTGTAAAATCTCTAGACCTAAACTCTGTCCTGTTTCTCTCTCACCTATTCCTACAGCTACCATTAAAAAACTACTTCTAAAACTCAAACCTGGCACTAATGCCCACGATAACCAACCTGCTGACAATTAGCAGGCAGCTCTATCGCATATCCCATAAGTATTTTTAACAGATCAATCCAGGAGTCCTGCATACCCATAGTCTGGAAAAAAGCATATATTCTTCCTCTTCACAAATTTGGTAACAATAAAGATATTATCAAATCATCCTGTCACCATTCTCACACCCAGGTCCAAGATCTTGGAAAAATGTATCCACACACAACTTCTAAATCACACAATAAACAACTAAATCCTCTCTCCCACCCAGCATGGCTTTAGCCCTGGTCAAAGTACCACTACAGCTCTTCTATCCTTCTTGGACACAGTCAACCATGCCTGAGATGTAGGCAAAATGGTCTCTTCTCCCTTCTCTGATATCTCTTAGGCCTTCTATACCATATCCTACTCCCTTCTTCTCCTCACAAACCGTCTAACTTATGCATCACTCCTTCTACCCTAAAATGGTTCTCTAACTATCTCTGAGATTGGTAACAGTCAACTAAATGGCAGCAATCTTTCTCCCCATTCCTCAATACAACCACAGGTGTGCCTCAAGGATCTATACTAGGGCCCCTAATGTTCAGTATCTTCATCAACAACTTTCACTCGACCCTCAGTCAAGGTGCAGTCAGCCAATCTGCTGATGACTCAACCATCGTCTGTACCACCAACTCTGCTTCACAACTGCAGCAACTCACCCAATCTGTTCTCATTACCACTGAAACCTGGATAACCAAAAATCACCTAGCCCTAAACCCTAAAAAACAAAACTCATGCTATTTACTCCTAAAAAAAAAAAAAAAAACCCGCTGAACAAGGACATATTCACTATCTTCTCCAGAACAATACTATCATTGAGGTTGTCCCAAACAGAAAACTACTAGGAGTTGTCATAGATGAAAATCTAACCTTTGACCTCTATATTTACAGTAACATCCAAAAACCTCCACAAAAACTTGGCACACTCTACAGGCATAAATACTTTCTCAACTTCCCCACTAAACTAGCCTTGGCCATTTCCTTTCTGCTACCATCCCTACTATATGGTGCCCTTCTTTTTATCAATATCCAGTCTCCCCTTAAATCCAAACTTGATTCATGCTATAATAAAATTGCAAAATTTGTGACCAATGCAAATTATTCATCCCACCACTGTTCCTCACTACTTCTACTAAACTGGCTAGAACTTCCACACTTTCTTAGATATCCACAGCTAACCACTGCACAAAAACTCATGTTCAAACCATCAAACTCCCCTGCCCTTTATTCCCTAATCACTCAATACCAACCAAATAGACCACTTTGGTCAAAAAGTTAAAAGTTCCTGAGCATTAAAAAGCCCAGTCTTTCTGCCTGTCGGATGCTCTACTCCTTCACTATCTCCAGGCTATGGAATACCCTCTCATATTCTCTCAGGAATGCCAGTAATCCAGCCCTCCTTAAACAGTCCCTGAAACAACAACTTTTCTGTCTATGTCCCTGCACCTGTGCCATATCTACACTTTCCAGCACTTACCTAACACCCTCATGAAGTACTTCTCTGTACAATCTATCTCTAAGTCCTGTATTATTTTGCCATTCTTAGCTTTAGCCTATGACTTCATCTGATTTTCTTTTCAGCTCTGCTTCATGCAAGTTTATAATCTCTCCTAGGCAAAAATGCACAATATGCTATAAGAGTCAATCACTAGATATACTCAACTATACCAAACAGTGCCAAATACCAATATGTATCTACTCCTGCTAACATCCTTCATCTACACAGTAACCTCACAATGTCCTTGATTATAACCCAGCTCATTCAACTGCTACATAATAACCTCATAATGTCCCTGATTATAACCCAGCTCATTCAACTGCTACACAGTAACCTTACAATGTCCCTGATTATAACCCAGCTCATTCAACTGCTACACAGTAACCTTACAATGTCCCTGATTATAACCCAGCTCATTCAACTGCTATATAGTAACCTTACAATGTCCCTGATTGTAACCCAGCTCATTCAACTGATACATAGTAACCTCATAATGTCCCTGATTATAACCCAGCTCATTCAACTGCTACACAGTAACCTCATAATGTCCCTGATTATAACCCAGCTCATTCAACTGCTACACAGTAACCTCATAATGTCCCCCGATTTTACCCCAGCTCATTCAGCTGCTACATAGTAACCATATAATGTCCCTGATTATAACCCAACTCATTCACCTGCTACATAGTAACCTCATAATGTCCTAGATTATAACCCAGCTCATTCAACTGCTACACAGTAACCTCATAATGTCCTGATTATAACCCCGCTCATTCAACTGCTACATAGTAACCTCATAATGTCCTCGATTATAACCCCGCTCATTCAAGCAATACACAGTAACCTCATAATGTCCTGATTATAACCCAGCTCATTCAACTGCTACACAGTAACCTCATAATGTCCCTGATTATAACCCAGCTCATTCAACTGCTACATAGTAACCTCATAATGTCCTGATTATAACCCAGCTCATTCAACTGCTACACAGTAACCTCATAATGTCCATGATTATAACCCAGCTCATTCAACTGCTACACAGTAACCTCATAATGTCCATGATTACAACCCAGCTCATTCAACTGCTACACAGTAACCTCATAATGTCGCTGATTATAACCCAGCTAATTCAACTGCTACATAGTAAACTCACACTGTCCCCAATTATAACCCAGCTCATGCTACTGCTACACAGTAACCTCACACTGTTCCCCGAGTATACCCAAGCTCATTCAGCTGCTACATACTAACCTCACACTGTCCCTCAATTATAACCCAGCTCATTCAACTGCTACATAGTAACCTCATAATGTCCCCAATTATAACCCAGCTCATTTAACTGCTACACAGTAACCTCATAATATCCCCTGATTATAACCCAGCTAATTCAATTGCTACATAGTAACCTCATAATGCCCCTGATTATTAGCCAGCTCATTCAGCTGCTACACAGTAACCTCATAATATCCCCTGATTATAACCCAGCTAATTCAATTGTTACATAGTAACCTCATAATGCCCCTGATTATTAGCCAGTTCATTCAGCTGCTACATAGTAACCTCACAATATCCCTGATTATAACCAAGCTCATTCAACTGCGCCATAGTAACCTTATAATATCCCTGATTATAACCCAGCTCATTCATCTAATACATAGTAACCTCATAATGTCCCTGATTATAACCCAGCTCGTTCATCTGGTACACAGTAACCTCATAATGTCCCTGATTATAACCCAGCTCGTTCATCTGGTACACAGTAACCTCACAATGTCCCTGATTATAACCCAGCTCATTCAACGGCTACATAGTAACCTCATAATGTCCCTGATTATAACCCAGCTCATTCAACTGCTATATAGTAACCTTACAAAGTCCCTGATTATAACCCAGCTCATTCAACTGCTACACAGTAACCTCATAATGTCCTGATTATAACCCAGCTAATTCAACTGCTACATAGTAACCTCATAATGTCCCCTCATTATAACCCAGCTCATTCAACTGCTACACAGTAACCTCATAATGTCCCTGATTATAACCCAGCTAATTCAACTGCTACACAGTAACCTCATAATGTCCATGATTACAACCCAGCTCATTCAACTGCTACACAGTAAACTTACAATGTCCCTGATTATAACCCAGCTCATTCAGCTGCTACATAGTAACCTCACAATGTCCCAGATTATAACCCAATTTATTCATCTGCTACATAGTAACCTCATAATGTCCCTGATTACAACCCAGCTCATAAATCTGCTGCAAAGTAACCTCACACTGTCCCCCGAGTATAACACAACTCATTCAACTGCTACATTGTAACCTAATAATGTCCCCTGATTATAACCCAGCTCAATCAACTGTTACATAGTAACCTCATAATGTCCCTGATTATAACCCAGCTCATTCATCTGCTACACAGTAACCTTACAATGTCCTTGATTATAACCCATCTCATTCAAATGCTAAATAGTAACCTCACATTGTCCCCCAATTATACAAATGCTAAATATTAACCTCACATTGTCCCCCAGTTATAACCCAGCTCATGCTACTGCTACATAGTAACCTCACACTGTCTCCCGATTATACCCCAGCTCATTCAGCTGCTACAGAGTAACCTTATAATGTCCCTGATTATAACCCAACTCATTCACCTGCTACATAGTAACCTCATAATGTCCTGATTATAACACAGCTCATTCAGCTGCTACACAGTAACCTCATAATGTCCCTGATTATAACCCAGCTCATTCAACTGCTACACAGTAGCCTCATAATGTCCATGATTACAACCCAGCTCATTCAACTGCTACACAGTAACCTCATAATGTCCCTGATTATAACCCAGCTCATTCAACTGCTACATAGTAACCTCACACTGTCCCCCAATTATAACCCAGCTTATGCTACTGCTACACAATAACCTCACACTGTCCCCCGAGTACACCCCAGCTCATTCAGCTGCTACATACTAACCTCACACTGTCCCCCAATTATAACCCAGCTCATATAACTGCTACACAGTAACCTCATAATGTCCCCTGATTATAACCCAGCTCCTTCATCTGCTTCATAGTAACCTCATAATGTCCCTGATTACAACCCAGCTCATTTATCTGCTACATAGTAACCTCACACTGTCCCCGGATTATAACCCAACTCATTCAGCTGCTACATAGTAACCTCATAATGTCCCCTGATTATAACCCAGCTCGTTCATCTGGTACACAGTAACCTCATAATGTCCCAGTTTATAACCCAGCTCCTGCATCTGCTTCATAGTAACCTCATAATGTCCCTGATTACAACCCAGCTCATTTATCTGCTACATAGTAACCTCACACTGTCCCCGGATTATAACCCAACTCATTCAACTGCTACATAGTAACCTTATAATGTCTCTGGTTATAACCCAGCTCATTCATCTGATTCATAGTAACCTCATAATGTCCCTGATTACAACCCGACTCATTCATCTACTACATAGTAACCTCACATTGTCCCCGATTATAACCCAGCTCATTTAGCTGCTACATAGTAACCTCATAATGTCCCCTGATTATAACCCAGCTCGTTCATCTGCTACACAGTAACCTCATAATGTCCCCTGATTATAACCCAGCTCATTCAACTGCTACATAGTAACCTCATAATGTCCTTAATTATAACCCAGCTTGTTCATCTGCTACACAGTAACCTCACAATGTCCCTGATTATAACCCCTCTCATTCAACTGCTACATAGTAACCTTACAATGTCCCTCATTATAACCCAACTCATTCAACTGCTACTTAGTAACCTTATAATGTCCCTGATTACAACCCAGCTCATTCATCTGTACATAGTAACCTCATTCTGTCCCCCGATTATAACCCAGCTCATTCAACTGCTACATAGTAACCTCATAATTTCCCCTGATTATAGCCCAGCTCGTTCATCTGCTACACAGAAACCTAACAATGTCCTTGATTATAACCCAGGTCATTCAACTGCTACATAGTAACCGCATAATGTCCCTGATTATAACCCAGCTCATTAAACTGCTACATAGTAACCTCACATTGTTCCCCATTTATAACCCAGCTCATGCTACTGCTGCATAGTAACCTCACACTGTCTCCCGATTATACCCCAGCTCATTCAGCTGCTACAGAGTAACCTTATAATATCCCTGATTATAACCCAACTCATTCACCTGCAACATAGTAACCTCATAATGTCCCAGATTATAACCCAGCTCATTCAAGCACTACACAGTAACCTTAAAATGTCCCTGATTATAACCCCTCTCATTCAACTGCTACATAGTAACCTTACAATGTCCCTCATTATAACCCAACTCATTCAACTGCTACTTAGTAACCTTATAATGTCCCTGATTACAACCCAGCTCATTCATCTGTACATAGTAACCTCATTCTGTCCCCCGATTATAACCCAGCTCATTCAACTGCTACATAGTAACCTCATAATTTCCCCTGATTATAGCCCAGCTCGTTCATCTGCTACACAGAAACCTAACAATGTCCTTGATTATAACCCAGGTCATTCAACTGCTACATAGTAACCGCATAATGTCCCTGATTATAACCCAGCTCATTAAACTGCTACATAGTAACCTCACATTGTTCCCCATTTATAACCCAGCTCATGCTACTGCTGCATAGTAACCTCACACTGTCTCCCGATTATACCCCAGCTCATTCAGCTGCTACAGAGTAACCTTATAATATCCCTGATTATAACCCAACTCATTCACCTGCAACATAGTAACCTCATAATGTCCCAGATTATAACCCAGCTCATTCAAGCACTACACAGTAACCTTAAAATGTCCCTGATTATAACCCTCTCATTCAACTGCTACATAGTAACCTTACAATGTCCCTCATTATAACCCAACTCATTCAACTGCTACTTAGTAACCTTATAATGTCCCTGATTACAACCCAGCTCATTCATCTGTACATAGTAACCTCATTCTGTCCCCCGATTATAACCCAGCTCATTCAACTGCTACATAGTAACCTCATAATTTCCCCTGATTATAGCCCAGCTCGTTCATCTGCTACACAGAAACCTAACAATGTCCTTGATTATAACCCAGGTCATTCAACTGCTACATAGTAACCGCATAATGTCCCTGATTATAACCCAGCTCATTAAACTGCTACATAGTAACCTCACATTGTTCCCCATTTATAACCCAGCTCATGCTACTGCTGCATAGTAACCTCACACTGTCTCCCGATTATACCCCAGCTCATTCAGCTCCTACATAGTAACCTCATAATGTCCCTGATTATAACCCAACTCATTCACCTGCTACATAGTAACCTCATAACATCCCTGATTATAACCCATCTCATTCAAATGCTACATAGTAACCTCACATTGTCCCCCATTTATAACCGAGCTCATACTACTGCGACATAGTAACCTCAAACTGTCCCCCGATTATACCCCAGCTCATTCAGCTGCTGCATAGTAACCTTATAATGTCCCTGATTATAACCCAACTCATTCACCTGCTACATAGTAACCTCATAATGTTCTGGATTATAATTCAGCTCATTCAGCTGCTACACAGTAACCTCACAATGTCTTATTATAACCCAGCTCATTCAACTGCTACATAGTAACCTCATAATGTCCCCAATTATAACCCAGTTCATTTAAGCACTACACAGTAACCTCATAATGTCCCCTGATTATAACCCAGCTAATTTAACTGCTACATAGTAACCTCATAATGTTCCTGATTATAACCCAGCTCATTCAACTGCGACATAGTAACCTCATAATGTCCCAGATTATAACCCAGTTTATTCATCTGCTTCATAGTAACCTCACACTTTGCCCTGATTCTAACCCTGCTCTTTCAGCTGCTACATAGAGATTGAAGAACTCTGAGAAGAAGAAGCTTATCTACACTCCAATTTTTGTGTCGCCCAAGATGGCACATATTAATTTAAAGACAGAACGAGAACAGATGGCAGGGGTAAGGGCTTTTTATCCAGAAAAAAGGAGGTCATTGTCCCACTGTACTCATCTCTCATTAGACCCATTATAGAATATAATGCCCCATTTGGTATGTTCCTCTCAAGACATCTGCAGCAACTGGAAAGGCCACAGAAATACCTCACTAAAAGAATCACAGGGCTAAATCAGATGCTCTATGCTGACTGCCTTAAAAAAACTCCAGCTATACTCTGTCACATATCATCTACTCAGAGGTGATCTTTGCTTAACATACAAGGCCATGTCAAACCCAGAGCTGTTGGACATGCTGCACTTAAAGAAATCCCAATCCCTCAGAGCCACATGCTCCAGAGATCTAAATCTTGTCATCACAATAAACAAAACATGCTGGAGGGATAGGTTCCTGACCCAGATACTTCCCAGAGTCTGGAATAGACTGCCCATACATGTCAATCAGAGCACCTCTTTGGCCCTCTTCAAAAGGAACCTTGATGATTGAATTGGAGAAAGAAAATTCACCCTGGGTACCATGTCAGTTGCCTTGCTAGACAGGGGTCCAGGGAAGTAAATAATGTGGGAAGAAAGAGCCAGGGAATTGTTATGGCTAGGCTTGTATAGGCCCTAGGGCTGATAGACTAGCACCAACCTATGAATCCATGTGCATTTGTCTATCCTCCCTTGCCACCACCTGAAATGCCCAAGTCACTCATTGAAGCTGGGCTGCATAAGCCATAAAACAGGAAAACTGCATCTAAAACAACGGTGAACAAAGCCCCAGAAACAGTCAATCAGCAAGAACTAAATAAAAGCACTGGACTTAGAAACACTAATAATTCCTTTTAATAACCACAAAGCTGTCAGGTATAAACCCATGAGTCATAATCAGGGTTTTATCCATCTTTGTCATGGCACTCAGTTAATTGCAAACATCATATTATATTTGGCCTGCTCCCTGCTTGCATAGTAGCTATATGTATAGACCTGTCTATCTTGCTTATGTATGCACTTCCCAGCTCGATGAGCTTTTGGGAAATCCTCTTGTAGGAACCTTTGTTATACATCAAACATGTACCCAGATGTGAAAATCTTGGGAATAGCCACATGTTACACGGGCATTAAAATAATGTCCAAGTCATTATAAACCACTTGGCAGTTAAGAGAGTGGAATATCTGGCAACTTATTTATTACAGTCCCTCTGGATCTGATGAAGGCATTCTTGCTGAAAGCGCTTATCCAGTTACTTTAAGCTGACTTCACATTTCACTGTGTTTTTATTTTTCTTATTCTTGCTGATTTTTAGTATTAAATAGTTTTAAACCTCTCCATGGTGGACAAACTTTGCTTTTCATCTGCTGTTAAGCTTTAGATTGGCAAGCTGCCTTTAACTTTCTGTGGAGTGTTTTTACCTGGATTCCCTCTGGACCAGGTGGGACCTCGATGGCAATATGTGTGCAGTCTATTACTTCCAAGAACTCAGGAAACTAGGCAATGTCATACACTGTTTGCACAGCAGTCCTTTCCCTTTTCCTGTCCCATTCTCCTTCTCCCCCACTGTTTGCACAGCAGTCCTTTCCCTTTCCCCATCCCATTCTCCTTCTCCCCCACTGTTTGCACAGCAGTCCTTTCCCTTTCCCGTCCCATTCTCCTTCTCTCCCACTGTTTGCACAGCAGTCCTTTCGCTTTCCCCGTCCCATTCTCCTTCACTGTTTGCACAGCAGTTCTTTCCCTTTCCCCATCTCATTCTCATTATCCCTCACTGTTTGCACAGCAGTCCTTTCCCTTTTGCTGTCCCATTCTCTTTCTCCCCCACTGTTTGCACAGCAGTCCTTTCCCTTTCCCTGTCCCATTCTCCTTCTCCCCCACTGTTTGCACAGCAGTCCTATCCCTTTCCCCATCCCATTCTCCTTCTACCCCACTGTTTGCACACAAGTCCTTTCCCTTTCCCCATCCTATTCTCCTTCTCCCCGACTGTTTGCACAGCAGTCCTTTCCCTTTCTCCGCCCCATTCTCCTTCTCCCCCACTGTTTGCACAGCAGTCCTTTCCCCGTCCCATTCTCCTTCTCCCCCACTGTTTTTACAGCAGTCCTTTCCCTTTCCCCATCTTATTCTCCTTCTCCCCCACTGTTTGCACAGCAGTCCTTTCCCTTTCCCCATCCCATTCTCCTTCTCCCCCACTGTTTGCACAGCAGTCATTTCCCATTCCCCGTCTCCCTGTCCTCCACTGTTTGCACAGCAGTCCTTTCCCTTTCCCCATCTCATTCTCCTTCTCCCCCACTGTTTGCACAGCAGTCTTTTCCCTTTCCCCATTCCATTCTCCTTCTCCCTCACTGTTTGCACAGCAGTCCTTTCCCTTTCCCCTTCCCATTCTCATTATCCCTCACTGTTTGCACAGCAGTCCTTTCCCTTTTGCTGTCCCATTCTCCTTCTCCCCCACTGTTTGCACAGCAGTCCTTTCCCTTTCCCCATCCCATTCTCCTTCTCCCCCACTGTTTGCACAGCAGACCCTTCCCTTTCCCTGTCCCATTCTCCTTCTCCCCCACTGTTTGCACAGCAGTCCTTTCCCTTTCTCCGCCCCATTCTCCTTCTCCCCCACTGTTTGCACAGCAGTCCTTTCCCCATCTCATTCTCCTTCTCCCCCACTGTTTGCACAGCAGTCCTTTCCCCGTCCCATTCTCTTTCTCCCCACCTATTTGCACAGCAGTCATTTCCCTTTTCCTGTCCCATTCTCCCTGTCCTCCACTGTTTGCACAGCAGTCCTTTCCCTTTCCCCATCTCCTTCTCCTTCTCTCCCACTGTTTGCACAGCAGTCCTTTCCCTTTCCCCGTCCCATTCTCCTTCTCCCCCACTGTTTGCACAGCAGTCATTTCCCTTTCCCCATCCCATTCTCCCTGTCCTCCACTGTTTACACAGCAGTCCTTTTCCTGTCCCATTCTCCTTGTCCCCTAGGGAAAATGATATGCTCCTTCTCATGCTGCAGAATAATGCAAATTAAGTGTTTCAGTATTTGCTGACATTTGTGATCTCTCTAAAGTCTCTAAGGCTAGTCAATGAGGTGCTGGGGGGGGTTGCATAATGGTTATTGTGTCTACTTTATAGGCACAAGGTATAAGGTTTGATTCTCAACTGTTGGAATCATGGTTACGTTTAAAAAGGCCCCCTAGGATCATTAGTCTAAAAATTATCTGAGAGAGTGGGGACTAGTATAATAGTTAAGGTGTTAACCTCACAAAGATAAAGTACAGGGACTGATTCTCACTTTTGGAAGGGAAACTGGATAGCTTTAAAATGGTCTACAATGGCATTTAGCCTAGTACTTACCTGTGAACCTGAGAGGTCTCTGTAGCTGAGATGGTTAAACCTACAACTAATTTAGCAGCTGCAGGAATTAGCATTGCATGCATTCCCTTCAAGCCCACTTATGTGTTACACAGTTCAGCAGTGAACTTTAGTGTTTCCTTTTCCTCACAGAAACGGTCAGTTACCTGTTTGCTACTGAGCTGGTGGCACGGCCGACACTGTCTTTACTTCCTGTTTTGGCAAGAATGGCAAATACATGTAACAATGTGAGCTCTAATTCCGATGGCAGATATTAGCACGTGCTGGTGAGCCATAGCTGCTGTTACTCCAAGCATCTTTCACCGCGTGTGCGCCATGATTCAGAGTAAGCACTGTGGTGCAGTGTTATGCCATGACTCAGGGTAAGCGTTGTGATGCAGTGTTATGCCATGACTCAGGGTAAGCGCTGTGATGCAGTGTTATGCCACGACTCAGGGTAAGCGCTGTGATGCAGTGTTATGCCACGACTCAGGGTAAGCGCTGTGATGCAGTGTTATGCCACGACTCAGGGTAAGCGCTGTGATGCAGTGTTATGCCACGACTCAGGGTAAGCACTGTGATGCAGTGTTATGCCACGACTCAGGGTAAGCTCTGTGATGCAGTGTTATGCCATGACTCAGGGTAAGTGCTGTGATGCAATGTGTCCATTTTATACATTTCTGAATCTGCCACTTTGGGTATCATTTGAATTCACTGTGTGTCTCACTGATGTGGAGTTCCTCATTTCCATGGCATGATGCTCGCTTTACTACTAGTTGTATATTACACTATTTTAACCCTTTCCATGATTGTTCAATCTGTGTATATGAGTCACACAAACTCTGTGGACTGCCACTACCCCACACCCCACTAATTTGCATTATACAATCTAAGAAATGTCTGTGCATTCCAGTCTTTGCCTCTGTCAGAATAATTCTAATTTCTGACAGGTTACAAGTTATGCTTCAAAATGAGATCCTTTGAAGGATACCAGCACCTTGGAAGAGTTTACTTAACAGAAGAGGTTAAATGCCAGTGTATAACATGGGGCTATAAGTAAGAATTATTTAATGGTATAAGGTCTGTTAACTATCCCCGTGCCTGTTTTTCAATCTCTTCAGCTATGTTTTCTTTTTAATCTTGTATCTTTATCTATTCCATGTTATGATTAATCAAACTGTAATACTAATATCTTGCAATTAATTAGTGGTCCAATAGTATCTAATATGATACTGCAGTTGTGATTCTCAGAACATTTCTCTGAATGCCTTTAATTATCTTTGTTTTTTATTTATTTTCTGTATTAGAATATAATTTATTTGTTAGGATGTTTGTTCTGCCTTTTGTAAAATCACCGCTCTACTGCTTGCTGACCTACCAACTTACCAAGCAAAGTTAAACTCACCAATCACTGTTTGTCATAGGAAATCACAACCAGTGTGGCTTCTGAGTCCATGCTGGCAATAATTTATATTCTGGGAAATTAACCCCCTTCTTTTTTGTTTGACCATGGAGTTGGGAACATGTCATTTGTATGAATTCAGTTTGCTGCCAATTAAGTTTTTTTTTTTTGCTCCACTGTTGTGCTATATCACAGTTGATATGTATAAGTCCAAGGGATGGGTGGTGTTCCCCCTGCAAAAAAATGCTGTAATTGTGACAATGCAAGATATTGCCAGCTATGACATGAGAAGTAGGGCAGTAGGAGTGTAACATATGCCAGCATTGCTAGCTGGAGTTTTGCAAAGAATTATATGTCATTTGTATATCAAACTGATTTGTACAGGTGCTTCTTTTGAAAATGTATTTGTAAAGATGCCTGTGTTAAAAAAAAAATGTACCAACAGTGGGTCCCGCTGGACAGAAGAAAAGAGATACACCTGTATGTCAGACTGTATTATAACTGTTGAAATTAATACTGTAACAGAGGATGCTGGAAGAGAAGCGGTTAATCTCATTCTAGCTAGCTTTGAAAAATAGTCTGAAATTAAATTACCTGGTAGGCCATAATGATTGTTTCTTACAGTTCTGTTTGCAGCCAGAGACAAAATATCTGTAAAAATAAGGACTAGGAATCCTGCTGTATTGTCCTTAGCAGTGAACTAATTGCTACCCTGGAAGGGTGGAAGTGTTGAAATGGTTTTATGGCTTCCAGATGCTATAATACATCTTAGCAAAGCTCTGTGTGTAAGGTAACGCATACATGTGAGATTTTGGTTCAGTTTCTAGTAAAGGGGGGTAGTATGGGAACTAGAAGTCAGATGACCAGATGTACGTGATGCCATTCTGTAATCCAGCACTGATATGATGTTTTAATACTAGAGACAGAAGTCTCAGAACATTGTTTTTGAAACCTGACAAAGAAGGATCTCTCACCCACTTCATCTTGCCTTGGTTTAGTAAGTAACCAGGGAATAGTAATTCTTTATATCAGTTAAGAAAATATAGTGAGATTAGTTAAGTACTGCTTTTCTGTACCTGTGTGGATCTATTATTGTGTCTTTCAGCTTTTCCCGGTTAGGGGTCGCCACAGCGGGACTCCAGTCCGCTAATGATTGGCAGTAGATTTTTACGTGCCGAGTTGCCAGCCCCGACGCACAACCTTCAATGAAGGTACGCCCATTCACGCATGTCTCCACACAGAAGACACTCTAACTGAGAATCGAACAGGACAATGTCTTACTGTGAGGCGACAACGCTACCGCAGCACCACCACAGCAGTTAATCTGTGTTATTTTAATATTTCCTGAGAATGAAACTCTGGTGTTTACTGTAAATAGATATTCAGTATTTTCATGCTCTTCTATTATTTATTATTAAATATATTTAAATCATTGTAGCAGGCCCTTTAGAGAATATTTTAACCAACCTACTGCTTTGGTCAAACACTACCATTTGTATTAGTATTAATTTTACTCAGTATAATTGGGTACCCTTGTAAGAGCCTTAGAGTAGCTGGGTTTGGAGTGTCCTGTGGCAGTAACTACATTATAGTCTTGGCAAAGAGTAGCAGAGCAAGTAAATCTGTGCCAGCCTTTCCTGGGTCTGTGTGTGCGAGTGTGCATGCATTTGTGCGTGTGTGTGTATGTGTGCATGTGTGTGTGTGTGTGTGTGTGTGTGTGTGTGTGTGTGTGTGTGTGTGTGTGTGTGTGTGTGTGTGTGGTGGACAGAGAGCACTGGCTTCACAGACAGGGTGGTGGAGGATTTGGCTTGGACACTCAGCTGAGGGTTCAACTCTGCAGCTGTGCTAGTAGGGAGTCTTATTCTGGGCCTGGAGAGAGAGACAAAGAGAGAGAATCCCGGTCCCCCGGATTTAAAGTATTCCCTGTGTGCTCTTAAGGAAAATTATGCTTGGTGCAGAGAGCTGCATCTGGAAATATTGTGTGTATCTGTTTTTGTTCCAAGTGAACATCGGTTATCAGTGTCAGTGGTGAGGATTCAGGCTCCTTGATTACTGGCCCAGAGGAGGGACAACACAATAAATTCACTGAAGGTGGCTTCAGAAAATGGGTTTCAATTTCTTTCCTTTCACTGAAATTACTTGCTGAGAATTGGCATGAGTCTGACATATAAATACAAAAAAAATCTTACATTTAGTTTTACTTTGGGTTTATTTTTTGAGAGATGTACTCAGCGAGTTGTTTCCTTTGCAAATTGCAACTCAAGAACTAATAGTGGAATTTGCTTGCAAAAGTGTAACCCAC
Organism: Protopterus annectens; assembly: GCF_019279795.1. Classification (NCBI taxonomy): domain Eukaryota; kingdom Metazoa; phylum Chordata; order Ceratodontiformes; family Protopteridae; genus Protopterus; species Protopterus annectens. The sequence goes on from NC_056748.1 coordinate 1,115,224,709, forward strand.
TGTTTCACACTCATGCATTGTTTCTGAAATGTAGGAATTTCAAATGAAAGTAAAATTGAACCTAAAGATGGCAATGTAGTTTATTCCTGTCTGAGACTATATTTTACAAACTGGTAGCATGGATAATTTATTTTAGAAATTCGGAGTTATAAAAAAATCAGATATTTCTAGAAAATACCATATAGAGTTTTGGGTCAAGACAGTGTATCACATATTTTTGCTCACTGTTACTATGTCTTAAGAACCAAATTTCAAGCAAAAGAAAAGTTAAATTTGCAGAGGGTATTTGCATGTTATTTTCTGAAAAAAATATATCTTCCAAAAATGTAACAAGAACAAATCACCACAGAAACCCTAGGTCAAACAAATCTAATCTATCTGGTAGGCTTATGGACAAATCACTACAGGTACTACAACAAAGATTATTTATACAGGTGCTTTTACCAGAAGAGAGACGTTTGCAAAGTGTAATGAAGGGAGGATGGGGACTGTGAGTCAGGCAACATCAAAAGAAGACTGTTTTCCCAAAATACATCCAAATCACAACAGAAGCCTTATCTAAAATTCAGACTGGTAGAAAACATTAGACTTTCTTCCGGGCAGTGTATGGTTTCATGTTACTCACACTCTTGTTATGAGATACTGAATTCTGGAAAGAGGAACCTTTGGCTTTTAAGTAGGAATGTGTGTGACAGCAACCGGGTAGTACATTTAGTTCTTGCAGTGACTGTAGTAACTAGAGCCATTATTAGAAGTCCTAAGATCCTCATGTGTAGTTTCAATCATACTTCTGTGTAGATTCAAAGTTTATTATTTATTATTTTACAATTATTTATTCATGTAAAAATGAATATTCTGTGCTTTTGAAGTAGGAGAACAAACAGTTCTTTCTGAGTCTACATAGCTTTTACAGCAGTGAAGGCTAGACAGAAACACCACTATGTTTGTTCTCTAAAAGTGCACATCTGTTTCCTCAGTGTATTATCTCGTTCTCCCAAAATAAGATATCCAGCTAAAGTAGCACTATTTTCTTGATAACAAACATTGCAATAAACAAGATATATCCTAACTGTGTTACAATTAGATGAGGTACATTGTCTGAGATCTGGCATAACTTTGCCCTGCATGGCATACAATACATTTTAAACCACAACACGCTGAAACTAATTGTCAAACCTCATTTATTTCTGCATTTATTCATCTGCCCTACCTACAATTAAAATAGACATTAGCTAAGCAATCCATTGTAAACAACTTAGGAAACCAGCATCACTCAGTTTGCTTCCTGAGATGCGTACTAGGGAGGATTTTCAGGGAGACATTGTTTTAAATAATTATACAACCTAAGCTTTATAAAGCTGACATCACTGTTAACAGCAGATCCATAATCACCCACTTAAATTTCCTGTGACCATTTTAAAATTTTAGTTTTTCTCTGAATGTATACATCCTTGAGTTAAACGCAATCTTTATCATGGAAAACTGAACTTAGGAACAGAGAAACTCTGTTTTAACTAGAATTTGCTTGTGATAGCAACAGGGTAGTGTATAGTTGTAACTAAATCCATTTACTTGCATTAGTCCCAAAATGCCCATGTGCAGTTTCATTCATTTTTGTGTGTGTGTGTGTGTGTGTGTGTGTGTATGTATATATATATATATATATATATATATATATATATATATATATATATATATATATATATAAGTTTTGATTCACAAGCATTTTGTCTGTAAAAATGAGTACTCCGTAGAAGAATAAACATTATTGCTAATTATGCATCCCTTTTACAGTAATAGTACATTACCTATTTATCTGAAGATAAGCAGGTACAATAGCACTAATTCTCTTGATAACAAACATTACAATATATAAGATATGTTCCAGATTCTGTCATTATTTCATGTACATTACCTCAGTAGTTCACTGTGACATGTATTCTGCTCTCCTGTTTCATCCATCGTCTCATCTTCATGTTATGGGACCTGATACAGATCTTTTGATGCACACCTCTGGTCAGAGCCATAACTAGGGTGGGGAGAAGGGGGACGGTTGCCCCAGGGCACAAGCTGTCAAAGGTGCAATTTTCAGGTGCCACTGGTATGGAAATACAGTATAGGTATTGATAAATAAATATCAATACTACATTTATGGGACAGCTGAAGGTGACAACGTTTGTGGTAACCACTCTAGCAAGCAGCTTGTCACCGTTTGTTACAAGCAGGCTGCTACAGTTGCAGAAATGGAGGAGAACAGTGATTTTTCAGAGGTTACCATATGCTAGCTACTTTTCTACTTCTAGTTACCCAGTAATCTCAGAGGCAGTGTTAGAAATGTCAGGATGCACTGGCATTTTTGACAAACAGGTAACTTTTATTCTGTACCAGATGATAGCTCTGAAGAAATGATGTTAACACCTCAGTCATCTTAATCACACTGGCACAAGCCTCAAGATGTATTTATGGGATACATACATGTTTTTAAATTGGTAGGGCTATACAATTGTTTTAAAGGGACACTATACACTTTTCAAATCAAGATCTTTACCTCAGACCAAAATCTAAACATCACCACCTTTTTGTCAATTCCCTCCCTCTTTGTTGCATCATTATCAGACCCTGCTCATGTATCTTAGTGGCTATATTACATATTCATAGTAAATACATACTCTAGTAGCTATACTTTATTTATTATTGCACCCCCCCCCAAAGAAAGCGAACCCTCTCTTTGAAAATTATAGATGTAATGCACACTAATTACAATTAATAATCAAATACCAAGTTAGGAGAAATATCACCGGAAGGATACATTTATCGAGTATTGTATGGCTGCTTGTCTGACTATATCATTCTGGTACAGTTTTGATAGTGGCTACGTACTCTGACTTCACATGGGATACATGCATAATGTACAAACTAGACATTTTTAGGCAGAGACTATTTTTTACAAAATTTAGTCACTGCAAGACCTAAATTTACTACCTGGTAGCTGTCACACACAGTGCTACTTAAAAGCCAAATGTTCCTCTTTCTAGAATTCGGTATCCTAGTGTGATTAAGATGACTGAGATGTTATTACATTTAGAGTCACTAGACAACTCAGTATTATCTGAGTCAGGAATAATAATGGAAGATGATGCCGGTAATGGAAGAGAATATTTATTTTCAGATACAGATGGTACAGAGATTTGGTTTCTTATACAGGCAATGTCAGTAATGAGAGACAGAGGATTGTTTTCATATACAGACAAGGCCAGTAATGGGAGACAGAGGTTTGTTTTCAGCTACAGATGATACCACAGAGATTTGTTTTATTTATTTTGTATAAAATATATTATTGATATTCTATAAATATATGCATATGATTGTTATAAAAGTGTATTATTTAGAACAGGAATATCAAAATAACATTAAAAACATGCTCTATGGACTGATATGCTGCCCTTTGAATAAATGTAAACTATATAAACTATATGCAATAGTTACAATGTGCAGCTGAACTAATTAAACAGTTAATACTTAGATAATAGGAAAAATGTAGCAACACATTTTGACAAAATCACATATTTCAGTGAAGTCTATATAGAACAGAATAGTAGGAGGTATACTTTTCTAAAGTGCTCATCAAAGATAAAACTTTTGTCCAAAGGTTATTGGCAAAGGGTGTTGAAGTATTCCATTTTTCTTTATGATGATCTCCTTTTAGAAACTCAGCAAAGTGGAGGTGTTACTCCCTTCCAGTTTTAAGTTCTTTGTAATGGTTTTCCTTACAACAGCTAAAATTACTCAAAGTAAATAATTTTCATAATTCAAGTAAAAATTAGATGTGATTTATATAAAACTAATAACTTATTCAAAGGGCTGCATATCAATCCATAGAGCTTGTAAAAACTCACTGGTCCCAATATTTTTTTAAACAAGTTCTTTCAATCATTATGCAACCAGTCAGCTTTAGATATGTGTTTACATCTCCAGCACTCTACTACCATACCTTTCCATATTTTGCTATCTTATTAGGAGTTAAGAAACTATGTAAACATGTCCACTAAAAATATGCATATATTGAACAGGAGAAGTATCCTTTTAATTTTAATATTTGCTACTATTACATAAAATTAGATTTCCTTATGATACGATAAATTCCTAAATTTTATTGTTTAGACTGTTTTTATATAAAATAAAAAAAATGCAAGTTTGAAATTATGGCCAATGGATAAAAGTGACTATATGTCATATTGCATTAATCATCAATACTCTGAAGTAGAATCTAGTCTTGAAAATCCAAATTAAATTCTAGATTTAAGAATTGAGTTGATTGAATTTCCCCTCCAACAAAACAGTTATATCAATGTATAAAATTATTAGTCTTCCACTGAGACATTTTTAAACGGACCTTTAGAGGCAGCAAATGAAATTAACATATTAAACCCCAATTTGAGCTCAATATTCTCTATACTTGTGGATTTGAAGTTTTCAAGTGTTATTAACATAGTTAATTGGGTTGGCGTATGGATATTGCACTAAATATAAATACATAAACAAAGCCATGTTTGATTGCCTATTATTTCAAGAGAAAAGTTAGAACTTTTCAAATTTTTTGAAGTTAAAAGGTGGCATATGTAAGGTTTTCCCATTAGTCATAAAAGTATTATCCAACCAGTTAGTTATAACTTTGTAGAATGCTGCTTTTCCATCACATTCATCTACTTCTTCTTCTTCTTTCGGCTTTTCCCAGTTAGGGGTCGCCACAGCAGATCATCTGTCCGCTCATGATTGGCAGTGGAGTTTTACAGTGTCGAGTTGCCAGCCTGGCTCCCAACCTTCCACAGAAGGCACACACACGCACACACTCACACCTAGGGCCAATTTAGAGTGTCCAATCCACCTACTGCATGTCTTTGGCTTTTCCATCACATTCTAAATCTAGAAATTTAATTCCTCTGTTTTTCCACAGTCTAATGTGATGTCTAAATGAAATTCTAGGACTGTTAGGGAACCAAAGAAAATTTAAAATGATCATTTTATAACCTCTCCACCAGTTGCAATGGCTAGAACTCCCAATCTACCTTGACTACCTCCAACTCATCACCACTCACAAGCTTATTTTCAAACCAACTATATGCCCAGCACTAACAAACATCTTAACATTATACACCCCAAACAGAACTCTAAGATCTACCCACCAAAATCTAATCTTTGTTTATAAACCAAACCGTCCCGCTGGTCAGCTTCTCCTATCCTTTTCCGTTGCCAAAAAATGGAATTCTCTCCCTCCATCTCTAAGAATTTCTGAGAACTCTGAACACTTCAAAACCCAGCTGCATTCTTACCTCTCCCAAAAATGGAAATGCAATTGCACTCCACCTACCTAACCTGCTTAATACATAAATACGTTATAACACACAAAGTTTGTTCTTCCTTACACACTATTGATTAACCCTATGTACTGCCTTCATGCTAATGTTACCTCTACACCACTCTCAGATGATTTAAACCTCTGTATTAATTTAACTGTGTACTACTGTTCTCAACCACAAAACATGCAAATATGCTTTATATCCTTCTCCAAGCTGCTGTTTAACTTTTGTTTAGTTTTTGATATTTAGTATGTAAAATTTGCTTAGTTTGCTTCTGTTTCCACTATGTATTGTACTTCATATTATGGAGCTTGTGCTATGTATTATTTCTCCCCGGGCCTCCACTAAAAACGGGCTCTTTGAGCCCAGTGGACCTCCCCGGTCACCAAACTGGAAATAAATAAATTATTAGATTATTTTAAATGTTTTTGTTTGGAGAAAGATTAAGAGCTTGAGCAGTATATGAACATATTTTCAAAATAATCATTTTTATTATTTAAAGTTTGGCCTTAGAAGAGAAAATTTGTTTGTTCCAGTGAGATATTAGTTTGGGAATGCCATTCAAATGTTTTTCAAAATTATCTCTAGTTTCTTCATATTTTAATAATTACTGATAAATATTGTAAGCCTTGAATTTCCTGACTAATGCTGTTTTCTAGTAGAAATAATTAATCTTTCAGCATCTGTATAATTAAATATTTAGACTTATGCTTATTAAACTACAAACTCAACACATTCTCAAATGTTTGTAATGCTAAAATAGTTTCATTAAGAGATGTATTGTTTTATAATCAACATTATACCATCTGCAAAGGGTCTGCACTTTGAGTTATAAAGATCAACAATCTGTATTCCTTTTATGTTAACATTAGACCTAATAATACATATGTAAGCTCAGTTTAAGGAACTAAATGCTTTTCCTATATAAAGGTCAATAAAAAATGTTTTCCCCTATTTTTGTTGCTTAGAATGTCTATAAGTCATTATTGTTTTAATGTTATATTTAGTTTGTCTTCTATAAATAAGGGTGGTTTGGTCGGATTTAATTGAGGTTTTCCCTTCATTCTATCTGGCAGGCTAGAAATATAATAAATATTACAATCAGAATGTTATAATAAAATTGCTCTGTAAGCCAAGCATAATTGAGGACGCCTTGCCCTCCCTCGGAATTAGTGTATTTAGAGTATAGCTCCATGAGATAGGAATATTTATATCAGCTTGAAATTTGATTACTACTGTATGGAAGACATGTAGCATTTGGTGAGGATTATTCACTCTATAGCTAGAGATTTATTTGAATTTGCCTATATAATTTTTAGTAATTTCATTAAAAGAAATATGTTCTAAAAGTCTGTTTTTGGTGATTGTCAGAAAAATAATAAGGTGTTCTTTATTAAGTAAAGTTTCAATGTTCTTACGTAGTTACTAATCCATGAAAATCTTTAGAAGCCTTAGTCAGCATTGCCATGAAATTTTTGGCTCTTGCAGTTGTATAAATAATTGAGAGCCAGGCAGAATATTTAGATTACCCCTATCCATAAGGAACAAGAGTGCTAAACCAGAGGTGAATTTGTGTTTTCCCATCCATTCATCTAGATTATATTTGGAGAGAGTAATGGAAGTATTTTGCTTTATTTAGTGAGGAAGACAATTCCGAAGACAGTATTCTGAGATACATATCTATCTCTTGAACATGTTCTGTTTATGTTGCAGAAGAGAATAAAATCTCTTGAGCAGGTGTTTATTCCACCTATTGTACTTATGGATATGTGATAGATCAGAGAGGATAGGGACTGCTGAGGTTCTGTACGTAAGGCAGAGATCAGCTTCAGCAGCCTGTAAAATACAGAGAAGCGGGACAAGGCTTTAAGGCACTCAGTGTAGTTTTTATGATTTAGGGCCTTGATTTTCTTGGTCAGAAGGTGTTGTGGTCATGCAAGTTGTGTTAAGAATCTGGACAGGTGCAAATTAAGGGGGCATTATACTCAATGACTGGCACAACTGCTGAATGCAGTGGAATGATCAGATCCCAGGACCAAGATGCCACATTAATAAGCAGCCCAATAAAAAATGACTTTCTTACAATAGTTGATACATGGTGTTCAAAGGACAGTTTGATGTCCAGGTATGTTCCCAGGTCCCTAATTAATGAATCAATGTTCAGGGGTATATTGTCGATGGGACAGCTGCAATGGACATCATGATTGCCAAAGGAGACTATTACACATTTTCTACTGCTTGCATTGCTATGCCGGAAGTAACTGACACAGTGAAGGGCAGTGGCACGGCCACAACTATATTACATAAGGGCAGTGAGCACCTACATAATGGTAATCGTGGACTTACAAGGCAGTGAGCAATAAATACTATAAATAAAGTAGTAGAGAGGAGGACGACTGCTGAATTGCACTCGTACACCCAAGGTCAGTACATCTGGCGTTAAGATGACATTATCAGGAATAAAAGATCTGGCATTAAGATGACATCATCAGGAATAAATGACAGATGCAGGGTCAGCAGCACAATTAAAAATGCTTTTAAAATATACTTCAGTCACAGAAACACCCTGCATCAGATAGTCTGTACACTCACTAGGGGAACTAACATCCTTGACTTGGTCCTCAAACATGGGAGAATGTTGCACCACTTCCTTTGATGTAATGTCCACAACAGCCCAGTTAGACCCTAAAGCTGTCTCTTAGAAATAAAAATAAAATACAAAACCCCATCTAATCCTGATACCTTTAGGAACTATTCTAAGGCAAGTTTCCTAAGCCCTCTGAAACCCTGAGAACATTGCTGACTATGCAGAATTGTTCACAGAAACTCCATACAATCATGTTAAGGGGTGCATTGAGACAGGTGTATCTAGCTGGTAAAAGTACATGATAAACTCAAAAAAAAAAAATAAAACTTACTTGCCAATCTGCTTCTCTTCTACCACTAATTCCAACCCTGCAGTACCTCTCCCACCCCTTGCCATTCTCACCCCACCCAGACTGAAACTTCATAACTGCCCCTTTTCCAAACCCTGTTTTTCCTTATCCTCTAACCCCCACCCCATTTCTCTCCTTATGCCATCCTTAACATCTCCACCCAGATCACGCCAACTGGCTGCCCTATTCCCCTCCCCCTTACCAGCATTCCTTCCCTCTCCCTTGAAGTATTCTGCCCTCATTTGTGTTATCCACTCTTACTCCTGACCGGTTACATCACAATACAGCTTATGTGAAGTACATGCTGCACCTTGTTCTATCATGAGAGCACCAAGCAAACTTCCCTCATTTACCATAGAAAACCAGTAACCATCTTCCCATGATTAACAACTGTGCCCTCCTTGTCCTTGCCTGACCACAGCTACTCCCCTGTAAGTACTACACATACCTCTCTCTAGCTTTGAGATGTATACTGTCCCTGCTTACCCCTAATCCTTGCCCTGTAACCCCATTAGGCTGACTGTTAATAAAAGGTCATCTATACCTGACCACTCATTAAGGCCATCCATTAGCTGCCAGAGTTCATATTTTCCTCTCCTTCATCCTTTTCACTTATTATTTTATGTCACTTACTTTTTTTTATACAGTATGGGTACAGATCTTAGCTTTCCTTCCTACTTAACTTTCATTCATCATTGTCCTGTTCCCTGAAACCCTTTAGTTTACTGGTAGCCACATACCTCTCATTTGTCCTGATTCTACAGTATGCCAAGACCTTGCTTCCTGTTTTAGTCTGTTTTTCAGAAACTTTTAGTATTTTGACAAGTTGTTGAGAAATTAAGTCACTAATGGTATACATTAGTGTTTCAGACATACTGTTCAAAATACACACCAGTGCAAACTTATTACTCTAGCAGCTGTCAAGTTTATAAGAATAATATTTAACTTATGTTCCCAATTGTGCACCTTTGCCCAGCCATTGTTTTGCCTTTGTCTAAATATCTTGTACTTAGTGGCTAAGAGGTACATTGGCCCCTCAATGCATATTCTCAGCTTTCATTAACGCCTCTTCCTACACAACATTGTACCCAACACCACTCACCTCATGAATATATTGATTTACTAAATTGTTTATATCAGTATACACACACACAGACACACACACACATACAGAGACAGAGAAAGAGAGAGAGGTATCTGTATGGATTTACTTACCTTTATCAAACAGCACATTTGTTGATATGAATACTCGCAACACCAAATAATTGGCATTATTCATATCAACACACCACTACGTATTCACCAAGCACCAACCTCAGAAGGAAAACTTTGGTTTTTGCAAGGAGGCAAGCCCCCTGCTAATTATATATTCTAACAATGAGATAGCACAGTTCGTGGGGAAAAGGTAAATTCCCCAAACCCGAGAATCATTTCATCTACTACTTATGTGAACGTGTGTCAACCATCTATTTAGTTGATCAAATTGCATCGACTACACAGATGCTGCATCAAAAGTGGTGACTTCCTGGTTTCCTTTGGCCTGCCTTTTTTAACGTCATTGGTAGTTCACACTACAGCTTAGTGTACAGCATGCATGCTGCCCAATGCATTACTTACACACAAAATATCCTGCAGCTTGTGTTCTTTCATTTATGCACTTTTACTTTTTTATTATTTTATATACATTATTTTTATACATCTGCCCTAACTGTGGCAGTTACAGTGCCTTTGCCCTGTTTTTTTAACAAGCTCTAAAATTTGAATGAGGCAGCAGATACCTGTCTCTCACAGGGTCCCTTCTCCTGCTGAATGCATTAGCATCACTTGCACTGGACAGCCCCCAGTGCTAATAATTGGACTACTGGGCCAGGCCACCAGGCCATGCGGGCAAACCTCTCAGGTCACCAGAGCACACAGATAAACCCCTTAGCACTAGTGTGCTGCCAATGAATTATAAAATTATTAAAAGAGGAAGAACTCTACTTATGTCACTTCACTTTTTTTTTTTAAAGCCATGGTCCCAGAAAGCCATGGTCCCAGACAAATCCCATTCTAGCATGCTAAGAAGAGCAAGTCTGGTGCCTCCTTCCTCATGTCTGTCGCTAACAATGTAACTCTCTATTGTACAGTTAAAAACTGGGGGGTTAAAATTGCAAGTTTAGAAACTGAATGCATCTGTATTTGCTCGGGGGGGGGGGGGGTAGCCACACTTTTCACTTTCCACTATCAGTTTAACCTCTTCACCATGACAACCTGTTCCTTCCTTTTGCTTATTTATTTTTTTATCTTGTCCTTGTACCCGTAAGCCGCAGTGGTACAGCACTAGTGTTGTTGCCTCACAGCAAGAGGTTCTCCTGTTCAATTCTCGGCTGGAGTGCCTTCTGTGTGGAGTCTGCATGTCCTCCCCGCGGTTGTGTGGCCTCTGAAAGACATGCGTGAATGGGCGTGTCTTCGCTGAAGGTTGGGCATCAGGGCTGGCAACTCAGCACCATAAAAAAATTGACTACCAATCATTAGAGGACCGGAGTTCCACTGTGGCGACCCCTAACCAGGAAAAGCTGAAAAGACATAGATCTTGTCCTTGTACCCACTCAGGAAGACCATAAAGGTAAAGGCTAAGAGAAATCCTTACATACGTACCCCACTAACTCAACTCTGAATTCAGGAACCCCCCCCCCCACCACCAACAGATAACTGAAACCTTTCCTCTTCCTCACACTGCCATCATACACAACACGTACTCACTTTCCTGCCAACTTTAACTACCTTTCCTCAATAATAAAACAAACTACTCATTACAGTGGCCATCAAGCCTGATGGCTTACCTCAAAACATGGGCAACTGGCTTGGCAGCAGTCACTTGTGTGCCAGCAATCTGTTCTACAACAAAACAACTACACCAAAGAGAATCAACCCTCAACTATGCACTCCTTAAATACTCTTAACTCCCTCTGTACACTAAAGGCCCCACCTCTTTATTTTATGATGATATAACCTCTCATCAGCACTAACTCCTTCCCCCTGGCAGGCCTCCTGGATAACAATATCTGCCAAGGAAAACCCTTACTGTGTTAGAAATGTATAAACATGTATTAGTCTGCTGTTTACCCTTCGGTGATTGTATTGCAAGGCCTCCCCCATTAAAGCAGACCTAATCTGATTATTTAATGAGACTCTAAATATATTTATCAAAGTTACACTGATGAATATATCTAGATACGCTTTATTAGACTGGTTACCATTTGCTGCTATGGTCAGGATGGCTTCAAAATTTAGCAACTACTTTCATTTTGATGAGTCAGTCAATGAGAATCTTCAATTCATCACAAAGAATATGAGTCTGGACATATCTTTTCAGCATGAAATAAAATGCAAAGATTAATGTAAAAACACAGAACCCAAAATTTATAAGAAAAATATAGATAGAAACACCCTTTGAGCAAAGGCAGTTACCCCTTCATAAAACATCAGAAAAATATCCAAGAATGCAAACTGTCCTTGTGATACTGATTAGCATTAAAACATTTTCAGTAAACATAACACTTGAGCTTGGTATGCAGATTCACCAGAGATATGTGATATTTCTTTAGACATTTAGTTTCATGCTCTGCTACTAAAATGCTTGTCTTTTATATACTTGAACAAGTTAGCCAGGACCTGGAGACCTAGAGTCATTTCTTGGTCTAAAGGAGTTTTCTTTGTAGGTGATTTTAAATTCCAGTAGAACACCACAGCTTAATAAACCCTTGAATTTTAAAAGTAATTTGAAGAGTAGACTTCTGAAACATTCATGTTCTTTTGTAGTTTTTACACTGCTCAGTATTTTTGTTCTATGTTTATTTTATTCCTATTCAGCAACTTTTTCAATTTTACACAATGCATTCATTTATCTGCTTTTATTCTGCCCTCATGGATTTACACTTGTTTTTTAGCTTTACCTTATATAAATGCAGTTTGGGACAAACTAAGTTGTCCCGGTCCCATGAGTAAGGGAGTAAAGGGGTATGGGGAGGGTATAGTGGTAGAAAGGAAGGTAAGGATTGCAGTTGGTTAGGATAGTGGGTTTGTGGTGGTGAAAGGGTTAAGGAGAAAGGGAGATGTAAAAGGAAGTGAGGTAGGAGTAGGTGGGACTTCTGACAGTACTAAGGGTTTGGGAATAGAGGAAGTAGGCACATTTGGCGTGAGTTGGTGGAGTGATAAGTAGCTTACGTCCAGACGACCTGTAGGTATCGTGGATGAAGGTAGGCCTTGGATGGTGGGGAGAGAAGGGGTTAGGTGGTCTGGGTCAGTTCCCCCTTTGGTGTTTCTAGGGATTAGGTAAAAGGGGGGTTGGAGTCTGGGAAGATAATTTGAGCTTACTGATAGGAAAGGGTGATAGATTATTGTGTGTGTCTGTGTGTGTGTGTGTGTGTGTGTGTGTGTGTGTGTGTGTGTGTGTATGTGTGTGTGTGTGTGTGTGTGTGTGTGTGTCTACAACTCATATCTCAAAGAGTGTGTGTGTCAGCTGCTTGTATCAGGGACACAAACAGTAGATTCACAGAGAGTGAATGGTCCGGGGAATGGATAATAAAAAAAAAAATATATATATATATATATATATATATATATATATATATATATATATATATATATATATATATAGAATAATGTAGCTTTAGAAGTCGATGGGAATAGTGCTAGGCTTACCTGGGTGGGTGAAGTTTTCCTTGCTCCTGTCGTCCGCCGGTGATGTTCTCCCGGTGGTCGTGGGTGGTGGTTTTCATTGGGGTTTAGTGGCGGATCAGCTCCCTGGTGGTCCAGCGTGTTCCCTGCTCCATTTTGTTGGTGGTAGTGGCAGCGTTTGCAGTTCGAGCTCATTGGGGGGTTTGTGGGTCCTTCTGCTCTCCAGTTCCCCTTCAGGATGGCGTTGTGGTTGTCCGGGTGTCCCTCGGTGCATAGTAGCTTTTCCCTGGTAGGTTCATGGGTCCAGCGTGTTCCCAGCTCCATTTTCATTGGTGGTAGTGGTGGTGTTTGTAATTCACGCTCCCTGGGGGGTTCATGGCTGTCAGTTCACCTCTCCGGTTCCCCTTCAGAATGGCGTCGCAGTTGTCCTGTTCATCTTATTCCTGGTGGGTTCGTGGGCCGATGTGTCCATGTTGCTTCCCCGATGTTCGCAGCTTGAGTCGGGGGGTCCGTCATCTTCTTTGTCGGTGGTATAGTGGCAGTTGTTGGTTCATGCTCCCTGGTGGGTTCGTGGGTGTCGGTCAGTCTGCTGGTCCTTCAGGATGGCGTCGTGGCTGGTCGGGTGTCCCTCTGGCCCAGTTGTCGGTGGTGGTGAGATGGCTTCTCCATCCTCCCTGGTGGTGTAGTGGGTTGCTACTGCCGGTCTTTCAGCCGCTAGGTCCTAGTGCCAGTTCGCGCATGCGCACTGTGTGGAAGAACCGTTACTTAGATAGAGGATCATGCTGGGAGGGAAGATAAGTGCGTTTAGCCTTGTTTGTGTGAATGGTGAGGGGATTGGGTGGCTGAGTGATAGGGAGATAGTTAGAGGGACTTAATTAATTAATTAATTAATTATTTTTTAGGTTCATAGATTAGTTCTAAGTTAGAGGGACTTAATTAATTATACATATATATATATATATATATATATATATATATATATATATATATTTTTTTTTTTTTTTTTTTTTTCCTCTCTCATAGATACATAGAGGGAGGGATATTGATAGGGGATATGCTAGGGTAGGATGGGGTACTAATGGTAGGAGGTGTCTGACAGGAGGGGTGAAAGGTGACGGTGGGCAGGCAGGGATAAGTTAAGGTGCAGGGTAAAGCAATACCAGGGGTTTGGGGGGATTAGGGCAGTCGGGCTTATAGAATAGTGCTAATATTTTGTTTCTCTTTTTCAGATGGCTAAATTACCAGAGATGAGGCAGAGGTGGCAAGCAATCATGGCCAGGTGGAGGAGTTGTTCCAGGAGGTGACAACATCGGAGGTGGTGCAGGAAGCTGAGCAGACCCCAGGTCGGAAGAGACGATGCACGGCGGTGAGAATCCCAGCCGGGGGGAAAAAGCAGCAGGCATTGCAGCAGGGGATGGCAGTGGAGACTCCAGTTCCCAGCACATCGCAGGACAAAGGCGCAGGTAATGGTTTTATTACAACAGCATTGTCAGGGGAGCTAGGGGTTGAGGATGGTGGGGTGGGGAGGGATGACGACTTGGCAGTTGGGGATCTTGGGGGCGGTGTGCAAGGGATAGAGTAGGTGCAGAGGCATCTAGCACAGGGTGCCAGGTACCCGGTTAGAGATACGATGGGGGGTGGGGGGTTCCAGGGACAGTTTGGGCTTGGGCTCGGAGGTAGGCTCTGATTTTGGGCTGTAGCCTGGGGATTGGTTGTCTACCCAGTCCTTGGGGCAGGGGACAGGAGCAGTTATCCTGACTCCTCATATTTTGGGTCCGGTTAAAGAAAAAATTTGGAAAGGGGAGTATGTGGATTTGTTTGAGCTGATTGATGCGGAAGGGGTTGAATGGCTAGTGGAAGCAGAGTCCTCTAACAGTAAGGACTTGTTAGTGGCCTTAGTAGCATCAGGAAGGCAGAGGGTAGGTAAGCTTCACCCTGGGATAATTGGGTGGTTGGCTTTATTTATTTTATGGCAGTGCAGCTGGAGAAGGACGGGTCCTTGGCTCTGCCGCTGATAGGCTATTTTCTTACCATTCCTGAGGTGCAGCGGTTAAGGTGGGGTAATGCGTGGCTCTGATATGATCAGCGTTTCCGCAAACGGAAGGCTGTGGATCAGTCACTTCATTGGGAGGTGCGTCACCCAGATCTATGGTTGGCTACGATGATGGATAGTTACGTGGGCTCTAACAGAAGGTTGTGTGGACCGGAAACAGCGGGTGTGTTTTGGTCATTTAATAGTGGCTCCTGTTCATGGGTGGAGTGAAAATTTGCCCATGTTTGTTCGAGATGTGGAGGGGGTCATTCGGCCACTAGCTGTGGTCGGCAGGATTTGTCCTGGAACTCCAATGTGATGGGTCATGAAGGTGGTTTTGTTGGGCAAGGCTTTCAGCTGGCCCAGGGGAGGGGTAATTTTCATGGGTCCCGGGGATTTGGACTCGGGTTCTTTAGAGGCAATAGAGGGAGGGGCGCCATTCCCTATTAAGGTGGAGATTCTCCAGGATAAGCTTCATCGGTTTCCTGGCTTGGCCATCAAAGTGAAGATAATACAGGGTTTTCAAAAGGGGTTTCCTATTAAGTCCACAGTGGGAAGGGGTGGGGGGTTGCAAGAATTTACGATCTGTTCAAGGTAAAGAAGACATCTTGGAGGCTTTATTGGAGAAAGAGAGTAGGGCAGGGTGGTTATTGGGTCCTTTTGCTAGTCCGCCTTTTAGTACTTACAGGGTGTCGCATTTGGGGTTGGTGCCGAAGAAGCGAGAAGGGGAATTCAGAGTGATACATCACTTGTCTTATCCGGAAGGGAATTCAGTAAATGATTTTATTGCAGAAGAGGAGGTTAGGGTGCATTGCACTTCCTTAGATGATGCAGTAAAAGTGATTAGGGAATTTAGGGAGCCATTGTTGGTTAAGGTCGACATTGAGTCCGCTTTTCGATTGTTGCCTATTAGGAGGGAGGATTGGCCACTATTGGGGATGTGGGTATGAGATAAGTACTACTTTGATAAAGCTATGCCCATGTGTTGTTCAGTGGCATGTGCGACTTTTGAGAAGTTCAGTACAGTATTGCACTGGATTTGGCAGCAAAAAGCGGGGACGCAAAAGGCAGTGCATTATTTAGATGATTTTCTATTGGTGGGCGAAGGAAAGGTAGGAGCACAGGAGGGTTTGCAGGAGTTTATGGTCATGTGTGAGGTGTTAGGGGTACCATTGGCCCAGCATAAGATGGAGGGTCCAGCAAGGGCATTAGAATTTCTTGGATTAACAGTTGATGCGGAGCGGGGATTGTTTTGTTTACCAGAGAATAAAATAGAGAGGCTTAGGTTGGTGATACGTTCGGTGTTGGGTAAGGATAAGATTCAGATTTGTTCAGTTATGGAGATGCTGGGGCTTTTGAATTTTGCCTGCCGAGCGGTACACCCAGGGCGAGCTTTTTGCAGGTCACTGGCATACTTGCTGAAAGGGGGTAAGAGCAAACACCATTGGGTTATGGTAACCCAATTGGTGCGGGAGGACTTGGAATTGTGGAACGGGTTTTTGGAACAATTTAATGGGATATCTTTTTGGCAGTCAGACTGGGTGGGGCAGGAGGAACTTCATTTGTTTACGGATGCAGCTCGGGGTGCTGGCATGGGGGCATATTTTAGGGGTCGATGGTTTGCGGCTGAATGGCCTCGGATTGGGAGGAGGTATGGAAGTGGGATGTGGCCTTTCTGGAATTGATGCCTATATGGGCAGCTTCGGTGGTGTGGAGGGAGCAATTGAGGGGCAAACAAGTAGTTTTTCACTCAGACAATATGGCTGTAGTGAGGGTATTGCAAAAGAAGACAGCTAAGTCGGGCTTGTTATTGTTGGTATTACGTAAATTGATTTTGCAGAGCCTTCTAATACATTTTTCTTTTACAGGAGTGCATGTGCCTGTTGTAAAGAATGAGATTGCTGATAGTTTGTCCCGATTTCAGTTTTGCAGGTTTCGAGGGTTGGTTCCATGGGCGGAGGATGTGCCAGAAATCCTGCCAGAGGAGGTGTGGAATCTTGGATCGATGTAGCTAGGCGGTTGGTATGGCATTCCTGGAGTCCTTCTACAAGGAAGGCACATGGTAGGGCTCTTTCTGATTTTAATCAGTTTATTTTGCAGCTGTCAGAGGAGGAAGGGGTATGGTCAGAGGAATTACTACTGCGATATGTAGCTCGTGCTTGGGGATTAGGCAGGGCTTTGCAGATGGTTAAGGTGGATTTGGCTGTGATTAACATTTTTGCTAAGGTAGCGAGGTTGCAGGATTTCACTAAGTCTTGGACATTAGGGCGTATGTTGAGGGGTTGGGGTAGAATAGTGGTGGAAAATAAGGATACTAGATGGCCAATTACGAGGGTTATATTGAAAGTTTTGTTGAAAGGGTTAGGTTTGTTGCAAAAGGGGTCTATGGATTATTTTATGTGGGGTATGTTATGTACATGGTTATATTTTGGCACTTTTCGTATTTCAGAGTTGTTAGGCTCATTATATTGGAACAATGTCATTATAGGTGAGGGCAAGGTTACTATTGCATTAAGGAGGAGTAAGACAGATCAGTTGGGTAAGGGATGTGTGGTGGTGCTTAAAACTGTCAGGAATAATTGCATTTGTCCAGTAATGTGGCCAAAAGAATTTTTGAGGAGGCGAAAGGGGAGTGTGGATCAGTTAATTTTTTATTCAGTGGATGGGAAGGTGGTGTCGAGTAGTAGATTCATACTTTTGGTGAGGAAGATTTTACGTTGTATGGGATTTCCGGCGGAGAGGTTTGCAGCTCATTCGTTCAGGATAGGTAGGGCTTCAGATTTAGCTAGAGAGAGTAGTTCTATTGAATTGATTAAAAGGGTGGGGAGGTGGTCTTCAAATGCATTTTTGTCTTATATTAGATAAGTTGTAGTCTGATGATTAAT
>NC_056748.1:1115247580-1115265080 GCF_019279795.1 Protopterus annectens
CAGTGTGATTACAAAATGAAGTGAATGACAGAAGGTGTAGGACTGAAAATGTGCTGCCTCTGGAAAGAAGCAAAATAGCAGTTAGCCTTACCATCACATATACAAGCCAGATCTATTGCAGGGTTTCCTTTGAAGCATGTATTAAAATAATGCTTCTTTCATAAACTTTAACTTAACAAACTGCTTGTATTGTATATAATATTTAAACAGAATCAGACTTTTCATCAGCATATTTATTGCCATGAACATAAACATACACATCTGTTTTTTGTGAGAAAAATATAACAATTTACAATTTATTTTATACTTACTGCTAAAAGGGGTACAGTTTGCTTACATGTTACATAATGGATGTTTTCTTAAATGGATCAGATGTGTGTGAGGGGTATTTTAAGTAAGCTTGTTCGACTTTTTAGGAATAACTGTTTGGAGTTTAGTGTATACTATGTACATGGTCATATACATGTTTTATATCCGTATTGTTACTAAAATATGCATGGTTATGTCCATTTTCTCTGTGTGCCTTATTAACAGTCTTATCTATTGGAATATACCTGAATTCTTATATTCATTCCATATAAGCCCTTTTCCCACATTTCCTACCTCTGGAAAAAATGACTACAAGTCCGTGCCATTTGGCATTATTACAGCATGCTCTGGCTAAATGTGCCTATCTGCAGTAAGAGTTCTGTGTAGAAAAGTTGATATTCTGTTATCATGAAAAGCAATATTCTTGTGTGTCAACACAGTAAATTCCAGCATATAAGATCTTGAAAAACATGTTTCTAACTAAGAATGTTCTAAATAAATTGAATACCCATAGGTTCATAGGTTGGTACTAGGCTATCAGCCCTAGTGCCTATACAAGCCTAGCCATAAAAATTCCCTGGCTATTTCTTCCCAGAATATTTACTTCCCTGGAACCCTGTCTATCAGGGTGACTGACGTGATCCCCGGGGTGAATTTCCTATTTTCCATTCAATCGTCAAGGTTCCTTTTGAAGAGGGCCAAAGAGGCACTCAGCTTGACATGTATGGGCAGTCTATTCCAGAGTATGGGGAGTCTCTGGGTCAGGAACCTATCCCTCCCAGCATGTTTTGTTCATTGTGATGACCAGGTTTAGATCCCTGGAGTGTATGGCTCTGAGGGATTGGGATTTCTTTAAGTGTAGCTTGTCCAACAGCATTGGGTTTGACATGGCCATGTATGTTAAGCAGAGATCGCCTCTGAGTAGGCGATGTGTGACAGAGTATAGCTGGAGGTTTTTAAGATGGTCAGCATAGGTCATCTGCTTTAGACCTATGATTCTTTTAGTGAGGTATTTCTGTGGCCTTTCCAGTTGTTGCAGATGTCTTATGAGGCACATACCAAATGGGGTGTTGTACTCTATAATGGGTCTAATGAGGGATGAGTACAGTGGGACAATGACCTCCTTTTTTTCTGGATGAAAAGCCCTTACCCCTGCCATCTGTTCTCGTTCAGTCTTTAAATTAACATGTGCCATCTTGGACGACACAAATATTGGGGTGTAAATAAGCTTCTTCTTCTCAGAGTTCTTCAATCTCCCAAAACAAATCCCCCATTCTAGTAGAAGAACAACGTGTAGCATTCAACCAACCCCCTCAAAGAAATAAACATCTCTCAAATGTGACACTCCCTGGCAAGAAAGAAAAGAAAACATTCATGGTCTTTGCCAGTAACTAATATGGGCCTCTAGTCATGACTACAGTCAGCCGATGACTGAAATGTCACGATGAGTGTCTGTCTGCAATTAAACTCATGGTCATTCATTAGTTACCTCAGTGCCCAACTTGGCACTAACATAATCAGAATGCCAAGTCTGACATTAGAGTTTGAAATTTGATGTGCCAAAATTTGCAGTATTACTCACCAGAGAATTATGTCTGTTACAGATTCACCTTTTCCTTTCTCCTCCAAGCTTCACAGCTTTCCACATTTATAAAATTACTTAGTTTCCATTTTGATTCAGCTGTAGTTAAACCTCTTTTCTGGAATATGCATCTGTTTCAAGCAGTTTCAGAGAAATCCTCCGCAGTATAGTAAGAAAAGTCAACCAGCTTGGTTATTTATATTCAGAAAACTATTAGAAAGGGGTAGACCTATTCTTAAAGCCATATGGTCAGATAAATTTAATTTGAACAAAGTACAAATCTTCCTATGGATTTTATTCTAAAAAGGGTTATTATTTATTTTGGACCATCACAGCAGTAGTAGTAATAGGGTCTGCAAATATGTATTTCTCTTCAGGTAATCACAGTGGAGTCAGGACTTGAAATATAGCAAGGTTGCAATTTAACCTTGAGGAAGTCTTCTGAGCCAACTGCTAATTTAAAGGTCATGTAGGCACAGTATTTATCTATCAGGTGAAAGAGAAAAACATGGTAGTCATATGTTGTAAAAACACGAGAACAGGTATCCTTTCATTTAAACATAAGACACAGTTACTGGAGTTGTCAGAGACAGAAAACATTCATGTAGTTGTAGGGTATTTATGTAGTCAAAGAGACCTTTTTACTACATGTTTTGCATGTATACTCACAATGGATGTGTGGACCACTGTTAATAATCTCAACATTTCGAATTATATGGAATACTCCTACGCAGTTGATTCTTTCATGAAGGAAAAATCACTCAGTGTTTTATTTTCTGTAGACTGATTTGTATTACCTGTATGGTTTAAATCTTCAAGGTGTGTGAGCACGTATCAAGGTGTGTGAGCATGCACAGATCAAGGTGTGTGAGCACGTATCAAGGTGTGAGCAAGCATGAATCAAGGTGTGTGAGCACATATCACTTCGGTTTTTAACTAAATAGGGGTTAATAATTAAGGCCACATAACATTTTTTGTGTCAAAGTGTGCAACCACCAACTTATAAAGAAAAGTTAGAAAGATACTGATTAACCAAAAATCTACAGTACTTTTCTAATGTGAGAGAATGAAAGCCAGAGACCAAACTAGCAAAAAAAAAAAAAATATATATATATATATATATATATATATATATATATATATATATATATATATACACACACTGATGTAATTTTAAACAAGAACATGGGCAATTTGTGGGGTAGCAATTCTCCCTACAGCTCACATGTAAACATTATTTACTGACTTGCTTGTTTATGGTTTCTAAGTGAGCCCTGCTGGGTGGAGCTTTTTTTTTTTTTTTAGAGGGGGAACCAGTGATTAAAGCTCCACAAAATACATTCAGATATAATAATGGTTTCTCTTTCAGTTTAAGTATGGAACATATTAAAGGGGGAAAAAAACAGTGTAAGAAACTTCTCTGTGTGGAAGATTTTCAGTCCATATATTATAGTAATAACCCACGCCTGGGTGTGGCTAATGCAGGATTTACCCACGGTTGGCGTGGTTTGGTACCAAACAAAGACAGCCGTGGGTAAATCCCGCATTACCCACACCCAGAAGTGGGTTATTGCTATTATACTATGACATTATTTAAGAAAAGAAATAATTACTTTTCTTAAATAATGGCATTGTATAATGCCTCTTTGCTGCCCTTCCACAGCTGTCTGGTATCCGCGGCAGTTCTTATGTACTGCGCATGCCTACGCAGTACATCAGAGCTGTGGGCAAAAGCAACGGAGAAAGCAAGATCTCAGTTGCTTTTTACTGTTTCGCTATGTTAAATGGGTTTAACATAGCGAGACAGCTTTAAAATAAGCAACGGAGATCTCCATTGCTTATTTTATGCTGTCTCGCTATGTTAAACCCATTTAACATAGCGACAGGTTTATAAAAACACTACGGAGAAAGAAAGATCTCCATTGCTTTTTCCACACTGTGTCGCTATGTTAAAGGAGTTTAACATGGAGACAGCTTTAAAAAAAGCAACGGAGATCTCCGTTGCTTTTTTTAAACCTGTGTCACTATGTTAAACTCTTTTAACATAGCAAGACAGTGTTTTAAAAGAGACGTATACTAATGGAAAAAGTCCGGGCGACCAGACCTTTTTCCATTAGTATAAGCCGATTTACAACGTGCACGCTGGCCAATCAGCGTGCACGTTTTGGAATATTAATGGGGGGTCATGGTATAATTCTAGTTAATCACTGTATATTAATCAGATCAGACAATAGTAGTATAAGTAGAGAACTTAAACTCGTCTCAAGTCAAAACAAAATAAAACAAAACATAATAATAGAAAATATATAATTGTACAGCATTACTAAGTATTCAAAAGTAATCCAAGTAAGGCAGGCAGTCTGTTTCTAGTCGGAAATCCTTTATTAAGTACACAGACAAGCGATCCAAGTAAAACAAAAATAGCGTAATAATTTCCTCACAAAATATATATATACTTTTTATCAGGCATGGGAGTGGCTTATTGTGCTGTAAAACAAAGTGTTATTGATACACATTTAAATTTACATTCCTTCCCCCATCAGAGTGACATTCGAGCTGGTCCTGCCCTACTTAGTAGCTGTAATAATAATATAACCCTTATGTACTTTAAATAAAATTTATAATTATATGGTACCTATTATTTAACCAGATTATTAAGTAGATTATTAAGTCTGTGATTTTATCCAAGACAATATACTACATGGCTGGAAATATATCAACCTTAATTCATTTGGCAATCAAAAATATATATAAATATATACATATACAATTAGTCATGTAAACAATGTGGCAAAAACATATTAAAGGACAGACGTCATATAAATTACAATGGAAGATAAATCAAGGATTTCTGATATTCAGATTCACTGACAGAATGAGACAAAGGCTGATTACATGCAGTTAGTGACATAAACATGTGTTTCAGTCCACACTAGTACGTTTGATAACAGAAGTTGTGAAGCACATTTCTAAACAGAAACAGAGCAAACGCTTAGGTTCCTTAAAGCTATACAAACAGATATTACAGTGGGAGCTGTACCACTGTTCACATTTAAAGATTTTATATACAAAGCTATTCCATCTCAGATACAGATGCCAAATTTGTTATCATACAAAGGATATAAAGGAAATATATTTGCATTCCCATTTCTGAGGTGTTAACAGCCTCTAGTCAGAATCTTTATTTATGGAATCTAAGTACTAACTTGCCTGCCTGAAAAAGCATTCATATTGTCTCCTGTCTTGTTTTGGAATGGATAGTGACATTTTATAGTGTATGTGCTGAATTTCACAAGTCAGCTATGATAGCTTGGTGTCAGCTGTTTACTTTTGTCAATTTGTACGACATAAGTGTAGCTTTGCCCAACAACTTCCAAGGAGATGCGTCTGGAGTGTTTCTCCCCAGGTCTCTGCTGAAAATCGGCTCTGTCCCAGTCAGATGTGCCCAGTAAACAAATGTTAAAAATAAAAAAAATTAAACGTATAGATTGCCTGTATGTTTTACAACTTTGCTAGTAAATTCTCACTGTTTTCTTGCCTTCTACATACACAGAAATGCTGAAAATAAAAGTATGCATAATACTTAAATTAGTCACATGGGTTGTTACCTTAGTGTAATTTTCTTGAAGATTCAATACCTAATCAATATAAGGATAGATTCTTTAGGTCAGTTGACTTCCCTTTTCAAGTACATGTTACAGTAAACTCTACATTACAACTACTAGAACATTGGGGACTTACACTTCAACCTTTTACTCACCCGGTCGATTCTCAGGTTTTAATTTCATTGTTTAGATTCTGTCATGTTGCCTTTGGACTAGCAAAGCAGAACTACTGTGATGTTCTAAATCAGATAAGAGTGCATTATCACCAAGTAAACCTATTAAAATGCGTAAACCAGCAGCCCTATAACAGTGTCATGCAAATCCTGGAACAGTGTAGTACTGCTGCCTAAATAACTGTAGTTTCTCCACAGCATAACTAAGATTGACTGAGAGATTTTAATATTTGCACAGTACTTGCTTGACTTTACTTTGAACATTCTTAGCTCTTTGCCATTAATCAGATTTTTTTTTTTAGAACTAAAGTCGGGGAGTGATAATAAAATCATGACACATGACTATGCTCTGCGACAAAAAACTAAATGTGTGTTTTTGCTTTTTAAAGTTCATAGGTTCATACTAGGCTATCTGCCCTGGGGCAGTTATAAGCCTAGCCCGATTCTGTATGGCTTATGCCACCCCTTGATTTGAGTATACTGTGCCCTTTTTAAGGTTTAGTTTACTGTCCCTCTGTCTAATAGTGACACGGGAGTAATCCCTGGGACAAAACTACGATCCCCCATCCACTTATCGAGATTCTTCTTGAAGAGATTCAGTGAGGTGCTCTCATCTATTAAGAAATAAAGAAAATTAAATATATTTAATACCACTTAGTAATAAAGGGTATGAAAATACGAAGCAGCCCATAGCCAACACACAGGATTAGGAGCCCTGCAGCCAGCACGTGGTGACTGTGTTGTTTCCTAGTTAACCACTGAGGAATTCTGGGGATTGTACCCCATCCCCATGAAGGCTATAAAATCATCAGGTTTGAAGCAGCTAAACTATTTGTTTGAAAGATAAACTAACCAGTCAGAAGGACTCTATAAATGATATGAAGAAAAAAAAAACTGCACTGAGAAGTTGCATATGACAGCATCTGAACTGTGTGAACAAAAAATAGGGATAGATTGTGAAGTTAATGTGTGGCACTGGAGAGCTTCTGAGAAATCCCTGTTCAAGGCATTGCCAACATAAATAATACATTTGAAGGAGTAGCTGTGTGTGTGTGTTTGGCATATGGCTCACGTGCATAAAAGGGCTCTACTGTGTCTTAAAATCAACACACTATATTTTACGAAGCCTATGAAAGCTGAAAGGGCAAGTCAGTGCAGTGCATTTAGTTTCTACGCATTGCTTATGATCTGCATGAGTATTCAAAGCAAGCAACTGTAATGTGGGAGAGGGCTAGCTGAGACAGAACTGTAATGAATGTAGCTAAGACTAATGGCTTTTTTCTGTGCATTAAAAAAAGACATTCAGATCCAGTACCGTGTCAGAAAAATATCTTCTCAGCTAACATCTAGAAGGAGAAAGAGAACAAAAAGTTTTTTTTTTACTGAAAACTATGTATAAGTTATACAGCAGAAAGTTTTTTTAACTGACTTCTGAATCATAGCTCTTTTATTGCAAGCACCTCTGACCCAAGTAAATGATTAAAATTTCCCTGAAGTTTTTCAGAATGCAAAATAGCAGAAAGTAAACCACTGATGCTACATATCTGTGTAGATAATGACATTCTAAACTTTGAGATAACATGAAAATGTAAACAAAGAATTTCTGCAAGAAGCAGGATGTTCTTAAAATAACAAAAAGAGCTTTATGATTTAGAAATGGCCACTGAGACTGAATTAAGTCAAAGAACTATGAATACATGGTCATGGTGATTTTGCTGATGCGCGACTACTTATAACAACAGGGGTGTTTTATTATAGGGGACATAAGGACTGGCAGAATTTTACTTTTGAGAATACAAATACAATATAATTTGAAGCATAATGAAAAATGGAAGTGAATGTTGGGGTTGGTATAATAGTCAAGGTGTTTTATCTCACAGATGCAAGGTACAGGGTTTGATTCCCACTTTTGGTCACTATCTGGTTATTGGCTAGGTGTGTAATAGTATGCAAACTAACTTGTCTAGTATTTACCTATGAACCTCATATCAAGTGAGGACTTCTATGTCCAATATCTAATTACCAGTAAAATTGCTAAGTTGATGTTTTGTTATTATCGTGTACTGATCACATTCTACCTATCAACTCAGATGGCTGTCTATAGTTTGAATTTTGTTCTTCTTGTCGATGGAATAAAACTCACTTGAAGTTAAATTTCTATATCTATATCTCTACACACACACACACACACACACACATATATATATATATATATATATATATATATATATATATATATACATGTCTGTGTGTGCATGTATAGACAGATGTGCATATATATATATATATATATATATATATATATACACACACACATATATGTGTGTGTGTGTGTGTGTGGGGTATAGACAGATGTGCATATACACACACACACACACACACACACACACACACACACACACACACACACACACACACACATATATATATAAATATATATATAAATATATATATATATATATATATATATATATATCAAATTGGCTAAGGCATTCCCTCCCTTCAAGTTAGCAGCTTGTTGTTATGATTCAGAGTTGTTCCTTTTAATTTCTGAGCCTCTTGCTTTGGTTTGCATTTACCAGTGTGTTTTTATATCTAGAGTCAGGGATCTTAGTACCTGTGGTTTCTTCCCTTGAGGCCTTTGGCCTGTAACTGTTAGCCAAATGTATGTGTGTATCATTTTAAAAAGGCAGTTTTGGCCATGATGTTTCTATCACTAGACAGTGAAATATAACTGTACAAAATGTTAAGGATAAACACTGTCTGGTTCTCATTCCCTGATCATTAGCTTGTCATTCAGAAATCAGATGTGAAGTACTACAAATTCTGGCATCCTGTCAGTGTAGATTTTGATTTGGTGGAATACAAGTCATTGTTTTAAAATACCATTTCCCTCTGGTGATAAAAACCTCAGAAAATAAAACACACCATTACAGCAACACTCATTTTTTCCCTTGTTTTATCATTTTCTGCTGTGTCCATTTTAAGTGAAATGTATTCAACCTTTTTTTCACAGACAGTTATCCCAGTTGTGACCTGTCCTTCCTGTTTGCCCTGTTGCTATGAATAAGTTTGTGAGAAATTAATAAATCAGTGTGACATTTTTTTTGTCAGGAGATAGTTTAGCCTGCATATTAAAAGAATATAGGGTTACATACCTTAAAATCTAGGAGCACTTTATTTTAACTTATTAGGACTGTTTACATTCTCAGGCACACTTAGGTTCATAGGTTCATACTAGGCTATCTGCCCTGGGGAAATTATAAGCCTAGCCCGATTCTGTATGGCTTACGCCACCCCTTGATTTGAGTATACTGTGCCCTTTTTAAGGTTTAGTTTACTGTGCCTCTGTCTAATAGTGACACGGGAGTAATCCCTGGGACAAACCTACGATCCCCCATCCATTTATCAAGATTCTTCTTGAAGAGATTCAGTGAGGTGCTCTGCCTCACATGAACTGGAATTCTATTCCAGAGCGAAGGGAGCCTCTGGGTTATGAACCTGTCCCTCCAGCAAGTTCTATTTATTTCTGTGCTGAGGTTCAAGTCCCTCGAGCATGTGGCTCTAAGGGATTTAGATTTACTGAGGTGGAGCATGTCCATTAATTCTGGATTTGACATAGTGTTGTATGTCAGGCATAGATCGCCTCAAAGTAGGCGGTATGCAACTGAGTAGAGCTGGAGTTTTTTTAACCAAGCAGCATATGGCATCTGTTTGAGACCCTTGATCCTCTTGGTGAGATACTTTTGGGGTCTTTCTAATTGCTGCAGGTGTCGGGTAAGGTACATCCCAAAAGGGGCATTGTATTCTATGATGGGCCTGATGAGGGATGAATAAAGGGGCATGATTACCTCTCTTGATCTAGATGTGAAACCCTTCATGATGAGGTGGGCTATGTAGAAGGTCTTTCTAACCACTTTGGCAATTTGGTTTTCAAAGGAGAGATTGCTATCAACTTGGGTCCCCAGGTCCCTAATAACTTTCTCTGTACTTAATGGGTTTCCGCCTATGTGGTAATTTGTGGGCACATTGTTTTTGCCAAAGGGTATGACTATACATTTTCTGGCATTTAGCTTTAAACCATGGCGCTGGCACCAGTTATCTGTCTCTGTGAGACCTTTTTGAAGGATGTTTGTGTCAGCTGGAGAGTTGATTATGGCGCCCAGTTTGCAGTCGTCTGCGAACTTGGTGAGCCATAGTCCTCCCACGTTTGCCTGTACCTCGGAAAAGTATATACTGAACAAGAGTGGTCCCAGGACAGAACCCTGTGGGATGCCACTTGTGACCGGTTTCGAGTCTGATATGGCTCCAGCAACTCTCACTCTGTGGGTTCTATCTTTGAGCCAGTTTGCGACCCATCTTGTGACATAGGGGTTTATATTTAAGCTGGATAGCTTAACTATGATGCCCGAGTGGGGTATTGTGTCAAATGCCTTTGCAAGGTCCAGATAGGCTGTGTAGACTACATTCCCTTCATCTATGGCTTTGGTGACTGTTTCAAAGAAGTCAACCAGGTTCAAAAGGCAGGATCTGCCCTTGACAAAGCCGAACTGGGTAGGATCTAGTGTCTGTAGGTCCCCAATGTCTTTGTTTATGAGCTCCATGATGATCCTCTCCATAGGCTTGCAGACTAAGCTAGTCAGGCTTATGGGGCGATAGTTTCCAGGGTCCGTAGAGGCTCCACCTTTGTGGAGTGGGACCACTGTTGCTGTACGCCATTCTGTGGGCACATATCCTGTAGTGAGGCTGAGATTGTATCGCTGTTTTATTTGAGGGATTAGTTCCTCTTTGAGTTCATGTAGGATGCAACCTGGGACACCATCTGGTCCCATGGAAGCAGTGTTTTTTGCTTTGGAGAGGGCAGCCTTCACCTGAGCATCTGAGATGTTTGGGAGGCAGCCCTCTGCCGGGATAGATACTTGCTCTTTTGGGGGAAGGGGTGGAGAAGTTTGCACTGAACCTGTCTGCCAGGATATTGGCGATGTCTGTGGGTTCAGTGTATTTTTTGTCATTTAGAATCAACTCAGAACAAGTCTGGGAGTTGCATCCCAGGTTTCTAACATAACTGAAAAAGCCTTATGATTGTCTTTGGTGTCCTGTGCAATTTTTCTCTCGAAGCTGGCCTTGGAGGATTTTATGAGGGATCGTAATTTTTTGCTAGTACTGATCAGAGATGCCTTCCCTATTAGGGATTTTGCTCTATCATATAGTAGCTTCCTCCTTCTGTTGTACAGTTTATTTATGGCAGGGGTCCACCAGACTGGATGCCTGCCTTTGAATGATTGGGTCTTGGTTTTGTTTGGGATAGCATGATCCATGCATTCCTGGAGATGTCTGTAGAATGCATTTATATAGGATTCTGCAGTTTGGGCCGTAGTTTCCACTGGCCCTGGGGCCTTGAAGGATTCCACTTCGGTTTTGAGAAGTGAGAAGTTCGCTTTGAGAAGTTTTTCACTGTGGTTTTCTGGGCTGGGGGTCGGGATGTGGACATCCAGTGAAATTAATTTATGGTCTGATCTTACCAATGAGGGATATAATTCTGGTGTGGAGCATAGAGTCCCCATGTTGGTAATGATCAGGTCTAGTATGTTGTCCCCTCTTGTAGGAGTGGTGACTAGTTGTTCCATAGCATTTGAGTTTATAATTTCCAGGAATCTTTGGGCTAAGGTGCTGGGGCTTGAGTAGTGCTCCCAGTCAATGTTTGGGTAGTTGAAGTCGCCCAATATAATGGTGTTCGGAGAGATCTTCATGTTCTCCAATGTTTTCAGGAAAGCCGAGTGGGATTCCTGACTTTGAGAGGGTGGTCTGTAGGATGCTATAAACTGAAAAGCAGTCTTGCCCACTGTTAGTTGCACATGGATGGTCTCCGATGCCCGTGCAATGCCACTAACCTGGAGGTGTGGATATCCTTGATAAATATGGAAACTCCCCCTCCTTTTGTGGTTTGGTCCGGGTTTTGGGGCCGAAAAGCATGATATGAGGTATAGCCTGGTAGTGCTGGGGTGCTCTCTGGAGCCTTGAATCAGGATTCTGTCACTGCACAGATATCAATGTTCTCCATACTGAGGAGAGCTTCGAGTGCGTGCATCTTGAGGTTAAGACTTCTGGCGTTTAGCAGCATTACCCTTAGTTTCTTGTTCCTTGTGCTGTCTATGGGGGTGGGTTTGACTTTTGAGCCTTGCCTAAAAAAGGCACTATGAGGATGGCAAGAGCCACTATCCGAAAGCCCAGTGGTGACAGGTGCAAGCCGTCCCTAGCGAAGCAACGTGGCTTGTCGAGTATGTCATCCCAGGCTGACAGACACTGGATCCCCTTTGAATGACACCAAAATTTTAGCCAATTTTTAAAATCGATCATTTTGTCTTTGTACTGTGGCATCATTCTAGGTGAGGGTAAGATGCTGCTCAAGGTCAGGGTCATACCAGCCTGGGCTACATGATCAGAGAGCTCCTCTATGTCTCTTTTCATGTAGTCCAGGGAGGTACGTCTCAGGTCATTCACACCAGCATGTACAATGACTGAGTCATATTTGTATTTGCTTTGGAGTGACCTGAGTATTTGCGTTATGCACCCGACAGGCAGCTCACCGTGACCTTCTCTTTATTCAGCCTGGTGAGCGGGACGTCAGTGTGTCTGACAATAGAGTCACCTATAACAAGAGTATCAGGTGTGTTATTCAGCCTTAAGGGCTGTGGCTGCTTGGCACACTGACTTTGTGGGTTATGTGTTGTGTGTGTTTTGTTTTGAGGTAGCGTTTTCTTGGATGTCTGGTTTGGAGGTCTCTGTTGCTTAGGTAGATTTTTATTTAGCGCCTCCGAGTATGTTTTTGTGTATTTATGTGTTTGGTTCGCTGATGTGGTGGGACTATGTGATACTGGAATTGTGTTGTGTGAGGTTACCTTCTCCTCCTGACTGGTTACACCAGTTTTGAGATGAGAGAGCTCAGCCTCCAGTTTGGCTAAATAGTTGCATCTCTCACATATATTTGAACCTGTTTGGAGGAGGAGAGGGTTGTCCGTGTACATGAGACAGTTGTAACATTGCCTCAAAATTCCCAGATTCACCAGCTGGACTGGAGAGGAAACCATTGACTGACCTTTGGACATAATAGAGTAATAGGGAAACTGAATTTAAGATGGACCAATAGAGGACAGGGTAATCGTAGAGAGTATAAGAGTAAGTAGTGCTTATGGTTTAATAGTGCTAACTTGTAGGATTACTTAATTGGACCAGTGAAGGGCCTTAGAATGAGAATATGGTGTTTAAATTGAGAGATAGAGCAGTTCTAAGGAAAAAAGTGGAGAGCAGACTTTGTGGAGCCAGGAATAGTTTAAACCCAATTAGGTAAAAACGCGCAAAACCGCGCAAAAGAGGGTTTTAAGAGAGGAAGATGAAGGAGTTTTGGAATTGACCCAAAATGGCCAATAAAACTACAATTTCAAGTCAGTAACCACTCCCACAGGGGCAGGCAGGCTGCTCAATGTTTTTCACTGCCACTGATCAACAGAGAGACTTCCCTTTAGCCCAAGCAAAAAATGGCCTCACAGAAACTTACAAACAGTTCAAGAACAGCAAGCCTGTAACTGAACTTTTTTAAATCTCAGAAAAGTGGGAAAAAAGCAAGATTTTTTTTTTTGTTTTTTGTTTTTTCAGAGATAGCAGAGGTTCACAAGTATCAACAAGTTATAACAGTGCAGTAAATGACCCCACACAAGAGTGCTAGGCCAAAGACAGATAAAATGCAAGTTTTGAGAAAAAAACTATTTTAAAAATAAGTGCAAACAGGGAATTCAGTAAACAGCTCTAGGTTGTGCTCTAAATACAGTTACTAATGCAGAAATCAAATTTAACAAGCCAGAAAATGCTCAAAACAGGTGGCTATGCAGAAAAACTTAGCAAATAAACAGAGGAAAAATACTTAAAATCTCAAAAGTGGCTCCTTTCTTCTCTCAGCATTTTCTCCTCTTGGTGGGTGCTTCACCAACAGCCAACAAGCCTGAAAAGACGCCAAAACCATGAGGCAACCAGGTTTTAAGAGAGGAAGATGAAGGAGTTTTGGAATTGACCCAAAATGGCCAATAAAACTACAGTTTCAAGTCAGTAACCACTCCCACAGGGGCAGGCAGGCTGCTCAATGTTTTTCACTGCCACTGATCAACAGAGAGACTTCTCTTTAGCCCAAGCAAAAAATGGCCTCACAGAAACTTACAAACAGTTCAAGAACAGCAAGCCTGTAACTGAGCTTTTTTAAATCACCCTCTTTAAATTCCTTCTGTTTTAGGATCACATGTGGAAGTCAGTTTCATTTCAGAATGTATTTGTCAGGCAAATATAGAGAGAAATGAAATCATAAGGCAGTGTGCTATGCACGGCAGCCATGCTTCGTTCACCTTAAAAAAGCCAGGGTATTTTGTTGAATTTCATCCTGCTATGAAGCCAGACAAATAGCTCTGGACAAATGACAGTATGGCTCAAGAGCAATGAGGGAGAAGGTATTCAACTTCTGTAGGATC
This sequence comes from Protopterus annectens, assembly GCF_019279795.1. NCBI lineage: Eukaryota > Metazoa > Chordata > Ceratodontiformes > Protopteridae > Protopterus > Protopterus annectens. The sequence goes on from NC_056748.1 coordinate 1,115,261,763, forward strand.
AGTGACACTACTGCATACTACTGTCAAGACCTGTGGGCAATTCTTGTGGTTTTTTTTCTTTCTATTCCTTTCCATTTTATAAGAGCAACTGCCATGTGTATCTTTATATAATCTTTTAATAATGTCATGTTTCATAGCTAACTTTTTTTTACTTAATCATATGCAATTGATTACGTATGGCAGTACCTCTTTTGCACAAAAAATACACACAGACACACAGACACACACACACACACACACACACACACACACACACACACACACACACACACACTATGGAGGCATATGTCTCAGTTGTCTAGATTTTCACAGAATGTCCAGATTTTGACACACATTTTTGGTCTGTCCCTCCTAAAATTTGTGGTTTTTGGACAAATCACTGAGGAGAGAAGTCACTAAATAATGACATGCATTTCAATTTCAGACTTCATAGCCTTCACACAATGCACAATAGCATAAATCTTGCTATTCTTGCAGCTTTCTAACTTTGGGGCATTTGTCCACACTTCTTGAGCTAGGCAGTTGAGAAGTATGTATAATGGGCAGAGCATATGCAAGGAAAATCAGGTATGTTCTTCAAAACAAAAGAAGTGCACCTGATTTACCTTGTAGTTTTTCCCTGTCTCTTGTACCTACTAAACTGTCTGGATTTTATTGCTTAAAAAAAAGGAATGCAGATTTTCCTTTCCCTGTTGCCTTTTTGAGCAACACTGATGTACTTTGCAAGCATGGGAACAGAAGTCCCATACATATGTACAGTACAGCTACAATGTGGCGAATGAGGAAACAATACAAACGAATACTACAGTGCCGTTATACAAGGACATTATTAAGAATAGTAAGCGATTTCTTCCTTAAATAATGTCATTGTATAATAGCAATAACCAACTTGTGCATGTGGGTATATGAGGATTTTCCCACAGCCGTCTTTGTTTCATCACTCAGGCTTCGCCGTCATGATCAAATCACAGGGGAACCCCTGATAGGTTGCTATCCTTGTGGACATTGCATTAATTGCGACAAGATTAATAAGTCCAAACAATTTTCGAGCAGAAATTGCCCAGCAGTTTATGACTTGAGGTTTTTTGCAAACTGTAGTACTGACTGGGTCATTTATTTAGCCACCTGTCATTGTGGCTCATTTTATGTAGGACAAACATCTAGACCACTTAAAATTAGGATTTCTGAACATATTAGTAGCATTAAGAACAAAAGGCTAAACAATGCTTTGTACAAACATCATTTAGAACATGCTTCTGCCAAATTTACTTTCATTATTATTGATAAAATAGTTGGCAGTAAGCAAAACAAAACTGGTTTACACTCCATTCTAAATACTAAAGAAAAAAGTGGATAATCAAACTAGGGGGATTATTCCCACCTGGTCTCAATGAAAATCTCTGATTGAACTCAATTAATCAATAATGATTTTATATGTGGGGGTATATATACCTTTGTTCATTATTATGTATGTAACCAACACTGATGAAGGCTGTGGTTTCCTGCCGAAACCGGTTTGTTTTTTCTGTAATGACCTAATATTCATTACATTACTTTGGACACTGTTTGCTGGCTCTGTGTATTTTTGTTCTACAAATCACAGCAACCCTGGGTAAATCCTCAATATGCCCACACCCACTCATTGGTTACTGCTTAATTGTATAGATACAGTTAAAAAGGTTAAAAATGTTGACAGCTCAGCACGTAAAGATAGGTAACTGGGTTTGTGTAATCAGTGGAACTGTGTTTCTGTGAGTATCATTGGGTTAGAGTTAGAATAAAAGTAAGGATTAGGGGATAGTTTTTATTTTGTGCATGTTTTTTCGTGCATGATTGCGCATCTGAGAATGTCTTGTGTAGTGTTAGTATTATAGAAAGGGTATTTCTAGAATAAGATAAGAATTATGGATAGGATTTCCATGCAGGTAAGGTAAAAGATGGAGGGCTAGTAATTGCACTCTGAGAGGTACCTCTCCCATGCCTCAAAAGTCAATGATGACTTTTGCTTTAGAATATTAAACTAAAAATGTGGGAGGTGTAATACCCTATTTGAATAACTTACAGTAGCTGTTTTATCCCTTAATGTGTGTGTGTGTGTGTGTGTGTGTGTGTGTGTGTGTGTGTGTGTGTGTGTGTGTATATATATATATATATATATATATATATATATATATATATATATATATATATATACATGCAAATATGTAAACATACATATACACACACACACACACACACATATATATATATATATATATATATATATATATATATATGTATATATATATATATATATATATATATATATATATATATATATATATATATATATATATATATATATATATATATATATATATATATATATATATATATATATATATATATATATATATGGGTCTACCTGACATGGTCGACAAGCCATTTGATCGACTTTTATTTGGTGGACAATTCATTTGGTCAACAAGCAGATTTCCCCCCCTCCCCAATGTTGTGCAACCCTGGAGTTGATATATATAGTTAGGGGGGGTGGGGGGCACATAAAACTGCTTGTTGACCAAATGAATTGTTGACCAAATAAAAGTCGATCAAATGGCTTGTCATATATATATATATATATATATATATATATATATATATATATATATATATATATATATATATATATATATATATACACACAGTACAAACCCCTGTTAAAATGACAGGTTTCTGTGACATAAAAAATGAGACTACAATAAATCATTTCAAAGCTTTTCCCACCTTTAATGTGACCTATAAACTGTACAATTCAAGTGAAAAATAAATCTGTTAGGGGGAAAAATATAAAAAAATAAAAAACATACAATAAGCTGGTTGCATAAGTGTGCACACCCTTAAACTAATACTGTGTTGAAGCACCTTTTGATTTAATTACAGCATTCAGCCTTCTTGGGTAGGAGTCTATCAGCATGGCACATCTTGACTTTCTTGCAAAAGCACTCCAAATTTGTCAGATTGCGAGGGCATCTCTTGTGCACAGCCCTCTTCAGGTCATCCCACAGATTTTCTATTGGATTTAGTTCTGAGCTCTGGCTGGGCCATTCCAAAACTTTAATTTTCTTCTGCTGAAGCCATTCTTTTGTTGATGTTGATGTATGCTTAGGGTCATTTGTCATGTTCAAAGGTGAAATTCCTCTTCATCTTCAGCTTTCTAGCAGACACCTGAAGGTTTTGGGCCAAAAGTGACTGGTATTTGGAACTGTTCATAATTCTGTCCACCTTGACTAAAGCCCCAGTTCCAGCTGAAGAAAAGCAACCCCAAAGCATAATACTGCT
>NC_056748.1:1115270080-1115432580 GCF_019279795.1 Protopterus annectens
ATTCTATTTGTGGACTGCCTTCATTGACCTGAGCAGCTGGGATATGTTTTTTGAGTGACTAATTTTAGTTTTTTATACATACAGATGTAGTTATGGCCACATTATTTTGGTCTGTATGAAGAGAATGTTTTTATGTATGAGAATACAAATGTCAACAGACTGGTAAACTGAGAGATTTGTCTGGAAACTCAGTTCTGAATTCATCACTGCAGACTGACTCAGTACTTCTATTTAATATCCTGTCAAGAAAATTCTGAGTAGCCAAATTTCATTCACACACACAGCCCTGGCATATGACCACTGCAGTGACCTCAACTACAGTGACAGACAACCAACATTACACAATACACTTTTCAGGCACTGCTTCCTGATAAAAGGCAAGAACACCATGTTAATAAGTTCCTCAGAAAGTAATATTCACCTCTCAAAAATCTCTTCAGTACTGGTTAGCTCTTTGCCATCCTTGCTTTGAACAACCTGAACTTGTGTCCCTTCCACTCCTAGGTTTATGAAGAATTAGGTTCATAGGTTGGTACTAGGCTAGGGCCTATACAAGCCTAGCCATAACAATTCCCTGGCTATTTCTTCCCACAATATTTATTTCCCTGGACCCCTGTCTAGCAGGGTGACTGACATGATCCCCGGGGTGAATTTCCTATCTCCCATCCAATCGTCAAGGTTCCTTTTGAAGAGGGCTAAAGAGGCGATCTGCTTGACATGTATGGGCAGTCTATTCCAGAGTCTGGGGAGTCTTGGGGTCAGGAACCTATCCCTCCAGCATGTTTTGTTCATTATATTGACAAGGTTTAGATCCCCGGAGCATGTGGCTCTGAGGGATTGGGATTTCCTTAAGTGTAGCATGTCCAACAGCTCTGGGTTTGACACGGCCTTGTATGTTAAGCAGAGATTGCCTCTGAGTAGATGGTATGTGACAGAGTAGAGCTGGAGTATTTTTATATGGTCAGCATAAAGCATTAGGAAACCTTGTAAACTGCAACAGCCTGACATTTGAACAAGTAACCCTTGTAAAAATTCTCAAAATTGTATACATTTGGTCTATCTTTCCTGCTAAACATAAGTGAAATTACAGTGCTGAGTGCAAGTAACATTACAATTAAAGTACTGAGTTCAAATAACACAGTGCTGAGTGCAGATTTTAGGCCCTTACATTCAACTTGCCTCTGGTGTGGTGTCTTGAGTCAATCAGGGTATTCCCTGTAACCACTCCCACTGCCTTCTCTTTTCCCCCTGTCTCCCTCTTTCCTCAAACAGGTTAAACTGCTACAATTCAGTACAGGCATCATTTTCAAATCTAGGTGCTTAGGATTTCCCTCTCTCTTCCCCACCTTGGCTGACCTGGTGTGACTCAGAGTATGGAGTATGGAGTTTTTTGTGTAATTGAATGACCTGCTGCTAAATTCTGATTCTGCACAGACTGCTCTATTTTTTTCCAGAGGCTCTATAAGTAGCTAGTGACTTTACTGAATTTCTGTGGTAATATTTGTGTTTAAACTGAACCTGTACCTAGAGAAAGTGTATAATCAGAGCTCCTACTTACTGCATGTGTTTTTAATGTTTACATTGCACACACACATTGAAGAAGTGATTTTATGACTTGAATAACTCGGGCTAGCTATACCTGAAGTGCTTTTACTGGCAATTTTCCAGTTGTACAATTGTGAACAATTGATTTAGTTTTTCTGGTATATCTTTAAAATCTGGCAAGTGTTTATTTACTGCATTGCTCTCTTGCTTAGGTTTCTTAGCTATAAATCTTAGTTCATTCTGAAGTGTGCTACTTTACCCCCCCCCCCACAAACCTTTCTGAATGTATTATTATAAAATAACTGCCTGTTGTTGCCTTCATGCTTACCCTATAATCTCTGCTTTTCTCTTTTCCTATTTGAACTCTACAGTTCCCTACAAAACGGTGTCTACAGGACTGCAATCAGTTTCTCTCAGCATTTAAACAGAGTAGGTTGCACACACAAAAAGCATTTGTTAAGCTTTCACTTATAGTGCTTTGTAATTAAGCAGGTCACCATATTGGTCAGCCATAGGGCTCTTTGTTTCTACTTGAGTGGTTGCCTCCTTCCCCTGTAACTGAAGTAAATTGACTCTTACATTAAGAGTTGTAATACTTACCTTATAGCTTTAGGACACCTTACGAAACCTTGTAAACTGCAATAGCCCCGCTACGTTCGCCCTCGCTACGCTTGGGCTCTCTTCACTTCGCTCCCTGCCCCCAATTACCTCCCGCCCCCAGTACCTCTAAATTTATAGTACTATAGCCACTCCCCCACTTTCTAGATCCTATCTGCTTTCATCTGGGATAATTCCACCCACCCCCATTCTACTACATACATTTTAATAGCACCTATTAGCTTTCATCTGGCATTCTCCCATCCCCCTTCCAGTACCTTTACCTCACCACTCTATCTTCTGGTGTTGTATCACCAGGTAAAACAGTTCCTTAACTCACTAGCTGAAACACAGATAATGATCTACTCCTCTTTACTACCCCTCTTGTTCACACCATACCTCCTTACCTTGTATGGAAACCAGTTTCTCACGGGATTTCAGGTCCCAAAAGGCCATACTATCACCCCAGCTTTAAATCCTTCTACCTTCAACCATACTTACAGTACCAGATCCTATCCAACATCTTGTTCAGTCTATCAACATCTCAACCCCATGCACATTAGCTCTAGATCCAAACACTACCAGAAACTAATAAACAAATTCCTGAAGTTCATCACCAAGTATAGACTCAACCTAATACATGGTGGTGATATTCACCCCAACCCTGGCCCACTCACTTCAGACACACATACCCCCTCTACTTGCAATCCAAGCTACAAACCTACAATTAATAGGCCAACTAACTCTCTCCTAGTCTGTCATCTCAATATTAGAAGCATTAATAACAAGGTACATGAATTGCATGCACTTCTGGATGTCCACTCCCCTGAGATTCTCTGTTTATCTGAAACCTGGTTAAAACCTAACACTAAAGACAATGGAGTGTTACCACCTGGGTACAACATACACAGGCTGGATCGTGCTTCGAGGAAGGGGGGTGGGGTAGCTGTACTCTATAAATCTGAGTTGAATGTCACCATAGATATAATACAACCACCTCAGATTAATAACTCAGAGATTCTTGCCATCAAATTGCAACTTAATAAAAATAAATGCATTAATATCATCTGTATGTACATTCCCCCAGGTAACAATATATCTACATTTGAAGATATCCTGCACTGGCTATCATGTCACTACCCCCCAAGAAACCCTACTACTTGGAGACTTTAACATAGACTGGGGCACCTGTTCCTCAGAATCTCCAACCACCCATATTAACCTGCATGCATTTACACAAATGATATCCACCCCTACCAGGATAGGTAAACTCAACCAAAAAGAAAGTATACTTGACTGGGTACTCATAAATAATCACCCCCAACTGTACACCTCTGGTACCCTCCTTAATGGCCTAAGCAATCACCTTCTCACATATGTAATTAAGCACAAAACCATTAATTCCCAACAACCCTTACTCAGAAAGGTTAGAAACAATGAAAACTTTGACCCTGCCAAATTCCAACAATAACTAATCTCATGTAATTGGTCTATTCTAAAACACCTCCAGTTAGAGAAAGCAGTAGCATACTTTAACAACAAATTCCTTGAGATCCTTAATTTGCATGCACCTGTTCGTTCAAAGAGAACCAAGGCAAAAACTGTGCCATGGCTTCCTAAAGAGTCTAAACTCAAAATTACCCTTAGAAGCAAAGCATGGGCTTTATGGCGTTCTTGTAAAGACCCTCAAGATCACATTAAATACAGGCAATCCAGGAACGAAACCAAAAAATCAATTTTACAAGACAAAAAAACAATACTACTGTAATTTACAGACAGTAAATCAAAATAACCCTCAGAAGTTTTGGGCAGGTTTAAATAATCTACTACATCCTGGACAAACTTCAACCCCAATCCCTGCTGCTACTATTGATAAAACCCCTGAAGATGTTTCTGATAGTTTTAACCAATTCTTTACTGAGACAATTCAAGCCCTAGCTAGCCAACTACCTCCTAGCTCCCCTGGTCCTGAAAGTAGCACCTCTAGAAACCTACTCGCATTCAGCTTCCAACCAGTCACCACTTCACTTATCCGTACCTTGATCAAAAAATTAAAACCCACTACACTTTCTGCTCATCAACTCCCTGCCGAGTACCTACAAAAATCAGCTGATGCTATTGCTTACCCCGTCTCAATACTAATCAATCAAACCATAGTAGAAGCTAAAATTCCCACCATCTGGAAAATATCCTATGTAATCCCACTTCACAAAAGAGGCAGCTCTACTGAATTCTCCAATTATAGGCCAATAGCTATACTCTCTCCACTTGCAAAGATTATGGAAAAATGTATTCATAGACAACTCATGCACCACCTAATCCAGAATCACCTTATGGCAGACACTCAGCATGTCTTCCGTCCTCATCACAGCACTATTTCAGCCCCCCTAGCCTTTACCAACACCATAAACCATAATCGCAACAATAATTATATATCCTCAGCCCTCTTCTTGGATCTTTCCAAGGCATTCGATATGGTTGATCACCAACTTTTAATCCACACCCTGCAAATATTCTGTCTAGATACTGGAGCCCTTCAATGGTTTCAATCCTACCTGAATGGTCGACAGCAGGCTGTCCTCTGGCAGAACAAACTCTCTAACCTTCTACCTAACACACTTGGAGTACCACAAGGCTCTATACTAGGGCCCTTGCTGTTCTCCATCTTCATTAACGGCCTTTATACTGTCATCCCAAAAGTCAGCTGTATCCAATATGCTGATGACTCTACTCTGATTTGCTCAGCCACATCTCCAGTAGAGTTATGGTCAGCTACCCAGACCACCTTTAATACAATAGAAAACTGACTTTCTGAACATCGTCTGATCCTAAATCCCAAAAAAACTAAAATGCTGTCATTTTCACCAACATGTAGGTCTACCACTTTCACATTTACCATAAAATCAAATGATGGCACAATAATCTCCCCTGATCCATCTACAAAACTATTAGGTGTCATCATAGACAATAATCTAAAATTTGACATACATGTTAACCAAACTATCAAAACCATCAATAAAAAACTAGGGTCACTTTACAGAATAAAAGCCTTCCTAACCCCTCCAGCTAAAATTGCCATAGCTCACTCTCACCTTCTTTTAACCCTTCTGTATGAATCCCCTCTACTCTCGAATTTAAACAAGACTGTCCTTAACAAACTCAATTTGCTACAAGCACATTGACAGGTTTGCCACTGGGCTGCCTTTTAAGACACATCATTGCATCAATCTAAATCAGCTTGGGTGGCTTGAACTACCCAGCCTAATCCAGTATAACCAACTGATTATGGCCTATAAAATCCTCTATAATACGGACAATACTCCTGCACTTAAAAATATCATCACCCCCTATAACAATCCTAGACCGCTTCGATCCTCTAACAAACTACTAATTCAGACTAGCAAAATTAATAACACAACCAGTGATTCTCTCTTTGCAAACTCTGTAAGTAGATCCTGGAACTCTCTTCCAGCTGATATTACATTACTTTCCACCTTAGGTCAATTTAAAACTAGACTCAAACAACATTTGTCACTTAACTGGCTATGTCAATGTATCAAGCCTGGCTAACTCTCTCTAGAATGTGTAAAAATCTGTTAACCAATTTACTGTGTAATTTAATTTAATCCTGACTTGCGCTCAGGATTAACTGTAACCTGTGGAACTTGTTTAACTTGCTTACTTATGTAATCTCTGTAAATAGTCTGTTTGTAATATGCAATGCTGGTATTATGTAATGCTGTATCTGCTTACCTTTGGAGCTTTTCTCCACGGGCCTCCACTGAAAATGGACATGCATCCAGTCGGACTATCCCAGTCAACAAATGTAAAATAAAAATAAATAAATAAATAAAAATAAGGCATCTGATTTAGGCCTGTGATTCTTTTAGTGAGGTATTTCTCTGATCAAAACATCTCTGGACCCACCTGACAGTCTTTCACAAGGCCTCTATGAACTCCGTTCTCTCATTTTTTCTTTGGCAACAATTTTTGAGCCACCCTTCTTGGCTTACCTGTACCTTTCATATGATTGAGGAATCCCCCAATGAAAATTGCTCAGAAGACCACCTTCTTGAGTTGATAACTTCCCTAAATACTGGTATCCATCAGCGAGTCCTGGGATTGTCATCATGACAGACAGTAAGCATATTCTGGATACAGCTCCTTCTGAACACCAAAATGACAAAGAACATGAATGCAGTCTGTTTAAACTCCTTTCTAGTTTTTTTTTTACTCAGACATAACTGAAGTCTTTTTGGATATAAGTGTTCAGCTTATCTTTCACAGAAGCCTTTGTTGGATATTTCTAAGAGATATTCACTGCTTGCATTGGACACCAGGTCTATTCAACTGGTGCTCTGGTCTGTCACATCCAACTCATTCACTATCGAATGGCAACCAACTGAAAGTTCTACCCCAGCCTAAAATTACCAGAACAAGTGATATAAATCTTTACCAGTAGACAACTAAATTATGACAGAGAGACAGATTCAGTACTCAACACCTTTTCCACTTCAGGAGCAGATGGGAAGCTAGATGACTGGATGGGTACCAAGAAATTCATTCTGAGGTTGACTGGCTTAGCCCTCTTAGAGAAAAGCAGCATGTCCTGAGGATGGGTAGCAAGGCATAAATGGTCACAAGACTCACTTGCTTTTTGTTTCTTATAAATTTTATGAAACAATGTAAATACACAAACTTCAAACCAAACAATCTGTATTACTATATAACAATGTAAATACACAAACTTCAAACCAAACAATCTGTATTACTACTGAACTTGGAAAAAATGTTAGAAGAAAATAAAAATCACTCTCTACTCTGTCAGGACAGCAGTCTAAATGTGTGTTTTACTCACCTCACTTCTGTATTATGATGTGTATTACTTGTCCCTGAAAATCTTATCTGAAACTCGATCCTGTCTGGAGAGTGTAGCACATAACATTTCACATAATGTTAGTAGCCACTGTCTTCATGGTGATCCTTGAAAACATGAGAAAACAGCAGAATTTATGAAAGTACAACTCTGACTATAATTATCACATTCTATTTCATGGGTAATTTTAACGCCAGTCAGAGTTAATTGCCCTAAATCTAATCTAAACATTCAGCCTGATCTACAGGCTGGTGTAACATGTAAAACCTTTTAAAGGTTTCCTCTTCTCTACCTGCTACAATAGTGGAAGTATAATGTCACGAGGCAGTTAAAGCTCATGCTGTCTATGTGACAGTGTTTTTAATTTAGCAAAATCACTGGAAAAAGCAACCTGACATTAGATGAGATAGAGATGCTATGATTTGTGGTTTGGTGAGAGTGGCAAGCCAAGCTGAACTAAAATAGGCTCCTACTCTAAACTGAGATTGAGCGCTGCAGTTATCTTCCCACCTCCCAAAACCATGCTCTCTGACTGGCTACAATACGTTGCATAGCTATATATTGGGATTAAGTTATACTTAACACTTGTGTTCTAGGATGCTGCTAAAAAGGATTTCTAAACCAGTCCTCTAATCCAGTTAACAAATGCTTAATAAAGGGGTTAAAGTGTGGTACTGCTTATACGATCCTGCCACTACACCACATAGGACTAGGGCAGCAAGGTGAGTGAGACCACTATAAAACGGCCCATCAGTGGAACTTGCACTAAATATATCTCCATTCAATTATCATCAGCCGCCTTTTCCCATTTTTTTCTACATGGGGTATTAGTATCATATTAACTGTCACCAACTCCCTCGATTCAGTGCCACACTCCTGCCGTCTTCAACACACATGCCTGACTATCGCAGATCTTCTTTCACATAATCCATCCATCTCTTTGCTAGATGTCCTTGCTTCCTCTTACGTTCTTCCTGTCTGTCCCAAATCTTCCTCACCAGATTGCCATCTGCTTTTCTGCACATGTGCCAAACCACCGTAATCTGTTCTCTTTGATCTTTACTGCAATTGGAGCTACTTTGGCTTCTGCTCGTATGTCCTCATTTCTTCATCTGTCCCACAGTGTGCATCCTATCACCTTTCTCAGGCACTTCACTTCCATCACCTCTAGCTTCTTCCACTGTTCTGCCTTTACTGCCCAGGTTTCTGTACCATACAGTAGTACTGGTCGCACCACTGTCTTGTACACCTTACTTTTCAGGTTTTTTGGCATTCTTCTGTCATATACTATACCTGACACTCTATGCCAGTTGGCTGCAGCCCCTCTGATTCTAGCTTTGACCTCTTCATTCAGACTTCCCTCCTCCTCAACAACCCCCCCCCAGATAATTGAAGCTTTTTACCTGTTCCACTATCTTCCCTTCTGTCTCTTTTCTCACCTTCTTCTGATTTCCCCAATTTGCTGCCATTACCACTGTCTTATCTGTGCTTAGTTTCATCCCATGTGCATTCAGTTTTGCATTCCATTCTCCTATACTTTGCTGAAGTTCTTGCTCAGAGTCTGCCTGTAATGCCACATTGTCTCCATACAGCAACTTTGTTGAACTATCCCCTATCCATTCAATATCATATTAGAAAGAAAATTCATATACACATTTCTGGTTTTAAAATAAATGAACATTATAAAGTAAATATTGCCTGATAAATGGCAGACTGAAATTATGTGTACAAAAGCGACAAATGAGAAAGTGAACATTTAAGAGTCAAGCAGGAATATATTATCTTATAGATAGAGTGGTATGCTTCTGGTTTCCTGCAGAGTTTGTAGGTACTACATAAAGGGCATTATGATCTTTATTTGTGGTAAGAAGCCAGTATGGAAATTAGGCAGTGAGGTATGATAAAAACATTGGATCTGAATTAATCCAATTCACAAGAATGTAAGTTCTGGGATATGACATCACTGTGTCAAGTACAGAATATTATTATAACCTTATGTCTGACTGCATGTGGATCTCAGACATAGAATACCTAAATGAGGATATGGTAGTGTTGGACTTTTTCCATCACAAACAATGTGTACATTCCTTTCAACTGCAACCAGTTTTGAAGTAACGAATCTCAAATGACTTCTCAATGAACTGTACCAAAGTCATTTGGGTGCTCCAGGCACATCTCTTGTTCATTCACTGCTGATAGATGAGAAAATGCATTTAAACATTGTTTTGATAAATCTCACATCTTCAGACTCACTTTTCTCCTTCTCTTAATACCTATAATATCTCATTTCATTTGCACTCTACAGTACTCATAATGCAGTTTATGGGAATGTGGAAGTACTTGGATTAAGGTGACATACTGATGAATCAAAGGCAGTCAGCGACTGTCTCACTGCAGTGTAATTGTAAGAATGCAGCCATTCAAGGCATATGATGTCACACAGCAACAACAATCTTATTCACATATAATGTGCAATGGGAAAAAATCTGTGCAATAGTATGTTGTGTATTTATTCTTTAGAAGTTAACATTGTGCTTCTTGAGAATATATATTTTTTAGTTGTATTGCACACCTCTCAAGTTAATTACACATAACATCTTGAGTTTTGTCTCAGTTTTATCTCTTCCTCATTACATTTATAGTTTTATGGCAAATCACTGAGGACTGAAGTCCCTAAATAATGACAGACGTGTTTCAGGCTTCATATCGTTCATGAAATGCATGTCAATGCAAAAACTTGTTATTCTAGTAACTAAGTTTATAAGATATTTAAAATCTATCCTTAATTATGGGCCTTTGACTCCTGTTATGCTTGTCTTTGCCCAGAAAATTTTCACTAAGAGGTTCAGAGATATGTTTTAGTGTATTTTATTTAAGGTAAGTGGGCTGGGCCCTGGGCCTTCTCTTCAGCTACAACTGCATGCAGTACTAGAAAGGTTATTACAAACCTTTCACTGCATATCCAAACTAGTAATCAGAATGCCATCAATAAATGTAACACAGACATGAGCTACATAGTAACCAGAAAGCCATCAATAGCTGTAACACAGGCATGAGCTACACAGTAACCAGAATACCATCAATAGATGTAACACAGGCATGAGCTACATAGTAACCAGAATGCCATCAATAGATGTAACACAGGCATGAGCTACATAGTAACCAGAATGCCATCAATAGATGTAACACAGGCATGAGCTACACAGTAACCAGAATACCATCAATAGATGTAACATAGGCATGAGCTACATAGTAGCCAGAAAGCCACCAACAGATGTAACACAGGCATGAGCTACATAGTAACCAGAATGCCATCAATAGATGTAACACAGGCATGAGCTACACAGTAACCAGAATGCCATCAATAGATGTAACACAGGCATGAGCTACAGAGTAACTAGATATAACATAGGCATCAGCTACAATCAATGTTATTAACTGATGGCTAACTTATTGCTTTCTACACACTTGCCACTAGTTTCTTTTGCTCAAAAATTAGTATGACTGGATAAAAATCATTGACATACAGATAGGTAGGTGCCTGACTGCCATGGGTAATGCATTGTGGATTTTGGGCACTAAGATGGAAAAAAAAAGTCTCGGTAAGGGTAAATGATTTAGAGACAAAATCACCTTGAGTCTCAGTGAAGGGTAAGTTTTTAACTTGAAGGCTGGCTACGTTTGTCCTCAGGTTGTCTACTGACATTCCAGATTTCCTATCTTCAGTTTAATGAACTTAGCTATGAATATTCACATCCTGTCTAAACCCATGTGTAACTTGCAATTGGTTAAAAAGAGACTTGTGTTATCATTGCTAAAGCACAATCCAACGCATGTAGAACAATAGTTTTGGCTATATTCAGTTTAGGTTCAGGAGGTTAAGAGGTATGTTGGAACTTTGTGACAAGTTTTTTAATAGTACCTCAGGATTAGAAGGTATCTTATCCACAATGTCAAGTCAGAAACCAGGTATTTGAACTGGTGTTGTGATTGAAGGAGACCCTCTATATGTGTTATACCATCTGTTTGCTTCTTCTTCTCATCTCTTTTCATTTCTAAACTTTAATCTGTCCATAAATAGATAAACTCACCGCACACATGCTCAGAAAGGACTTCTGTATTAAAGTGATCTTTCTGTAGTCATACACTGCATGACAGTTGGCGGACAGCAATGTTACTGCTCATAAGCACAGGGAAACGTTAGTTCCTGTCCTGTGGCAAAACTAGGAGAAAAATAATTCAGACAAGCTTAGAACCTGCCTTTCATTGCACAAATGAACTAAGCACGCATGCGTGTCATCAAGCAATTTAGTGAAATTAGTAATGTCCCTGTATGAAGGCTTCTATGCCTCAGCATATTCATGATGCAATGAAACCATCCCCAGTGCACTGGGTTAAAGGTTCTAATTTCATGAGGGTGGGATATTTTTATTAAATATTTTGTTTTCAGCATTCAACTGTTGCCAATCAGCTGCAAGCAGTGGTCAGAGAAGGCTCTAAGGTCAACAGAGACTAGGCTGAAGACCTGGAAGTTGACTGGAGAGAAAGTACAACAATTCAAGGAATTACTCAGGCCTCTAGCACCCCAAGAAGAGGAGGAAATAGGTGGAGCTGAAAAAGAATGGCAGTGCCTAAAAACAGCATGTGTTAGGACTACAAAAAAGATATGTGGCCGAGCCAGGTATGGAAATAAGGTACATAAGGAAAGCTGGTAGTGAAATGCAGTAGTCCAGGAAATCATGAAAAGAAAGAAGGAGTGCAGGAAGAAGTGGGAGGTAGAAAAGACTGACCAGGCTAGGAACGGCTACTGGTTGGCTAACAAAGAAGCTAAGAAATAAGTTGCATTAGCAAAGAATAGGGCATCGGAGGCACTGTACCAACTTCTGGAAAGTGACTCAGTAAGGGGCACAAAGAAATTATATCAGGTTGCAAGGCAAAGACAGAAAGATAAAGAAGATAGTCAGACACACTTCATAAGGGAAGGCAACAACAATCTGCTCACCAGCCTAGCGGACGTCAAAGGCAGATGGAAGAAGTATTTCCAGCAGCTTCTGAATGAGGAAAACCCCACATAAGCCGTACTGTCCCAGAAAGAGCCTACAATGAGAGAAGAACAGGAGCCCACCCTAGAAGAACTAAGCACTAAGGAAGATGAAGTCAGGGAAAGCAGCAGACTCAGATGAGGTCACAGCAGATATGATAAAGATGCTGGGTTAGATAGGGGAGAAATGGCTTCTCAGAGTAGTAATAGCAGTGTGGAGAGAAAGGTGTACCCCAGATGACTGCAGAATAAGCATACTTGTGCCAGTGTACAAGAACAAAGGGGACATCCACAACTGTGGGCAGTACAGAGGCATCAAACTCCTATCACATTCCATTAAAGTTCTGGAGAGGGTGGTTGATAAACAGCTACAAAGAGTAGTAGAATGTAAGATGAGAGATGAGCAGTTTGAATTCAGATCAGGATGCAGCACAACTGACCCGTTGTTTGCATTGAGACAGATACTTGAGAAGAAGCTAGAGATGAGGAGAGAGTCCAACAGGGCATTTCTAGACTTGGAGAAAGCATTTGACAAGGTCCCAAGAAAGCTGATACGGGCAGTACTGCGGTGGTTTGAAGTCCCAGAAACATTGGTAGAATTAGTGCAGGCTATGTACAAGGACCCAATGACTCAAGTACGAACAGTGTTCCGTCTCACAGAAGCGTTCCCAGTGGGTGTGGGTGTACATCAGGGTTCAGGTCTGAGCCCACTGCTGTTCATACTGGTGATGGACTACATTATCAAACAGGTTGGAGGGGACGGATCAACACAGCTGCTGTATGCAGACGATGTGGCAGTACAGGCAGACTCTGAGCTAGAACTTCAGTAAAGGATAGGAGAATGGAATGCAAATCTGAAGGCACATGGGATGAAACTAAGCATAGATAAGACAGTGGTAATGGCAGCAGATTGGGGAAATCAGAAGAAGTTGAGATTAGAGATAGAAGGGAAGATAGTGGAACAGGTAAACAGCTACAGGTATCTGGGAGGAGTGGTTGAGGAGAAGGGAAGTCTGAATGAAGAGGTCAGAGCTAGAATCAGGGGGACTGCAGCCAACTGGCATAGAGTGTTAGGTGTAGTCTTTGACGAAGAATGCCAAATAAGCTGAAAAGTAAGGTGTACAAGACAGTGGTGTGACCAGTATTACTATATGTTACAAAAACCTGGGCAGTAAAGGTACAACAGTTGAAGAAGCTAGAGGTGATGGAAATGAAGTGCCTGAGAAAGGTGATAGGATGATACAGTGGGACAGACGAAGAAATGAGGACATAAGAGCAGAACCCAAAGTAGCTCCAATTGCAGAAAAGATCAAAGAGAACAGATTAAGGTGGTTTGGGCACATGTGTAGAAAAGCAGAAGATAATCTGGTGAGGAAGATTTGGGACAGATAGGAAGAAGTTCAGAGAAAGTGTGTATGTCCAGCAAAGAGGTGGATGGATTGTGTGAAAGAAGATCTGCAACAGTTAGGCATGAATGTTGAAGAAGGCAGGAGTGTGGCACTGAATCAAGAGAGTTGGCGATAGTTAACACAATACACCAACCCCATGTAGAAAAATGGGAAAAGGGGCTGATGATGATGATGATTCAACTGTATGACATTACCCTGGAATGTTTTATTTTACTTTTATTGCTTTTCCTGTAAGTAATTTGATGGCATACCTAGATAATGCTCTGGTTCATAGGATAAGAGTGACACAAGCATGTGTTCAAATTTGGTAAGATGTATTTCTCTTTCATTGCTGTTCTGTGTTCTGTATTCTGATACATGTTTTTATAACACCTTCCCTCTGTCTGATTCTGTAGTATACCCTGCCAATGCTCTGTTTTGGAGAACGTAAGTGACACAGGGATGGTGTCAAAGAAATGCAAGTGTGACCACATATTCCTTTCCTCAAAGACATGAAGCTGTAATCATCTTGTTTTGCTAATATGTATTCTTTTCTCCTGCAATGAAGCACGCCTATCATCATTACATACATTGTGTCAACCCAGTATGGAAACATGCCTATCATCATTAAGTACATTGTGTCAATCCAGTATGGAAACATGCCTATCATCATTAAGTACATTGTGTCAACCCAGTATGGAAACATGCCTATCATCATTAAGTACATTGTGTCAACCCAGTATGGAAACATGCCTATCATCATTAAGTACACTGTGTCAACCCAGTATGGAGCTGTACAGCACTATTGAGTTAAAAAGCTGATGGGTATTATACTAACCCAACTCCAAGTAGCTCCACCCTTCTTAGCACACCTAGTGCTCCATCCTTCTTAGCACACCTGGTATGTTACCCTCGGTGTCCTTTATCTTAATAAGCTTGGTTCTATAGTTCCATTTTCAACCTCCTACCTGGTTAAAAAACAAACAAAACAGACACAAACAACCAAAATGCAGTTAAGTGAATGAACAGATATTCTCCTTTGCTTTTTTTTAAAGCTGTCTCACTATGTTAAACTCATTTAACATAGCGAAACAGTTTTTAAAAAGCAACAGAGATCTTGCTTTCTCCATTGCTTTTGCCCACAGCTCTGATGTACTGCGTAGGCATGCGCATGCGCAGTACATCAGAACTGCCGCAGAATACCAATCAGCTGAGGAAGGGCAGCAAGGAGGCATTATACAATGCCATTATTTAAGAAAAGTAATTATCTTTTTTCTTAAATAATGTCATTGTATAATGAGACATGGAAGAGCTTCGCCCTCGTGACCAAACCACACCAACCGTGGGTAAATCCAGCATTACCCACACCCAGGCGTGGGATATTGCTATATTAACCAACAGCAGGTGAAAACCCATGTGCCAGTGTATTGACAATGTGCACTGCTTGAGTAAACTAAGCCTTTGAAGCTGCTACATGTATGTATGATAATTACCTTATTTTTATATTTGTGGGGTACATTATTAGTACATGATAATAATTGCTCATCAGCCTGCTTACAAGGCAGACCACCATGGATTTTAACCCCTGCCTGCCTGATGATGTGACGCCACAAACATTTCAAAGGAACACTGTGGAAGACTGAAAAATGAACATTGTATGCAACAGGTAATAATCAGGGAATCACAATTCTCCCCCTAATGTATTGAAAATGGGCATATTATGCTATGACTACAAAGAGAAATGAAAGGTGTTACAATGCAACTATTAATTTCTCCTTATGTCAGTTTTGCCTGGTGTCACACATTGGCAGTCACCTCAGTTGCAGAAAGGCCAGCAAGGTCTTGTGATTATGAAGGATTTTTCCAAGTTTTTGCCATAGGATGAGATGTGTCATTTCTCTATGCTTAAATATGGGCAGTGAAGTTGCTGTCTGCAAACTCTTGCACAATTTGTACCACATACATTTTTTCTTGTTTTATGTTGTTTTTGGCCGTGTATGAGTTGTGATAGTATGTTTCTAACAGCAGTCAAGGCTGTAAAGGGTATAAGGCAGAGATGAAAAAAGCTGCAAGCACACAGGATTATGACAGATAAGGAGATACTGACTGAGCAGGATGGAGGTAGGCGAAGAAGAAGACTCTAGACCTCAGTGCCTATGAGCTCATGATCTTTGCACAGATATGATGTATAGCAATGCTTTAATAATGACAGCCACTGTAGCTGTATGACTGTAAGGGGTCATTAAAAAGACAAATATATGTAGTGTAGATCAATTTGTGCATGCAGCTTTAAGAAGCTATCCAAGGGCTTGCACAAATGTATAAATACTGAGCATGTGCAAGTCTGACTGCCATTTTTTGTAAGCTGTTGAGATGTAAGCATGTATGTATGTAAGGTCTGTCTGTTAACCGGTTTGTCTATATTTTATGATGCTTCTATCCATCCTAAGGGCAATCTTTTTAAGAGGGAGGATGTAAATCAGTGTGTGTGGATGTACCTTTAAGAAGCTATCCATGGGCATACACAAGTGTATAAATACTGAGCGCCTGCAAGTCTGACTGCCATTTTGTAGTAAGCTGTTGAAATGTAAGCATGTATGTATGTAAGGTCTGTCTGTTAACCAGTTTGTTTATGTTTTATGATGCTGCTGTCCATCCTGATGTGTTTCTATGTATTAAAGCATCTAAACGAAATATCCCGCCTGCTTGTCATCCATGATGTAGTAACCTCCTATGATCCTATGAACCTCTTCAATCGCAACCTTGATGAGTGGATGGGAAACCATAAATTCATCTCAGGGGTTCCACCTTTGATCCTCATTGACAAGGGTGACAAGTGCTGACCAAGGCTTCTTTTTTGGGGATAAACTCTTTGCTATGCTGGTAAGGGCCCCAAGGCCATTAGCCTAGTAACCTCCTATAATCCATGATTTAAGAATAAAAATAATTACTTTTCTTTAATAATGGCATTATATAATGCCTCCTTGCTGCCCTTCCACAGCTGTCTGGTATTCTGCGGCAGTTCTGATGTACTGCGCATGCGCATGCCTACGCATTACATCAGAGCTGTGGGCAAAAGCAACGGAGAAAGCAAGATCTCTGTTGCTTTTTAAAAACTGTTTTGCTATGTTAAATGAGTTTAACATAGCGAGACAGCTTTAAAAAAAGTAACGGAGAATATCCGTTGCTTTTTTAAAGCTGTCTCGCTATGTTAAACCCATTTAACATAGCGAGACAGTTTTGAAAAAAGCAACAGAGAAAGCAAGATCTCAGTTGCTTTTTAAAAACTGTTTTGCTATGTTAAATGAGTTTAACATAGCGAGACATCTTTAAAAAAAGTAACGGAGAATATCCGTTGCTTTTTTAAAGCTGTCTGGTTATATTAAACTCGTTTAACATAGCGACACAGTGTGAAGCAATGGAGATCTTGCATTCTCCGTTGCTGTAAAAAAAAGAGTTATAGTAATGGAAAAAGTCCGGGCGACCAGACCTTTTTCCATTACTATAACTCTGATTTACAATGTGCATGCTGACCAATCAGCGTGCACGTTTTTGAATATTAATGGGGGGGTCATTGTATAATGTGTTATTTTCCACTCCCAATACCACCAATAGTTGCAAAAACACGTATTGTAAAATCACAAAAGAAGAAGCGACCAGGAAATCTTCACCGTTTATTAAAATAAAAATCTTCAGATAACTGCTCTTGCACCTCGGCGTATCCAAGCCTTTAACAGAGTATAACTTGTTTCAAAAACATTTCATTAAATACCTTCACAAGCATAAATTAATCAATTAACCTTAATTACTTAATTTATAAAATATTTAACAGCAGTATTGTTTTAAAAAGACAAGTTCATAAAAAACATCTCCAGTTACATTCCTGGTTAAGTCCTGCTGGACTCAACGTATTATATTTTAAAATAAATAAAGATTCTTTTTCCCTTAGCTTCTTTTTAACATCTATTATACTAAAGTTTTTCTTTTCAATACATTCCAAAACAGATACTTGCAATCCACCAAAATCTCCCCCACGTTTTTTAAGGAAATGCAATGCAACTGGGCTAAATTCACTGCCCTTTTTAATATCACGGATGCGCTCTTTTACCCTAGTTGCTAAACTTATTTTGCTTTCTCCAATATAATATTTGTTACATGGACATCTCAAACAATAAATGTATCTGCTTTATTTTCTAAAAAAAAAAAAAAAAAAAAAAATATATATATATGCTTGTTTCCCGCCTTTCTAAGCTAGTATAATCCAGTTTTCAGGTTAGTGCTGAATTCAGGGCTGTGTTACAAATCTCTGTTTGCCCATACCTTACTTGGATAGAAGGACGTTCTCTGTTCATCTGTGAGAGAGGGGAGCTTTGAGCAGCCTGTCTGTCCCTTGAGGAGTGGTTTCAGCCCAGAAATTAGCAGTTTATTGGCCATTTTGGGCTAATTTCTATCTCTTTCATTTCCCTGCTATAAATACCGTATTTGCCCGGTTTTGCGCGTCGGGCAGTGCCAGTTAGCTAGGGTAAAAGTATTCCCGGCTCCACAAAGTCTCCTCTTCAATTTTTCCCTTGGAACTAGACAAAATTTCAACTTAAGCACTCAAGCCACTCATTTCTCAGCCTGGCACTTACTCAAAACTTATAGCAAGCACTTATAAACCCTAGCACTAGACCCTCCTGTACTGTACAGAAGGACAAGGCTCTCTATTCGACCTTACCAGCCATTCAGTAAAACAGTTCACTGTACCTATCCAGGCATGTCCAAAGGGCAGTTTCAGGTTTACTCTCCAGTCCAACTGGTGAATCTGGGCATTTTGAGGCAATGTTACAACTGCCTCATGTACACAGACAACGCCCTCCTCCTACTACCAAACACTAATACATGTGAGAGATGCAATTATACAGCGAAACTGGAGGCTAAGCTCTCTCAACTCAACTGGATCAAACAGTCAAGAGGAGAAGGGAAATACTTTTATCACACCACCAGTCTCACATAAACCCACTGAAAAAAATATATTCACTGAAAAAATGTATTTCTTTCTTTTCTGAAGAAATGTCAAGCAGAGGTCTTTATTTTGCCTCTGAAGAAATGTCACCACTGAAGAAAATGTGCAAAAGTAGACCAGACAAACTCCGTACTACTGTATCTGTTATACTTTATTTGTCTCAGAACAAATTCTTGCCAGACAGTTAATTCTGTCAGAGCTATTTCAATTCTGTTATAACACAGCTAGACAGATGAGTAGACTAAGGCACACTTAGTCTAAGACGTCACCTACTGAATGAAACATACTGTCAAGTTTATATACTCTTTTCAAACAATGTTATTTTTAATGTCCTTGTGACTTGTTCTTCTGGTTTCTGTCTGTGTCATGAAAAAGCCCATGGTTATTTCATGTCCTTTTTTGGTCCTTGCTGTATCTGAAGACTTCACAAAAGTCTCTCCATGTCATCTTTGCGTCACTTGACCTGTCTGCATTTTATTTATTTAATTCTGCATCTGAAAGCCAAGAAAGTCAACTTCCTTTTTTTCTAGAACAAGATGCATTGACAGTAATGCCTACAGCTATATGTTATTAATATCTAAGCGGAACATAACTGTTCTTGCAAAGCAAGCCATATTATTTCGAAAACTGCTGTTTGACCTTGCACATTCCCTTTCATTGTACACACAGTATATTGGGGAAAAGCATTTTAATTTACACAATACCTATCACCCATTAAAGCAGCACTGGAAAGAAACACACATAAATACACGAAAACATACTCAGAGGCTCTAAATAAAAATCTGCAAAACCAACAGAGACTTCCAAAGCAAACATTCAAGCAACCTCCATCCCCCAATACAAACCATGAAACACATACTTCACAAAATCAGTGTGCCATGCAATCACAGCCCTTAATGCAAAATAACATACCCAACATACTAGTAATAGGTGACTCTATAGTCAGGCACACTGACATCCCACTCACTAGGTTGAATAAGGAGAAGGTTACTGTTAGCTGCCTGTCGGGCGCCAGGATCCGCCACATAACACAAGCACTCAGGTCACTACAGAACAAGTACAAATATGAGTCTGTCATTGTCCATGTTGGTGTGAATGACCTGAGCCATACCTCTCTGGACTACATGAAAAGAGACATGGAAGATCTCTCTGATCACGTAGCCCAGGCCGGTATGACCCTGACCCTGAGTAGCATCCTGCCCTCATCAAGAATGATACCACAGTATAAAGAAAAAATTCTCAATTTCAACAACTGGCTAAGTTTCTGGTGCCATTCAAATTAGATCCAGTGTCTGTCCGCCTGGGATGACATGCTCGACAAGCCATGCTGCTTCGCTAGAGATGGCTTCCACCTGTCACCCTTAGGCTTTTGAATACTGGCCAAGACTCTTGCCACCCCCATAGTGCCTTTTTTAGGCAAGGCTCAAAAGACAAATCTACAGCCGTAAATAGCACAAGTAAAAAAAAAACTGAGGGTAGTGCTACTCAGTGCCAGAAGTCTGAACCTCAAAATGCACGCACTTGAGGCACTCCTCAGTATGGAGAAAATCTATATATGTGCAGTAACAGAAACCTGGTTTAAGGCTCCAGAGAGCACCTCAGCACTACCAGGCTACAACTCATTCCATACATTTCAGCCACAGAACCCAAACCGAAATACAAAAGTTGGGGGCGTATTCATATTCATCAAGGATACCCACACCTCCAGGTTAGTTGCACAGTACGATGCTTCAGAGATCATCCACGTGCAACTAACAATGGGCAAAACTGCAATTCAAATTGTAGCTTGCTGCAGATCACCCACCATGTCCCAAGACCCCCATTCCGCATTCCTCGAAACACTGGGAAACATAAAGGTCCTACCAAACACCCTAATATTGGGTGATTTCAATTATCCAAACATTAACTGGGAGAACTACTCAAGTACTAACTCCCCTGCCCAACATTTTGTAGAATTTATAAACTCAAACGCCCTGGTTCAACTGGTCAACACTCCCACCAGAGGTGGCAACATATTGGACCTGGTCATCACCAACATGGGCGACCGGAGTTCCACACCGGAGGTCAGCCCCTCACTGGTTAGATCTGACCATAAACAAATCACTTTTGATATCTACATTCCACCCCCACCCCCGGACAAGAAAACCACCATGAAAAACGTTTCAAAAGCAAACTTCACGTTATTTAAGACCGAGGTGGAAAGTTTCAAAGCCCCCATGCTGAAGGATAATGCTGTCCATGCTGCAAAATTCTTTACTAATGCATTCCATGGGCACCTACAAGAATGTATGGATCATGCCATCCCAAGCAAAACCAAGACTGACTCCTCCAAGAAAAGGAAACCAGTCTGGTGGACTCCTGCCATAAACAAGCTATACAATAGAAGGAGGAAACTAGTACAGAAAAGAGTAAAATCCCAAGAAGGGAAGACATCCCTGATCAGTATCAGCACGAAACTATGATCCCTCATAAAATCATCCAAGGCGTGCTTTGAAATAAAAATTACCAAGGACTCCAAGGATAACCACAAGGCATTCTTTAGCTATGTCAAGAATCTAAGTGGCAATGCTCAGATCTGCTCGGAGTTAGTGCAGAATGGCACAAAATACACTGAACCGACCGATATACCCAACATCCTGGCAGACAGGTTCAGCGCAAACTTCACTCCCCCCTCTCACCCGCAAGAGGGCCCATAACCATACCAGAAGAATGTAGAGTCCCTGAAATCACAGACACTCAGGTTAAAACAGCCCTCTCCAAAGCCAAAAACACAGCATCAGTGGGACCGGATGGTGTCCCAGGCTGCATCCTACACAAGCTCAAAGATGAACTAACCCCTCACCTAAACACACTGTTCAAACTCAGCCTCTCCACAAGCTACGTACCCATAGAGTGGCGCACAGCAGCGGTTATTCCACTCCACAAAGGTGGAGCCACAACAGACCCTGGGAACTATCGCCCTATAAGCATGACTAGTTTGGTCTGCAAGGCTATGGAGCGCATCATCATGGAACTCATTAACAGAGACATTGGGAACCTCCAAGCACTGGACCCTACCCAGTTCGGCTTTGTTAAGGGCAGATCATGCCTCCTGAACCTGGTGGACTTCTTTGAGACAGTTACCAAGGCTATAGATGAGGGAAAGGTGGTACATACAGCCTATTTAGACCTCGCAAAGGCTTTTCACACCATTCCCCATTCTGGTATTATAGATAAGCTCACCAGCCTGAACATAAACCCCTACATCACAAGATGGGTTGCCAACTGGCTCACGGACAGAACCCACATGGTGAGAGTTGCGGGAGCTAGGTCTGACTCTAAATCAGTTACAAGTGGAGTTCCCCAGGGCTCAGTCCTAGGACCCCCTCCTGTTCGGCATATACTTCTCAGAGGTACAGGCAAGCACAGGAGGACTATGGCTGACCAAGGTCACAGACAACTGCAAACTAGGGGCTATAATTGACTCTCTGGCTGACACAGACATCCTCCAAAAGAGTCTCACTGAGATGGATACCTGGTGTCAAAATCATGGCCTCAAGCTAAATGCCAAAAAGTGCATAGTCATCCCCTTTGGAAAAAACAAAGTACCCACAAACTACCACATAGGTGGTAGTCCCCTAAATACGGAAGATGTAATAAGGGATCTGAGGACCCAAGTAGATAGTAATCTCAACTTTGATAATCACATTGCCAAAGTGGTTAGAAAATCCTTCTATGTGGCCCACCTAATCACAAAAGGGTTCGCATCCAGGTCAAAAGAGGTCATTGTATCCCTCTACTCATCACTCATCAGACCCATCATAGGGTACAATGCCCCATTTAGGATGTACCTTATAAGGTACCTGCAACAGCTGAAAAAGAACACAGAAGTACCTCACCAAGAGGATCACTGGCCTCAAACAGATGCTCTATGCAGCTCGACTGAAGAAATTACAGCTGTACTCAGTTGCATACCGGCTAATCAGAGGTTATCTCTGCCTGACATACAAGGCCATGTCCATCCCAGAATTGATGGACATGCTCCACCTAAAGAAAACCATATCCCCACGAACCACACACTCTAGGGATCTAAACCTCACCACAACAATAAATAGGACATGCTGGAGGGATAGATTTCTGTCCCAGAGACCTCCCATGCTTTGGAACAAGATCCCAATCTACATTAGGCAGAGCTCCTCGCTAACACTCTTCAAAAGAAATCTTGACGAGTGGATGGGAAACAGAAAGTTTTCCTCGGGGATCACTTCAGTGGCTCTGCTGGACAGAGGCACAGGGAACTAATCTAAGGGGGGCAGTGAAAGCCAACACATTCTGGCTAGGTTTATAAATGCCTTTGGGCAGACAGCCTAGTACCTACCTATGAACCTTCACTATTACAACTATGAAAACCTCTTTCCTGAAATGTTATGCCATTCACTCTTGTGAAAGTCTTTTTAACAAAAGGACACATACTACATTTTCCACATGGAAAGGTTCCCTGTACAACCATTTCTCCATATCTAATGTTTTCTGGTAGTTCAGACTTTCCATGGACTAAAAAGTCCTTCAAGTTCCTACCTCTAGTATATAAAAATGTCACTTTTTTATTGTAGATGTGTGTTAGCCGTTTATCTTTTTCTAACAAATCCCATCCATATTTGATTCCTTCATTAAACTTTTCACTAAAAAGAGTATATGTTATCACAAAAATATATTTTCCTTTAAAGTCATACTATTCTGATTTTCTCTATTATCACTATTACAAATTGCTTTTTGCCCATATCCTTTTAAACTTACTTTTTTATAGCTTGTTGAATCTTTTTAGCTTGATATCCTCTATTTATAAACATTTCCGCAGTCTTTTGCATTTCTTCTTCCACATCTTTTAAGTCACTATGCATTCTATTTATCCTTAACATTTCTCCAAATGGCATTGCCTCCATTATATGTCCTGGATGGCAACTCTCTCCATGCTGGGTGGCAACTCTCTCCATGTAATAAATACTCTCTTTCTTCACATTTTCTGTGTATTTTAGTTCTAATACTGCCATCCATCCTACCATCAACAGTTAAATCCAAAAAGTTAACATTATGTCCTAGTTGTATACCATCAAATTTTATCCCAAATGTATTATTGTGAAGATCCTTAATAAATTCCGGGACATGTTTGGATCCCCCCTTACACACGAATATTAAATTGTCAATGTATCTGTAATATCTCTCCACATGTACATTAAAAAATGTACTGTTGTAAATATATACATTTTCAAACAATCCCATAAACAGGTTTGTGTACATGGGGATGAAAGCTGGCCCCATCACCGTCCCCTGTAACTGTCTATATATCTCTCCATTGAATTCAAAAATATTGTTCTCTAAACAAAAAAGGACAAGTTCTATTATATACTTTGTTCTAGGACAATCACCCAGAAAATAAAGAACTGCTTCTAATCCATACTGATGTTTGATGCTTGTATATAAGCTAACTACATCCATTACCAAAAAATATTTATTTTTACTCCAACTAATTTATTTTATTTTTTCTTTAAAATCCACAGCATTTTTAATATACGAAGGCAAAGTTATAGCTTTTGGCATAAAACATTGATGTAATAGACAAGAGATGTTATGTGTAAAATATGCACATGCAGATACTATTGGTCTACCTAGAGGATTTTCCATGTCTTTATGAATTTTAGGCATACAATAGAACTTAGCCATTTGGCTTCCTTTACTTGTAAATGTATGCTTTATATCATCATCAGAAAGATAATATAATCAACACCCTTCCTTAATAATTTCTCATACTCCTGGATTGCTTCATGATATTGTTCTATATTAATTACTTTATGAATATCCCTATTATTAAGATGTACATAACACATTTTTAAATATTGCGTGTAATGCTGTATCACTAACTTGCCCCCCTTATCCGCTGGTTTGATTGCTATATCCCTTCTTTTACTTAAACTATTAAAACTATTCCATTCTTCTTTTGTGAGATTATACTTAATATTTTTCTCTTTTAAAAAATTATTATATTCCTTCTCTGTAGTATAGTTCATAAATGTTAAATACTGTTGCAAAGTTTCATTATTAAATAAAGGTAAATAGTTGCTTTTATGTGCTATCATTTCAGTATTCAACTTGCAATATGCATTTGAAATAACATCTGAATCACACGAATAAAAACTGTTGTTACGATCAGTATCATCACTACAAATATTTAAATCACATTCACTCAATTCATTTTTAAATTGATAAATCAAATACAACTTACGTACAAATTTGAAAATTTAAATTTTCATTTCATATAATCTGGGGAAAACTGTTGGAACAAACTTAAGTCCCTTATTTAACACTCTTAAGTCCGTGTCCGATAATGTAACTTTAGATAAATTCACAACATAATTTGATTTTAAAGTCCCACTAAAATATTCATGTTCAGTTCCATTTCCCTCGTTTGTTGTTTCTGTATTCATATCCATTCCCCCTTTGTTGCTCTGGCTCATTCCAGGATCTTTTCCGTATACCCTTAGTGTTCGATTCATTATGGAACTGCTGGTACATATATTTTCCATTTCCGGGTTTCGGCAACCGTGGATATTCCTCTTCACTTTCATATTCCATCGACGATGCTCCATATTCTCCATTGGAACGAAAATTACCTTTTTCCACCGTTCCTTGATCTTCCCGGAACCTAACGCATTGATGCATACGTGAGCGCTTGATGACCTCAAACGCATTATTATGCTCATAGTCCCTCATATCTCGAGTTAATTTATTCTTTTTTCTTTTAATGATGTAATTCTCATATGATATTAGTTTTTCATTAGTATTCTTCAAAAATTGTTCAAATACAGTCACATTTGTTTGTTTTAGTATTTCTTGACAAATCATTTTAGTTCCTTCCTTAATTTTAGTTCTTCTAATCTGATCTCATTCTACTAATATAGTAACCCATTCTTTGCTGCATTTATGTGCGGCAGCTGTCCAACACTGGTGGAATACTTTTTCTTTTTCTACCACTAAATCAAAAGGCAAAGATGGGTTTTTAATAAAACGGAGCCCTCTAGGAGTTATGTCCAACTCCAAGTATCTTTGTAGGCTTTGTATATTAAGAAACACAGACGTTTCTTTCAAAATCAGTCTTTCTATTTTGTCAAGCAACTCTTGTCCATCCACATTTGTAGAAAGTTTTATACTTCCACCCACTGCCACAAATGGGTTAAAGTCAAGCAACCTTCTACCTTCTTCCCATTTTTGAAAGAAATTGGTTGTATTACTCACACTTGAGTGTTCTTGTTGTAAATAATTTTTCGAAACTGTATGTCCTTTCTCACCCATTAAAAGTAGATAACCGTCCAGTGAGGTTTGAGATGAACCCGGTCCCAAATCTCTCAATAATCGTGGAAACGATGAAAAAGATTCACTGGCCATACTGAACCGAACCCAATACCACCGATAGTTGCAAAAACATGTGTTGTAAAACCACAAAAGAAGAGGCGACCAGGAAATCTTCACTGTTTATTAAAATAGATATCTTCAGATAACTGCTCTAGTGCCTCGGCTTATCCAAGCCTTTAACAGAGTATAACTTGTTTCAAAAACATTTCATTAAATACCTTCACAAGCATAAATTAATTAATTAACCTTAATTACTTCATTTATAAAATATTTAACAGTAGTATTGTTTTAAAAAGACAAGTTCATAAAAAACATCTCCAGTTACATTCCTGGTTAAGTCCTGCTGGACTCAATGTAGTATATTTTAAAATAAATAAAGATTCTTTTTCCCTTAGCTTCTTTTTAACATCTATTATACTACAGTTCCTTAAAAAACATGGAGGAGATTTTGGTGGATTGCAAGTATCTGTTTTGGAATGTATTGAAAAGAAAAACTCTAGCATAACCTGGACCTCTTCAAATCTATGAAGATTCAACCCCTTTACCATGATCCTAGGTAACTTTAATAACTCAACCATAGACTGGAAAAACTACTCGTGCCAGAACACAAATGCCCAGAGATTCCTCGATTTTACAGTGCAAATGCCTTGGAACAGCTAGTCAATACCCCCACAAGAGTAATAATATCTTGGACTTGGTATTAACTGACATGAGTAACCACTGCAGCACCTCTACAGTATCATCCTCCCTGGTAAGATCCGACCATAAAGCGGTCAGTTTTGAAGTCACCATCCCCCCTGACCCCCCCCCCCCCCCGCCAGCTAGGGTCAAACAAAAAAACTTCTCCAAGGCTAATTACAACCTCCTGTGGGATGGTATAAACAGCTTCACAACCTCCTCCTCCCCCACTGTAGGAACTGGCACCAATGTCCAAATCTACATCAAAGTACCCTACAAGCATTTATATAGCTGCATGGAATCACGAATACCTGAGAGGACAAAATCATTATCCGCAAGGAAGAGTAAACCTGTCTAGTGGACATCTGCAATAAATAAACTGTATAACAAAAGGAAAAAATTACTGTCCAGAACCAAGAAGGAGCAGGTGCCCAATTGGAAGCAATCTCTCCTTAGCATGAACAAGCAAATAAGAACACTAGTGAAATCCTCTAAAGCCAACTTCAAGTCCAAATTGGTCACATCTACTAGAGGCAATCATACGGCCTTCTTCACATATGTCAGCAATCTCAAAGAAAGCACCCAGATCTGTTCAGAACTAGTGGTCAAGGGCACCATGACCATCAAATGCTGCAGATATAACCAAGCTACTGGCTGACAGATTCAGCAAAAACTTCTCCTGTCTGTCCTCCCATCATTAAATCAGGACCAGCAGCTCCCCCACCCCTTATCTCTAGGGAATAGGTCATCACTGCCCTTCAACGGCAAAAAATACAGCCTCCATGGGAGCCAATAACATCTAAGGCTGCATCCTACATAAACTCAGGTATGAACTTGCAGCACCATTAGGCACCCTATTCAACCAAAACCTGAGTACCAGGTTTGTCCCAGCAAAGTGGAGGACAGCTATTGTCATGTCTTTACACAAAGGTGGAGCATCCACCGATCCAGGAAATTATAGACCTGTCAGCCTAACTAGCCTGATCTGCAAGGCCATGGAACAAATTATCATGGACCTCATTAATAGGGACATTGGCAACCTCCAAACACTCGACCCCACACAATTTGGTTTTGTCAACAGGAGGTCATGTCTGTTAAATCTGTTCGAACTCTTTGAGACAGTCACCAAAGCCATGAATGAAGGGAAGACGGTGCACACCACCTACCTTGACCTGGCCAAAGCCTTCAACACTGTTCCCCACTCGGGCATAGTAGATAAGCTCTCTCAACTAGGCATCAATCCATGTGTTATCAGATGGGTAGCAAACTAGCTCACTGATAGAACCCACATTATCAAAATAGGGGAAGCCACCTCAAGCAGTAGACCCATAACGAGCGGTGTACCCCAGGGATCGGTCTTGGGGCCTCTGTCATTCGGGATATACTTCTCTGAGGTACAGGCCAAAACCAGTGGACTATGAAAGACCAAGTTTGCAGATGACTGCAAGCTGGGTGCAATCATCAATTCCCCAAGTGATGTGGGCATCCTCCAAGAGGGTCTCACCCAAACAAACGACTGGTGTCAGAAACATGGCCTAAAGCTGAATGCCAAAAAAATGCATCATCATCCCCTTTGGGGAGAATGACATCCCCACATATTATCACATTAATAACGTCCTAAGTACACAGTCAGTAGTGAGGGATTTGGGCACCCAGGTTGATAGCAACCTGACTTTTGACCACCATGTTGCTTCCGTTGTAGGGAAAGCTTTCTACATGGCCCACAAGTAAGGGTATCTCATCCAGGGACAAAGAGGTCATAACATCCCTGTATTCTTCCCTTATAAGGCCAATTATTGAGTACAACGCCCCCTTCAGCATGTACCTCACAAAGCACATGCAGCAGCTGGAGAGACCACAGAGGTTTCTCACTGGGAGAATCCAGGGCCTCAAATATTTGCCCTACATAGATAGACTCAAAGTCCTGTTTTTCTACTCATTTTCATAGAGACTCCTCAGAGGTGACCTCTATCTGGCATACACAGCAATCTCAGACCCCACTTGATGGGACTGCTGCATATCCATAAGTCAAGCTCCTCTCAAGCAACCCATATGCCCGACCTCAACCTGGTCTGTGATATCAATAGGACTTGTTGGCAGGGCATATTTGTGTCCCAGAGACTCCCCCATCTGTATAATAGACTTCCTCTCCATGTCAAGCAAAGCCCCTCATTATCCCTTTTTAAGCACAACCTGGATAACTGGATAGAAAAAGAAAATACACCCCTGACATTCCACCTGTGTCCCTGCTGGACAGGGGCTTTGGGTGCTGACATGTCTACGCATGGGTTAAACTCTTGATTATGCCTATAAGAGCCTCAGGGCCAATAGCCTAGCAACATTCTATGATCCTATCCCACCTCTAACCTGTTCGTTCTGTATTTCTTCATCTTGTGTCCTTTGCTTCACCTTCTCAGCCTGTCCTATACTCTCATTTCTGAACCATGCCATTATGGTGAAATAAGAGATGGACTTATGCTAGGAATATGCTAGGAATGAGCATATAATTCAAAATCATCTTTCTGTGGTGTAATATCATAGCGCATATGGCAGAGAGCAACACTGAGGGTCATTAGTAATTATAGAGAAATAGCACTCTATGTCCTCTGGCACAAACGGAGGACAACCCTTGGCATGCACTGATCAATTGTGCAAATGAGCTAAGCTTTGCTGCACTTTCTAATCTGAAATAAAGTACAACTGGTCTCATTATTTCAATTTCTTTGGGGGATTAAATTCCCTGAATGTTGTATGATTTTCTATGACTTTTCTGTTTGCAGTGCAAACGTACTACATCTCCCAGATATAAGCGTTTTAGGACCCATTTCACTCTGAATGCTGCAGTGGCTTCCCTTGCCAGTAAACTGTGGAGATATTAGCATGTGAATTAAGTTGAAGGATCAATTCTCCTCAGGGTAGCATATATTCTTTTTTAATGAGCATTCACAGTATAGTACAGATCCACTGTTGATGCTACTGTATTGTCAGGTTTGGTGCAGGTCACATTATCTTATAATATTGCAATGATCCTACATAAACTTCACATTCTTCAAAACTGTTAAATTGTCATAGCATGTTCTTCACTCTGCTTTTCCATAAAATGTTTTGTTTGGCAACTCCATTAGCACTTTTATGTTGTCCATCTCTTTGGATTGTTGTTATTGTGTAACCTCTTTTCTTCCCAAGACAACCGTGGTTCTTTCCTTTCATTTGCACGTGTGTGTGTGTGTGTGTGTGTGTGTGTGTGTGTGTGTGTGTGTGTGTGTGTGTGTGTGTGTGTGTGTGCATGCATGTGTGTGTGTGTGTGTGTGTGTGTGTGTGTGTGTGTGTGTGTTTGTTGCTGTTGAACACATCAACATTATGCAATTGTCTGCACGCACTCGCATCCACAACTGGGGGGGGGGGGGCTCATGCATGGTCATTGTTTAACTCCACTGCTTATATTTCAATGTGGCTGCAGGATAGTTTACCATAATGTAGCTGCAGGCCACAACGAGAGGCTCCTCAAACACAGTGGCCTGGCTCACACTTCTCAACTGTCCAGATTTTCGCAGAATGTCCAGATTTTTGCCTCATATTTTTGGTCTATTCCTCATGAAATTTGCAGTTTTCTGAGGACTGACGTCATTAAATAATGGCAAACATTTGAGTGTCAGACTAAATATCCTTCAGGAAATACATAATAATGCAAAACCTCTTATTCTAACAGTTCCTAAGTTTATAGGAGTAACATTTAAAATCTATGCCTATTTTTGGACCTTTGTCTCATTATTTCTGGATTTGTCCAGATTTTTTGCACTGAGAGGTTGAAAGGCATGGCCTGGCCACATTCGTATCTGACTAGCATTAATGCTTGTTGTGGATGCATGGTAAACAATGCAGTTGTGGCCACAACTGTGGATCCACTGTTTATGAATCTCCAGGATTATGATAAATCTATGCATCTTATCGGAAATTATTTGAAGAGAATTGAGGTGTTTTTTAATGACTGAGACAACAAAAGTGATGGGCCCTATTCGAGTTCTGCTAAAATGATTTCCGTACTGATTGCAGCTTTTGACTGCTATGAAAGAATCGTTGCTTTTTTAGCCTAGAACAGGAGGTAGTTAATGTTGTTTCTTATATCACCTGACTTCCTTATCCTATCCCAATCTACGTGTTGCTACACGTTTTTCATTTCTCTCTTCTCGACTTACTCCTTTATCACTTTTCTATCAATCTTACTTTCATACAGATACCAAGAAACCTTCTCACTTTCTCCTTTTACATGTGGAATATGTTATCAATTCAAATACTTCTATTTTCTGTTATTTATACTCTGTACAGTTTTTATTTTGCCATGATTAATTACATATTGTTGCATATTGTAGTTGTCTTTACTTACATATTATTGTTAACTGGTTTGTAATCTAGTTCTTCTCTTTCTCAGGCTGGGAATGTAAGTCGTCATATGTGATTAGTGTTTAAATAGCTAAAGGTTTAGATTTGGGTCAAGCCACATTCCAAGATATTTAAAGGAAGAAGTTGTGTCTACAGATTGACTGTAAATGTTTGTAATATGCCAGTCTAATGATACATTTGAGAGTTTTTTTTTTACTTGCACCATCTAGCACTGCATGTTGCAAGGATTAAACCTTGTGGTATTCCTTTCCTTATAGGAGCATGGGGTGATATAGAAGCTCCTAGTTTCGATCTTATGATTCCGTTTGAAAGGTGGTTCAAGAAAAAGTAGCACGTTGTGGGACTCTTTTACCTAGGTAATGATTCTAATGGATTAAATGATAAACTAGACTGAAGGCTTTAGTTAGGTCAATACATACGGTCCTATTAAGAATATCATTATCCATAGCATGTTGTGGGACTCTGTTCCCAGGTAATGACTCTAAAGGATTAAATGATAAACTAGACTGAAGGCTATAGTTAGGTCAACACATACGGTCCTATTAAGAATATCATTATCCGTAGCATGTTGTGGGACTCTCTTACTCAGGTAATGATTCTAAAGGATTAACGGTCCTATTAAGAATATCATTATCCATAGCATGTTGTGGGACTCCATTACCCAGGTAATGATTCTAAAGGATTAAATGATAAACTAGACTGAAGGCTTTAGTTAGGTCAACACATCCGGTCCTATTAAGAATATCATTACCCATAGCATGTTGTGGGACTCTTTTACCAGGTAATGACTCTAAAGGATTAAATGATAAACTAGACTGAAGGCTTTAGATAGCTCAACACATACAGTCCTATTAAGAATATCATTATCCATAGCACGCTGTGGGACTCTTTTACCCAGGTAATGACGCTTAAGGATTAAATGATAAACTAGACTGCAGGCTTTAGTTAGGTCAACACATATGGTCCTATTAAGAATATCATTATCCATAGCACATTGTGGGACTCTTTTACCCAGGTAATGACACTAAAGGATTAAATGATAAACTAGACTGAAGGCTTTAGTTAGGTCAACACATATGGTCCTATTAAGAATATCATTATCCATAGCACGTTGTGGGACTCTCTTACCCAGGTAATGATTCTAAAGGATTAAATGGTAAACTAGACTGAAAGCTTTAGTTAGGTCAACACATACAGTCCTATTAAGAATATCATTATCCATAGCACATTGTGGGACTCTTTTACCTAGGTAATGACTCTAAAACATTGAATGATAAATTAGACTGAAGGCATTACTTAGGTCAGCACATCCGGTCCTATTAAGAATATCATTATCCAAAGCACGCTGTGGGACTCGCTTACCCAGGTATTGTTTCCAAAGGATTAAATGATAAACTAGACTGAAGGCTTTAGTTAGGTCAACACATATGGTCCTATTAAGAATATCATTATCCATAGCATGTTGTGGGACTCGCTTACCCAGGTATTGATTCCAAAGGATTAAATGATAAACTAGACTGAAGGCTTTAGTTAGGTCAACACATACTGTCCTATTAAGAATATCATTATTCATAGCACATTGTGGGACTTTTTACCCAGGTAATGACTCTAAAGGGTTAAATGATAAACTAGACTGAAGGCTTTAGTTAGGTCAACACATACGGTCCTATTAAGAATATCATTATCCGTAGCATGTTGTTGGACTCTCTTACCCAGGTAATGACACTAAAGGATTAAATGATAAACTAGACTGAAGGCTTTAGTTAGGTCAACACATACGGTCCTATTAAGAATACCATTATCCACAGAACGTTGTGGGACTCTTATACCCGGGTAATGACTCAAGGATTAAATGATAAACTAGACTGAAGGCTTTAGATAGGTCAACACATCTGGTCCAGTTAAGAATATCATTATCCATAGCACGTTGTGGGACTGTCTTACCCAGGTAATGATTCTAAAGGATTAAATAATAAATTAGACTGAATACTTTAGTTAGGTCAACACATCCGGTCCTATTAAGAATATCATTACCCATAGCACATTGTGGGACTCTTATACCGAGGTAATGACTCTAAAGGATTAAATGGTAAACTAGACTGAAGGCTTTAGTTAGGTCAACACATACGGTCCTATTAAGAATATCATTACCCATAGCACGTTGTGGGACTCTTTTACCCAGGTAATGACACTAAAGGATTAAATGATAAACTAGACTGAAGGCTTTAGTTAGGTCAACACAACCGGTCCTATTAAGAATATCATTATCCATAGCATGTTGTGGGACTCTTTTACCAGGTAATGACTCTAAAGGATTAAATGATAAACTAGACTGAAGGCTTTAGTTAGGTCAACATATCCGGTCCTATTAAGAATATCATTATTCATAGCACGCTGTGGGACTCTCTTACCCAGGTTATGATTCCAAAGGATTAAATGATAAACTAGACTGAAGGCTTTAGTTAGGTCAACACATACAGTCCTATTAAAAATATCATTATCCATAGCAGAATATCATTATCCATAGCAAGCTGTTGGACTCTTTTACCCAGGTAATGATTCTAAAGGACTAAATGATAAACTAGACTGAAGCCTTTAGTTAGGTCAACACATACTGTCCTGTTAAGAATATTATTATCCATAGCACATTGTGGGACTTTTTACCCAGGTAATGACTCTAAAGGGTTAAATGATAAACTAGACTGAAGGCGTTAGTTAGGTCAACACATACGGTCCTGTTAAGAATATCATTACCCATAGCATGTTGTGGGACTCTTTTACCCAGGTAATAATTCTAAAGGATGAAATGATAAACTAGACTGAAGGCTTTAATTAGGCCAACACATACAGTCCTAGTAAGAATATCATTATCCATAGCAAATTGTGTGACTCTCTTACCCAGGTTATGACTCTAAAGGATTAAATGATAAACTGGACTGAAGGCATTAGTTAGGTCAACACATATGGTCCTATTAAGAATATCATTATCCATAACACGTTGTGGCACTCTTTTACCCAGGTAATGATTCTAAAGGATTAAATGATAAACTAGACTTTAGGCTTTAGTTAGTTCAACACATACAGTCCTATTAAGAATATCGTTATCCATAGCACGTTGTGGGACTCTTTTACCCAGGTAATGACTCTAAAGGTTTAAATGATAAACTAGACTGAAGGCTTTAGTTAGGTCAACACATATGGTCCTATTAAGAATATCATTATCCATAGCACGTTGTGGGACTCTCTTACCCAGGTAATGATTCTAAAGGATTAAATGATAAACTAGACTGAAGGCTTTAGTAAGGTCAGCACATCCGGACCTATTAAGAATATCATTACCCATAGCAAGTTGTGAGACTCTTTTACCCAGGTAATGATTCTAAAGGATTAAATGATAAACTAGACTGAAGGCTTTAGTTAGGTCAGCACATCCGGTCCTATGAAGAATATCATTACCCATAGCACGTTGTGAGACTCTTTTACCCAGGTAATTATTCTAAAGGATTAAATGATAAACTAGACTGAAGGCTTTAGTTAGGTCAACACATACGGTCCTATTAAGAATATCATTATCCGTAGCATGTTGTGGGACTCTCTTACCCAGGTAATGACACTAAAGGATTAAATGATAAACTAGACTGAAGGCTTTAGTAAGGTCAACACATACGGTCCTATTAAAAATATCATTATCCATAGCGTGCTTTGGGACTCTTTTACCCAGGTAATGATTCTAAAGGATTAAATGATAAACTAGACTGAAGGCTATAGTTAGGTCAACACATCCGGTCCTATGAAGAATATCATTATCCATAACACGTTGTGGAACTCTTTTACCCAGGTAATGACGCTAAAGGATTAAATGATAAACTAGACTGAAGGCGTCAGTTAGGTCAACATATCCGGTCCTATTAAGAATATCATTATCCATAGCATGTTGTGGGACTCTCTTACCCAAGTAATGATTCTAAAGGATTAAATGATAAACTAGACTGAAGGCTTTAGTTAGGTCAACACATATGGTCCTATTAAGAATATCATTATCCATAGCACGTTGTGGGACTCTCTTACCCAGGTAATGACTCTAAAGGATTAAATGATAATCTAGACTGAAGGCTTTAGTTAGGTCAACACATACGGTCCTATTAAGAATATCATTATCCATAGCACGTTGTGGGACTCTTTTACCCAGGTAATGACTCTAAAGGATTAAATGATAAACTAGACTGAAGGCTTTAGTTAGGTCAACACATTCGGTCCTATTAAGAATATCATTATCCATAGCATGTTGTGGGACTCTTTTACCAGGTAATGACTCTAAAGGATTAAATGATAAACTAGACTGAAGGCTTTAGTTAGGTCAACACATATGGTCCTATTAAGAATATCATTATCCATAGCACGTTGTGGGACTCTTACCCAGGTAATGATTCTAAAGGATTAAAGGATAAACTAGAGTGAAGGCTCTAGTTAGGTCAACAAATACAGTCCTATTAAGAATATCATTATCCATAGCATGTTGTGGGACTCTTTTACCAAGGTAATGACACTAAAGCATTAAATGATAAACTAGACTGAAGGCTTTAGTTAGGTCAACACATACGGTCCTATTAAGAATATCATTATCCATAGCATGTTGTTGGACTCTCTTACCCAGGTAATGACTCTAAAGGATTAAATGATAATCTAGACTGAAGGCTTTAGTTAGATCAACACATACGGTCTTATTAAGAATATCATTATCCAAAGCACGTTGTGGGACGTGGGACTCTTTTACCCAGATAATGACTCTAAAGGATTAAATGATAAACTAGACTAAAGGCTTTAGTTAAGTCAACACATCCGGTCCTATTAAGAATATCATTATCCATAGCACGTTGTGGGACTCTTTTACCCAGGTAATGACTCTAAAGGTTTAAATGATAAACTAGACTGAAGGCTTTAGTTAGGTCACACATACAGTCCTATTAAGTATATCATTTATTTCTATTGAGTAGGATATCATCTCTAGGTCTCCAGAGGACAGTCATTATATTATGACCAGCCCAGAAACCATGTTGCTTTGAAGAAAGTAATTTAAATTTATCTGTGTATTCCATTAGTTAAACCTACATTTTTTCCAGTATTTTATCTAAAGATGGTACTATAGATATGGGTATAACATTTCTGGTGCAATTAGGTTTAGCTTGTTTTGGTATAAGTTTATCTAAAGCTGCTTTTTTCTAATCATAATGTTTTTGGGTATACATTGGTTGTAAATATGTGGA
This sequence comes from Protopterus annectens, assembly GCF_019279795.1. Classification (NCBI taxonomy): domain Eukaryota; kingdom Metazoa; phylum Chordata; order Ceratodontiformes; family Protopteridae; genus Protopterus; species Protopterus annectens. Next base: position 1,115,306,262 of record NC_056748.1, read on the forward strand.
AGGATAATGTTATTGTCTTTGCAGTGTGTTGTATGAACCTGGAGTATAACATATCAGAGCCTGTGGAATAATATATATATATATATATATATATATATATATATATATATATATATATATATATATATATATATGTATATATATATAAAATGATAATGGAGAAAAAAACTATAATCAAGTAGGTGTTTGAGATCTTTACATTTTAGATGTTTGAAGTAGAATGGAATAAGATATGGGGAGGTTCAAAGCTATATGTCAAAGTATTGGAGCTGGGTGGAAAAAAATGGAAAATTCTGTAAAGAAAATGTACCTTGTGTACACTGGTTACTTTTAGGATTGGAGATATTTGTAGATTGTTTGCAACTTGTCAGTAGGCAGACTTTTTTCCAGACTGTCGAGTTTTTTTTTTGTTTATTTTTGAAGTAATTACACATGTGTCTATGTATAGCTTATTTGGAGTGATTCCGTAGTGCAGTGAATCTGAAAAGTCAGAGTCTGAAATGCAGAAAAGGCTGTCTGAGTATGAGACTTCTTAAGAAGAGCTGTTTCAAAAATTGTAATGCTAGAAGACAAAGCAAGATGAGAAAAACTGATATTTTCTGCTGTACCAGAGAAACTGGAAGGAAAACGCTGTATTAATTTTATGAAAGCAGAAATAAGCAAATTGAATGATATTCCACAGCAACATTTGTTTATTTAAAGTGCACATCAAGTGTATGGTCCAAACCTGGCCATGAGAAAGAAGCCAAGACTTGTATTAGTATTCATACCAGGAGAAAAAGTTGATCCTGACAAAATGGAGGCAGAAGGGAAAAGTATTAAAAATTGGAGTCAGCTGAATGTTTGTGGAAAATAATTATTCACTGTACAGCAGGTAGAAGAGAAGCAAATTTATCTCAAGAATCAGGGAATGTCAAGAGGTAGATATAAAAGTTCACTTATTATATTATATTAAGGTCTATGTTTACTTATCAAACAGCATGTTTATTGAACGGCCATACATCATACACATACCATCAAAACTTCTTTGCATCAAAAGGTCATATGATTGTAAATAACTTCATTGACTGATCATTGTTGGTCAACATAATCAAAACAGAATATAGTACATACTTATTGATATGGGAAGGATAAAGAAATCTGCCCTTTCCCCACTGTCGTGCAATCCTGGAGTTGGTATATATAATTAGCAGAGGGTGTGGAGGGTGCAGCCCCCCATATAAGGAGGGTCCAGTGTTCACTGAATCCTCCTCATGTGGGTGGCTGTGCCCCACACACTGGCTAATTATATATACCAACTCCAAGATTAGACTGCAGAGGGGAAAGGGCAGATTTCCTTATCCCTAGCACACCAACAAGTATGTACTACATTCCATTTTGTTTATGCTGGCCAACTATGATCATTCGATGAAATTATTTACAATCGTGTGGCCTTTCAATGAAAAGGAGTTTTGATGGTATGTGTATGATGAAGGGCCTTTCAATGAACATGATGTGTGATCAGTAAACATAGACCCATTGTATTATATGTAGAGTTGAGATGTTTTCCTTTTTTGGCTGGATTAATATCCCTTGCTTAATCTAAAAACAAGTGTTTTCTGTAAGCAAGTAGGCTTGAAAAATAAGACAAAATGATGAAAACCATGAGAAGTGCATTTCTTACATATGCAATGACATCATTTTTTAATTCCTTTAGCAAATGTTTAGTGGGAGTCAAGAAGTCCACAACTGAAGGCAATTGTACATTTTGTTCTGCTCTGAGTAAAACTGAAATACTCCTTCATCCATCTGCAGAGTTGTTAGCTATTTTTTTCTCATTGCTGACTATATTTCCATGGGGATGAGCTATCTACAAGCCCAAGAAATTAATCTTGAGTCTTCTGAACATTCTTTTAAGTTACCAGGGCAAGCAGGTCAGTAAAAAATAAAGTTTGAAATTACTGGAAGTGCATAAGAGATATTAGCTTCCCTAACAACCTTAATACTTTAATGCATTTATTAGAAAAGTAAGTGTGTGTGTGTGTGTGTGTGTGTGTGTGTGTGTGTGTGTGTGTGTGTGTGTGTGTATAAAGAGAGAGATTTTATTTAAAGATAATCAGTGCACTGCTTCTTAAGGCTAAAAGTTAAAGTATACAAACTGTTTTTCACTACTGGGAGGAGAAAAGATATATGAAAAAACAGACACTCATCAGCGTAAGTGGGAGTGCAGGCTGTAAAATACACTTTACCATGGGAAACCTTAATTTTACCATAGCTAATGTCTGTGGTTGTAGCTGCCAGTTTGGGGCAATTGTTCCTATCTGGAGGGTTAAACCATGTTTTTAAAGATGCACATAGCTTTGTGTTTTTGTTCTAAGTTAACAAGGCATGTGGGTACTCTGAGAATTTATTTTTTGAAGGGTTTAATTCAGAAAAAGTCTTTAAAAATGTGACATAGGCTCAGATGGAGATGACAAGAAACAACTGTAAAAAATCAACCTGCTAAACATTAGTGTGTGCATGTAACACAAAAATTGGGAATACACATTCAAATAATTTGTCATGTATAATATATGGGAAAATAATTTATGCTAATAGTTCTGCTATCCATATTATTTTGGAACATAAATTGTCTTACAGGTAAAGACATAAAGGTAAGAGTACTGAATTATCTTGAGAAATGCAGACTGCAAATAGCATTGTTGCAGGAGACACATTTGGAAAGAAATGAGCATGTGGATTTGATAAAAAAAGGATTTCAGGATGGATATTCTGCAGAATATCATGAACAAAGGAGAAGAGGAGTACTTATACTAATCGCAGGATAAATTTAATGATAGGAGAGGAATAAAAGATAATAATAGCATATTAGTGGTAGTAAGGGGCTACTGCAAGGAAGGAGGCTTATGCTGGTATGTATTGATATTCAACCTAAAATTGCTATTATGGAGCTTAAGGAAACATTGAAAGAAATAATATCTTTTAACAGGGAACATTACTTATAGGTCATACCTGGAACTTGATTTGCAGTACTGAGAACATATCTGGGGGACGTAGAAGGGAAAATATAACAAAAAAGGGTAGATTTCTGAAGACACCTATGAAAATATTTGGCACAGAACACATGAATTCAACACTTGGAACTCAAATAATTTACAAGGTGCAATAACTGAGCTAGACCAGACAGAAATTATACCTTACAGGGATATGTATATTTAATTGAAAGTTTTGACACACATCCAATAACTATTTCAGGTCATGTGCCAATATAACTAAGATAAAAATGCAGGGTAATGAAGTAAAAATTAGACAGCAGCACTTTCCAACCTACCTGCTAAAATGAGAAGAATTTAAGGAATGGGTAGTGGAAATTATTCAAAAGTTATTAGGGAAGACAGACATTACTTCAGACATTGTAGCTGGTGAGTGGGATAAAATGAAAATGGAATTAAAAAGTAGGGAGAAATAAAATAAAATAAATATGGTTAAGAAATAATAGAAATAATTTAGAGGGGCTGACAAAGGTTAAAGTATTGCAGAATAAGGGGAATCTCACAATACAAGAAAAGTCACATTTGCAGACTTCTAAAGAGAAAATAGGGAAGCATCTGGATAATACAGATGAGTTTAGAAGATTGCTATTAAAAGCAAGTATTTTAGATAATAACTCCAGAGCTCAAAAACTTTTAGCACAGTAAATTAGGCAACAGAAAGGGTTGTTGCCAAACCTCGGGACCTTGTAACAAGAAAAATATCCAGAGATCCTAAAGAGTTATTAAAGATATTCCAGAAATTATATGAACAATTCTATAAATCAGGGAAATGTGTAAATCAAGAAGGAGCACAAATGGAAATATTCATGGAAGACTTAATGCCAAGGTTAGTGGTGGATAAGACTCAACAATTAATAGTTAATGAAGGAAAGAAAAGATAAAATCATGATGTTTTACCAATCTGCAGGAAATTCTCCAGGAACACATTGTATTCATGTGAAAGTTTGAAAGTTCGAAGTGAAGAAAGTGATAAGGATATGGAAGATTTTGTTCAACATTATTTTATAAAGCGGGAAAGTACCAACATCTTGGGAGAAAGCTGTGGTGGCTGTAATTCCTAAAGACAATAAAGACCCATCAGACCAAGCTTCATATAGACTCATTTCAGTTTTAAGCAATGAGTATAAAGTGTTTATGTGTATACTACCTAAAAGAATGGCAAGGGTGTTGTCAAAAATGATAAGATACGGTTCTGTGGTAGGAAGGCAAACATTTGACATTAATAGAACAATGATGATCCAGAGGGATGTAAGAAAATACCTCTGTTGGTGGGTCATGATGCAGAGAAAACATTTATCAGAGTAAATTGGGATTTTATGAGTAGGGCAATGGAAGCATTTGCATTCCCTGATAGAAAAATAAGGTTAAATAGGAGGATACATGAAAGATCAGAGGCAAGAATTAAAGTGTGAGCGTCTAAACAGAATAACCTGGCAGGGATGTCCTCTTTCCCCTTTGTTATTTGCTTTATATGTAGAGCCATTGGCAAAGACAATAAGGGACTCAAACATTCAAGGATATAATTGGTGTGGTAATAAAGGAAAGTCAGCTTTATCTGCAGATGATATTTGTTGTACCTCAGCATTGAGGAACATTTTGAGGCAGTTACAAGTCTTTTCAGGATATAAAATAAATAAAGATAGAACAAAAGCTATAGCTGTAAATTATGTCCTCACACATGAATTGATTCAGCAGTACCCATATTTATGAGCACACAATAAGATTACGTATTTAGGAGAATAGGTTAAAAGGCTTCTGCTATAGCAGCTAACGATATGTGGGAAGAGACTAAACAAAAGATAATATAAACACTGAGAAAGTGGAAGATCATGTTTGTGGATATGGTTAGTAAGATATAAACATTGAAAACATTTTAGTTCCTTTGGTTTTACATACAGGTCTGGCATATTTGTATCAACAAGAGGGAAAGCTGTGGATAATAATAAAGAGTTGAAGGAATTTATCTGGGAGGGGCAGAGGGCAAGGGTTAGATGGGATAAGCTGATCCTTCCAATAGAATAAGGCAGTTTAGAATTACCTGATTCAGAGGGATATTTTAGAACTACACAATTAAGGCTCATAGACATAACAAAGGCAGAAAGTTATACAAGGAAAGGAATGATAATGAAGTGGGGGGGTCAAGAAATAAGGAAAGACTGGGATTTTGGATGCAGATCCTTAAGTAATAGCAGCCATACAGAATATTAAATTCATAAAGTAGAGAAAGTATTCCAAGAACTAAGCCAGCGTGAATGGGGATGTCTGCAAGTAATGGTACAGAAATTAAGCAGTGGGGAGGGGCTAACATTTGCTGGAAAAACTGGCAAAGGAACCTATTTATTGAAAGCAAATAACTAGGAGGGAATGTAAAAGAATAGGATGAGGCCAAGAAGTCATTTGTAGTGCAGGCTAGAGAGACTGCCTTCTCCACCAGGGATTATTAATATCAGAATATTGGGAAAGATAAGGGATAGAGAAATCCAAAGTGAAATACCTGCTCTGTTAAAAGTTTCTAGTTGAATCTAGAACACAAACTGCTGTTAAAAATGGGTAATTAGTAGGGCACATGATTGTCACTGTTAAAGTGACACCCCGACCCCATGTGCAAAAATGAGAAAGGGGGTTGAAGATGGATGGAAGGAAAAATATTGCATGATATTTTTAATAGTCAATCACAGAAGGTTAAAAAGATTAGGAAGAGAGACTGGATAAGCAATTTACAAGTGGACAATGGGAGGATATATTTATGGTTCCCAAGTATGCAGCAACATCTAGAAGGTTTAGGATTTTTGCTTGGAGGAGTTTGCATAGTTATTTTTATACTCCAAACAGACTTAAAATAATTTTTCTTCGAATAGGCTGCAAATGTTGGAGGGGTGATGGGAAAGAAATTGATAACTGGGAATGTATGTTTTGGGAGTGTTGGAGAGTTAGCAGAGTTTTAAAAAAAATGCCTACAGAGTACTCAGGCAGACATACTGAGTGTTGAAATAGGTATAACTAAGGAAATTATTGTTTTGAGTTTGGACACTGGATCTGAATTGCCTAGACATAGTAAGGGCATGTTAAGTTTTAATTCTGTTGGCTGCCAAAAAAGCAAATAATAGAACATGGAATTCCAAACTCTAAACCAACTGCATTTGAAGTCCTGACTATTGTAACAGAAATAAAAGAACTGTAAGTGTGATCTTTAGAGAAAGGAAGACCCAAATTATAACAGTAAATGGAATTTGTGGGAACAATGCATGCATAATTATTTTCAGAAGGAGTGAGGTTTAAGATAAGGTAGAAATGAACAATTTATGAAATGTTGGACTAATAATAGTTTTAAGAAAGAACAATTCATGTATTTCTGAAAAAAAACAGCTACTTCAGCAGATTTGATATGGACAACAACACTGTGCCAAATAAGCTCCCTGTTGAACAGGGTGAGGAGGTGCTATGTCTGAGAACATCGGATGTTCTGATGACCCTGAGGTGAATAAACCCAAGAAAAGCAGCTAGTCCTGATAATATTATGGGAACGGTTCTAAGAGACTGCACTACCCAACTGTCCACTGTACTAACAGATATAGTAAACACATCCCTGCAACTAGCCATTGTACCCAGTTGGTTCAAAAATACGACAATCATTCCCTTACCCAAAAACTCCCAACCGACAAGCCTAAATGATATCCTGGCCAATTGCTCTTACATCAACAGTAATGAAGTGTTTTCAGTGGTTGATCAAGAACCATATCTCTTCAAGTCTACCTGCAACACTGGATACATTACAGTATGGTTATAGTTCTAAATGCTGCATGGCTGATGCAATAGCTATAGTACTTTATGAATCCTTGGCACATCTAGAGAACAAGAATTGCTATGTCAGAATACTGTTCATCAAATTTAGTTCTGCCTTTAACACTGTCACCCCCCAGAATCTGATATCAAAGCTGGACATCAACACCCCACTATGTAACTGGATACTGGACTTTCTCATCAACAGACCCCAAAAAGTATGTGTGGAAAATAACAGTTCAATCAGTATTACATTGAGCACAGGGGTCCCTCAGGGCTGCGTCCCGAGTCCTCTGCTGTTCACCTTGTTGACTCACAATTGCATGGCTAAACATGACTCCAACAAAATCAAATTTGCAGATGATACCACTGTCATAGGTATTGTCAGAAATGGTGAGGAAACAGCCTACAGGGATGAAGTGGAGCATCTGATAGGCTGATGCAATAGCAGCAATCTGGCCTTAAATGTAAGCAAGACCAAAAAATTAATAGTGAACTTCAGGAGGACTCGGGAAATACATCAACCTCTGGAAATTAAGGGGGTGGCAGTGGAAAGAGTCAAAAACACCAAGTTCCTGGGAGTGCACATCTTAGATAATCTATTCTGGTTGACTCATATTAGCCACACAGTGAAGAAGGCACAACATCCATACTTCCTACAGAAACTGAGGAAGGCAAACCTGTCTCAGTATCCTCAAAGCCGTCTAGTTTGGTATGGTAACTGCAAAACATCTGACCCACAAGGGTCTCCTGAGGATAGTGAAGACAGCAGAGAAAGTCATTGGATCCTTGCTCCCATCCATGGATAATCTGCACAAGACTCAGTGTGTGAGAAGGGCTAGGAAGATAATCAACTATCCCACTTACCCTGCGCATGGCATATACTTCCACCTTTCCTCGCTCAGGTGGTATTGCAGCTTACACTACAAAACATCTAGACTGAATAGGAGCTTCTTCCCTCTGTCCATAAGGCTGCTGAACTTGAATGCCAGGCATGACAGTGAATAATTAAATCAATATTCCACTTGCTATGAAGTATCAGGTATAGTAATCACTCTGGCAAATTGCTTCAATAACTGGTACAGTTAGCCTGATTTCTTATGCCATTACTTCCTAAAATGTACAATAGTCAGGAGTGAGTCAACACACCATACCTGTGCAATATGAACATCAGAATATATCATACTACAACTGATGAAGAGCAATATTCTAAGCAGTCACAATGTGAAGTCATTCCCTGGGATTCATGAAGCTCGGTGCAAAGCCGGCGTAAGGCTTGCACTGAACGTGCGGCATACAGATGGTGCAGTAGCGCCATATGCATATTAATGAAGGCATGCTGCTGCCACATCCACGTGCATAGGAAACATGCGTGAGTGCATGGGGCGTGTCAAAGCACCGCATGGAGGCGTGGACATGTCGGCTGTTTACGTGCAACCTAAAATGCTGAATATTACAGCCTGCCTCCAATAGTAATCACACCTGTCAGTGTCCGTAGATACTGAAACATATGCAAAGCATACAAGGCAGTCTTGTGAACACAAAAATAAGAAGCAAACACAAATGCACATAGCCAAATATTGAGTCCCCATCCCTCGAACAAATGACATTTAAAACCCCGTGTCCGTATTCTAATGCAGTGTTGATAGTTATACCAAGTGGAAGCAAAACGCACCATGTTAGCGTGCCGCCAATAGCTAAGTCTAGCCCAATGGTCAGGGTTACCACCTGTCCCACATTGTGAGGGACAGTACCCATCTGGGCAGTTGTGTCCATACCAAAATCATTATAAATGTAAAATACCTTGCGACCGTATGACATAATTATGTCCTACATCTCATGTAATAGTCACATACAATAGTTATTTCCATATGTAACATACCTACATGTTACAAGAAATAGAATAAGCAAGTAAACGAAACAGAAGAAGCATCTAAACTGCTACAACAATACGCTTACATTTAGGCATAAAACAAAAGTACTATCCGTTGTACTGACCGTGGGTATGTGTTGGCCTGTAAAATCTGATGTGTGTCCGAAATATATCCCATCCTGGCCATATGAACAGGTGGCAACCCTACCAATGGTCAGAGCATTCGGCCAAAATCTGCCCCATTTGTGGTCCAAGCCATCCTTGTCAGGATGGGTCAAAGATGAACGGGTATTACCTGGGTCTACCTACCATGTCATGAAAGATAAGTATTTGCGTGTACCTATGTGTGTGATGTAAAGCATGCGGAAGGTGAAAAATCCTAGGGTAGTCCTCACAACTATACTGGTACTAGAGATATGTAGTGTATGCAATGTGTTCCCTTGACCGTGCCATGGGCCATCAACCAGAGAAGGGATGGATGGAGTGTGTGGAATATGGGTGGGGGGGGTAATGTAATAATCCGCAAAGGGGAGACTGTGTTGGATGCACAATAGGTGAACTGGAGGTATGAGGGAGCAGTGGGTGAATCAGAAAGAAACACAAAGAACAAACATACACATCCACAATACAACCTAACAGGCCATACTGTAAAACACAATCACACAAACATATGAATATTAAAATGTGCGATACACATATACAGAAACGTCACCGGCACATACCCACATAATGGTCTGGACGGAACTGAGCCATCCAACTACAACACACCTGGATGCATAATTGAATACCCATCATCCCCTCTACAGCACACAACCCCCCCCCATTCCTGAACGTCCACCAAATCCAGCCATACTCTGGCTGCTAGCTTGGGGCAGCCATATCTGCACATAGTGACCACTACTCATATCTAGTAAGCAGTCTCACCCTAGGCAGTGTCAGGATTGCAAACTATGTATCCCTTGCATGTAAAACCCTATCACATTTTTGTAAATCCCAAAAAATTGAAGGTTATTGTCTTGCTCAATTTTTGGATATCCCTCATGGGATAAGTATCCTGTGTAAACATCAGACTTGGTATCATGACACGATGTCCAGTCCTGTAGACATCTGGACACAAGTTGTATGTGCAGTAGTGGTTTACGAGACTGCTCAGCCTCCAGCCGGTCATGCAGAACCTACTACCCGGGATTAAACACCTGACCGTGATGCACAGCTCCCCACATGAATTATCGAGAAAATATACTTTACACATTCGCATAGTGGCAGCTGGATATAGGGTGATTAAGGTGCTGACGTAAGCAGGGTACCTCCTGTCCCACTTTGTGAGGGACAGTCCCTGTTTGGGTAGGTGTGCCCTGACCAAGAATGATACAATGGCAACTGTCCTGTGATTGTAGGAAATAACTATGTACCATATTTCATGTAACAGTTGCCTAAAACAGTTATTTCAGTATGTAAAATACGTAAATCTTACAAGAAACAGAATAAGCAACTAAACTGCTACAAGAATAAGCTCTCATCTAGGAAAATAATTAAAGTTCTAAATGCTGTACTGACCGTGGGTATGTGTTGGCCTGAAAAATCTGGTGTGTCCTGAATATATCCCATCCTGGCCATATGAAAATGTGGCAACCCTACCAATGGTCAGAGCATTTGCACAATAACTGGCCAGCCTCTTAATCCCCCTAAAACCAGTGACCTTCGGAGGAAAGGTATTGAATGACACTTGAATGAATAATGACAATAATTAAGAGTAATAGACGTTTTAACTTCAGAAAATAAGTATTAATACATATGCTCTGAATCTGTCAACACATTTCAAGTTAATAGTACTAATATTGTAAAAGTGTCCATGATTGTCCCTGATTTGTCCTTGACTTGTCCCTGTCACTGTTGAAATTAGTCCCTGAGTGGTTGAGAGGTCCATACACATATGTACACCAACCAACTGTCACAATTGTTGCCAGTACTGTTGAATACCTGTAGTGAAGTTACATATCCTAACTGCCATCCATGCGGAATGTACCACAGATGGTATAGTGGTCAAACCAGTGACTGTGTGTCTGTTTCTGGGTCCAAGCCATGCAAGGGCCGCTAATTTTATGTGATGGCCAGAATAATATCAGTCGGATATAGGGAGGTAAAGCCAGCGGGGATGCAGGGCAGACATTCAACTGTATGGGAAATGTAAATAGGTATGTAGGTGTATATGTATGTGTGTGTACAGACAGATATATATATATATGAATGAATGAACATGGTCACAATAAAGCAGTCGCAATGAATGTGAAGGGAAACACCAGTGGATTATGGCTGTTATGCGTGGAAACTTGACATGGGTGGGGTGGACAAACTATGGCTATGCAACTATGGATCTAGGAGTGCCAGGGTTGGTTGCGCCAGTTCCAATGGACCAGCCCATGTAGGTCAGCTAGTATGTAATAGGTATATATGCATATGCACATGCAGACAACAATATGTTGAAGTACATTATTTACTGACATAAATAATATGAATGTGCACAGACAAACAAATACAGTAGCTGAAATAATAGGCTGTGCAGACGAGGAACAGGTCAAATGACACTGTATCACATCTCAGTTACCATCGGTAATCTGTACATGAACATATTACATCTGTCCGCTGTATAACGTGCTAAATACCGATTACAAGTTAGCCAGAGTGAAGTGTCGGTGTCATAATGACTAAGGCAATAGTATGCTGTTGAAGCAGATATAAAACCCAATACGCATGTGTAAGTGCGTATGGCCGGGAAATGTATTGGTCAATGGAGACACAGATGTGTGTATATATATATATATATATATATATATAGATAGATCTCATGTCAGCCTGACCATCAAGTCTGTAAACAAGAAACTCGGGTCCATGTATAGAATAAAGAACTTCTTAACCCCACACACCAAACTAACTATCGCACACACCCATCTCCTTTCCAGCCTTCTATATGCCTCCCCGATACTCTCATTTCTCAACAAGAGTGAGCTCAATAAACTTTCTACAGCCTATAACCATATAGCCAGATTTATAACGGGAATGCCTTATCAAACCCACCACTGCCTAAACCTAAAATCACTTGACTGGTTAGAATTGCCCAATATACTCAAACTCAACCAACTTGCTGAGGCATTTAAAATAATGAACCAACCAGACAAAACCCCCTCATTGAGCAAAATACTTACCCCCTACTCCAACCTCACTTGCCTCAGATCATCTAAAAGCCTCCAAGTGCAAACCATTAAATCTAACAACTCGGAGGTGACGCTCTCTATGCCAATTCCATTGGAAAACTCTGGAACTCCCTCCCAAACGAACTAAGACTCTTGACCTCTCTAAATCAATTCAAAAATCACCTCAAAGAATTCCTTAAGTCCCACTGGCTATGCCCCTGTACTAAACCAGACTAACACCAAACGTCCAACACCTCCTAGCCTCTTCCCATCCTAAAATCATCCTCTTTCCCAGAAGGAAGCACACTGTAACCTTCTTAGATTAACTACAAAAGCCTCCACCTGTTTCTTAATGGAATTAAAGCCAATTTGTTTTTATGTCTTTATGTGAATAATATTTACGCTTGCTTTCACCTGTAGTCAACAGAATGTATAGCCAATTGTTTATATGCCTTTATGTGTATAATACTTACTTTTGCTTGTACATGATATGCACCTTCTTTTTTTCTGACTATGCTATGTATAATATCTACTTTTGCTTGTATATGATATGTACCTTCTTTTCTTCTGGAGCTTTTCTCCCCGGGCGTCTACCTAAAAAGGACATGTATCCAGCTAGACTAGCCCGGTCAACAAATGTAAAATAAAATAAATAAAATAAAATATAAATATATATATATATATATATATATATATATATATATATATATATATATATATATATATATATATATATATATGTATATATATATATATATATATATATATATATATATATATTCAAATATATATATATATATATATATATATATATATATATACATACAAATGTATATATATATATACACATACAACATATACAGATATATACACATGTACACACACAAAAAAAAATATATATATATATATATATATATATATATATGTTACTGTAGATATACACATGTACATAACTAGGTTACATTACAGCAATTACCGGTAACATATGTTCAGACCGGGCATATGTTAGTGGGAGGTCCAGTAAACAAACGTTTACCTCCCACACCTCCCCAGCTAGGCCGGTCAGACATACAGACATGCAATAAAGGTAAATACACTGCTGCTTTCCAGACCACCGTCAGGAAAGTACCAGTGGGAGAGAGCTGCAAGGTCTACACCTTAAACATGGATCACAGGGTCCCTTGCGGGACACCAAAAATTGTAGTCGAACCTATGATCATTGACCCAACCAGGATGTAGCTGTACACGGAACAGTAGGTTGTGCAAGTCTGATAATACATGTGTTGACAAAACGTATGACATGTGTCCCAAGACAGGGAGAGTGTGCAGTGTGTTGGGCTGTGTTCATACCCCAGCTGCCCTCACAGTAAGTATGAGTCATGAGTGCTGTAGGAGGGTGTTAGGTAGGGAAATCATGGGTATGCAATAATGGGCCTAAGTGTGCAGGTGTTGGTTGGCAGAGATGTATTAGGCCCACCCCGTGGAAGTAATTAATATTCCTATGTGGGCATAGCAGACGCCCATACCTCCCAAACCTGAAGAACACATCTACTGGATCGTCCATAAACCTTTGTGGGAACACACAGGGACTATATCAGTGCCCTGTACCCGATTATCATGGACGTCCGTGATTATGAATCGGAATCTAACACTGTCCTAACTAAACCCTTCCAGAACTAGTGATATTAGGTGGACAGGTGGCGGAATACATGTAATGACTAATGACAACATGTATGAGTCATAAACAGCATGTACCTCTACAAATGTGAATGAATACATATGCCCTGGGACTGTCAATGTGTCAGGTTAATAGAACCAATCATCTAACTGTGTCCCTGAGGGTGTTATGCAGTGTCCCTGATACAGTGTTCATTCACCCCTATTCGTATGTGAGGTCTGCTAGTGACGGAAAGCATATATTCTGCCGACTACCTTAGGTAGATGACAGTATAATAGGTTGAGGTTACCACCTGTTCGCCTTTGTGAGGGACACTCCCCTCTGGGCAGTTGTGTCCTGCAAAATGTATGTTATTATGGCACATGGCCTGTGATTTCAGGCAAAGAATCCATATATTGTCTGTAGTGGTTGCATAAAACGATTATGTTGCATCTGAAACACCTAGATGTTATAGGAAACAGTGTTAGCAGCTATAATGCAACAAGAATAACCTTTACTTATGCAAACCAGTGAAGTAGTCTATTTTCTACTGGCTGTGGGTATATGTTGCCTTGCCAAATCTGACATTTCTACATATAGGTCCTATAGGGCTGCCACCTTTCCAAATGGCCAAAGTGGGACCTGCTCCGTAGAAATGTCAGACGTGCCAGGTCAGAACATACCTACAGCCATGCATAGTACAGAACTATACATATTAGCACAAATCAAAGCTTAGTCTAGCAGCAGTCAAGTTGCTTATGCTACTTCACATAACATATAGAAGTGTCATATATACAATAACTGTTACATGCAACTATTAGAGAAACGTAGAATATAATACTGTCCTGTAATCAGGACATTTGCTTATGTCTAGATTATTTTTGCATGACAAATACGCTTAAGGAGGGACTGTCCCACACAAAGTGGGACAGGTGTTAATCCTAAAGTCTCACTTCGGCTAATTTAAAAGGTGGAAAACTTACAATAGGTATGTGGTAGCATGACCCGGCAGACAGATGTGGTTCCCAAAACACATTTACTTGTCTGCATTGCAGAGCATCGGTTCCCATGTATCATCCAGATGGGAGCAGATTGTATGAGGAACACGCATATAATATGATTAACTCACTGGACAGGCCGTCGATTCCGTACAGTCGAACGCCATGCCGTTGCCTAATGGTCAGCCATACAGGATACTGCAATCATGTAGTCCAATGTAATAGGCATCACAAGGGATCACGCTCACCCAGCGTGAGTGACAAATGCAAGCACCAATGTCGGTGCATGTGCAAGTGAGGGAGCGAGCGGGTGTAAGCGTGTTTGGCTACCAGTATGCTAGTATTGCACTGTTAAAGAAATGTGGAGTCTAAACAAGTATAAGAAGCTGAAACCAGAGGTCAGCAGTGCTTAACACCATGCAAACCTATGCACAACCACTCCCAACTGCTGCAATGTGCCTTACTCACTCCATATCCAATGGCCTTGTTATGGCCGCAAACAAAGAACCGTCCTTTGCAAGTGTTGGTAGCAACACCCTGCGCACACAGCTAATGTGAATTACTAATACACCATGCCAAATATACAGACAATAGACAGTACCACACACATACCATACAGCACAGTCATCCAACAGTATAGCTATGTACCGGCAGATATGTCCGGACCACTGGTGTTTGCAGACCTGGCCATCTTATATTTAAGTGTGTGAGCATGCCCAGTATGACCATTCTGCATGTTGTCGACTGACATTACCGTCATACCTTCATGTGTTTGAGCATGCCAGTATGGTCAACTGGATCACATGTGTTACATGTCAAGGTAGTCAGTACTGTGGTGCCGACCTCTGCGTTGTACACTGACAGGTGGCATGCTGTGTCTGCAGGGTATCCATCGGTCATATGGCATTGACTGTTGCTACATTTCTGCACAGCGTGGGGGGGCATCCAACTGTATCCACATTCCTACACAGCACCGCGGGGGTGCACATGACTGGTACATGTGTACGTTGGAAGGGGGGCACAGCTGACAGTTGTACACTTTTGCTACTACTGTACTGGTATGTCAGGTACTCCATTTTAGTGTGTGGACCTACCTAATGTGCTGGCTAGAGGCATACCAGTGTACTCCAGATCTTAGCTTTAATTACCAACATATTAGTTTCAGACGTCCTAGCCTTCACAACCTACATCCAACTGCCTGGCCTGCTGTAGTCTGTCTGTGTGTGTCTGTGGGGGGGTCATCCATTGGGCATATTCAGAGGCCATTGTACAGCATTTGTCTGTGTTGGTCTACACCTGTCCAGCTGGTTGAGACTTGTGTGGGCTGTATGGACACACATGATGTTCAGCCCATTACCCACAGTGGGTTATGACACCCTGTGTACTACTGGCTACTATTGTGACCCCGGTATGTGCTTCATATGTCATGGTGCCACTATGGACGTGTTCTGTCCGCTGCCTTAACATTCGGCCACCAAATTACTTGCATACTCACATCCATACCATAGCTATAGGTAAAAACACATTTTAATACAACTGCTAATTGGTAGGTTGATTGACTTACCTTGAGGGTGTGCCAGATCTGAGGATGGTGCTGGAGGGCTGCCTATGTCGGATGCACACAGTGCACTTCCTATACATGGCTGAGCACAGGTAGTGTCATGCTTGGCATCCCTTTTACTGTCTGTGCGAGTCAGAGAGGGTGACATTCCCTGAGTACCTACTGTGTCAGTGCATATGCTATGAGTTGCCTCTTTGCCAAGGCCAGGTCATACTGGGCATGCCTCCTTCCGCCTACTGGGTCTGGCTCAGGTAGTTCCTCCTCTGAGTCTCTCTGTGCCTGTACAGGCCTTGGCATTGGTGGGGGGCTGTGTGGCCCTGCCCCATGCTGTTCCTGCTGCAGCTGTTTCCACAGGATCATATTGTGTAGCATAGCACATACCATAACAATTTGGGTGCATGTAGCTGGTGAATACTGCAAGGCTCCACTGGATGTGTCCAGACACCGGAACTGTGACTTGAGCATCCCAAACACACGCTCAATTATATGTCTTGCCTGTGCATGTGCCTCAATATGGCAAAGTTGTTCAGGTGTGTGTGCATTTCTGATGGGTGTCATCTGCCACGGCTCCAGTGGGTACCCAGCATCCCCCACTAGGTGACCGTAGGGGATGTCCATATTGGCAAAGGTGTGGTACAGCTGCGTCAGATGCCATATATCGTAATTATCATAGCTTCCAGGGCAGCCAGCATACACATTCAGTTTAATGACCTGGGCATCGCATACGACCTGACAGTTGATGGAGGGAATGCCCCTGTGGTTAATGTAGGCCCTACCCTGCTCACCAGGTGGAGATTTGATGAATACGTGCATGCAGGCTATAGCACCCACTACCCCTGGGTAGTCTGCCATTTGGTGGAAGAGATGCATATTGCTGGTCAACACCTCACGTGTGTTGAGGAAATGTACGTGCTCACTGGCATGTGGTGACATGGCATCCAGGAACTGGTGAAATACCCTGGGTGCAGATACCTGTGAGATCCCCATGATATCCCCAGTTGTGCTATGGGAGGTACATGTGGCTAGTATACCTAGGCTTACACATACCTTGGTATCCACTGGGATGGGTTTCCCTCGGACTGTTAGATGTGTCATGTGTGGCCGGCACAGCTCAACAATCTGCTGTAGGAGGTCTCTGTCCACCCCATAGCGCTCCACTATCTCCAGCTCATGTAACCCCTGGTAGGTTACCCTGGGTCTATACAGTCTTCTCTGTCTCCTCACTGAGGGTTGTTCGGCAGCATTCACATCCTCACCACCCTCAGCCTCCTGCACATGTTGGTCTATGTTGCCTGCTGCAGCCCTTCGCATTTCATTGGATTGTTTCATAAAATTTCACTGCATGTATACACCGGTGGTGTAAAGTGTGGAAAAAACCCATGTGTATGGTGCTTGCTCAATTTATCGTAGTGTTGTGGGCCGGGCTGGGCCTGTAATCTGCTGATTGTGGTAATTATCACCTGTTTGCCCAGCTTGTTCACCTTGACTGATCTCCTACTGCTGTTGTCCCTCCCAATTGCACTAGGCAGGTATAGACACACCCCTAGCTTAGGCGTGCTAAGGCAGGAGTAATCCCAAGACACAGGGCTCCAATGTACGTACAGTATGCCTGACACCCCCCCTCCATGCTTTCACCTATATTCGAGTCTTGCACCCAGCTATCTATACACATACACTCTTGGGATCTGCATCACACCCTGGGGATAAACGGGATTCACTATTTTCTACCTCATTTGCATAGTATTGTCTTCTAATACATAGTTACATGACCCATACTGAGCCTCCAAAATAACAACCACTGCTTACTGTCACACAGATCTGCACACAACTGGTTAAAAGCACCTTACTATCACCGTATTTGATGTCCCTTGTTCTTCCCAGCAACAAAATAACCGGTCTCTACATGCTGTAAACCCAGGACTCTGCACACCACAGACGACGTGCTTTACCACCAAGTCATGGCAGATATACATACATCTGAGGTGATCACGTACAGATCATCCAGCCCAGGCATCAACAGTATAGGACATGTATTCCATCATGTAGATTTATGTGTGCTAATGTCTATATATATATATATATATATATATATATATATATATATATATATATATACACACACACATGTACATATACACACACGCACACGTAGATATAGAATATATATTACAACAGTGGACCATGTGAACAAAGACCTAACTACCTTATCACACTACAGCATTACGCAGTTACAGAATGCACTACCAGGATTACTGGAACACAGCACTCCCAGAGGCATACTTTTAGGTGGGTGACTGCATCAGGAATGGAAAAGAAGCTGATAGGGATTGTATGGAGTGTGAGCAGTCTAAAAGCATTATTCTGTCCCCAGGCAGATGGAAACACACACACACAGTTAGGATGGCTGGGATTAGAATACAGACCTAACTACTTTATCACACTACAGCATTATGCAATTATAGATCATGCTACCGAGATTACTGGGACACAGTACTCCCAGAGGCATACTTTTAGGTGGGTCACACCATCAGCAATGGAAAAGACGCCGATAGGGATTGTATGGAGTGTGAGCAGTCTAAAAGCATTATTCTGTCCCCAGGTAGATGGAAACACACACACAGTTGGCATGGCTGGGATTAGAACACAGGCATAACTACCTTATCACACTAAACCATTACACAGTTACAGAATGCGCTACCGAGATTACTAGGACACAGCACTCTTAGAGGCATACTTCTAGGTAGGTGACATCATCAGCAATGGAAAAGACGGCGTTAGGGATTGTATGAAGTGTGAGCAGTCTAAAAGCATTATTCTGTCCCCAGGCAGATACACACACACACAGTTGGCATGGCTGGGACTAGAACATAGATCTAACTACCTTATCACACTACAGCATTATGCAGTTACAGAACGCGCTACTGAGATTACTGGGACACAGCACTCCCAGAGGCATACTTCTAGGTGGGTGACATCATCAGCAATGGAAAAGACGCCGATAGGGATTGTATGGAGTGTGAGCAGTCTAAAAGCATATTACTGTCCCAAGGCAGATGGAGACAAACACATGCCAGTGGTGTGATCAGGACAACTGCCTATCTACGGACCACTATTACAATACTACATAGATACGAGCCGCACCACAGACACTACACCTTTCAAGACTGTCAATATGACCTTCTAGGAATGCGAACATGGATGCTGGCAGTTACAATGTACATACCTGTGAACCAGTGTGTTCAGTGTAGGAATCCATCCTGAAGGGGGTATGGCCATCTGTTGCCTGGATGACCACTATCGCTATACAGGGTTACAATGGCCATGCCCATACACATAGAGGCACATAACCGACACAAGGTGTCACTGGGCATGCTCACACACTTAGTAGCACATGGCTGTTTCGAATGCACTATGTGTCCATCTACACAACGTCATACTGGGCATGCTCACACACTTAGTCGCAAAGGGCTGTTTTGTATGCACTCTGATTCTAAACATGGAAAAGCACAGTGGTGTCGATAGTTGTCATTGTTAGCATGAATGCTGCACTACATATATCTGACACCAGTCTTCTACACAACGTCTGCTGCTGTCCGTCCCCTTAGATGTACCACTCTAAACCTGGCACACTAATACCACCTGTGGTGATGTCCTGCCAGAAATGGCTACTTCGCCCATATAGTGCCATTCATAGATGAATGTCCTGAGACCAGGTTAACACCCTGACACCTAGAGGACAACTGCATTGTATGTGTATGCTAAACAGTGCTAGATGTGTAGCGTTCGTAATCACAGCTGCCAATGTAGATCCAACAATGGGGAATACTGACATGTGTACAGTGAGGAACACCTGGCTGAAGGCTCAGTTGTGCACAACAGCACTACCACCATATACCTTGGATACAGACACGTGGGCCATAACACCATTATGGACCGCTCCAGGTGGTGGTGCCCCCATGTACATGAAGGCCACTCACATGTACTGACCAGTACACCCTCAAAAGCATCCTAGATGTGTCAGATGCAGATCACAGTGCCAAAAGCCGCATTCTAGGATGTAGCCCTCAGACATCACCATGTCCTTGGACCAGCAACACACATCCATACATGTGGTAGAACATATATTAGTACAACACCATGGGACCCATGACCAGTGGACTGTACCTAGCTCTAGAGCAACTGTGCAGACTATCCATGAACTGACACAGTTGCATCATGTGTTATGCAATTTAATGATACCACTGTTCATAACCAGGTCGGCTGTACACATAACAGGGGCCCTGGGTCATATACAGCTGTAACAGGTGACTGTTGCTGTACACCAGTAAACACCCTCATGTTTGGATATGACATACATGTACATGCCATGGATATGTACATCCCCCCACACACACAACACATATGTACATAGCATAGCTGTTGCTGTCCTTGCAGACAGGTGGCTACAGCAATTACACACATGCACTTGGAAGGTAGGTCCATGGCTGTTGAATGCTAACAGTACATAAGGTGTGATAGCAATGTTGACTGAGTTAACATTCCCTCTGTACTGGTTACCCATGACAACTATCATATCATACAACAGTCCATGTATCATGTATGTCATCACACATGTCCACCAATTGCAATTCCTACAAACATGGCTAAATGACAGGAATGTAGGACCCACACACATGTACATGTAGAGGTGTGCGTTCAGCTACCATGTGTGTGCAGTAGCTGATGTTTGCAGGTGATCTGTGTCTTACTACAACATGCAGTTGCAATGCAGCCCCATCATTGCCAACTGTATATGGTGAAATACTGACAGTACGGTAAGATGTACATCAGGTATGGATGGATGTGTGGACATAAAGTGGTGGGCCATCTTTGCAGATGGATGTTTGCTGAAGACTGCTCACAGGTGTGTCACAAGCTGTCCTACCATAACATGTGCAAACACTAAGCTATGTTTCTGTTAATTGAAGGGGAAGACATACAACCTACACAGCAGTCAGGGTGTCACTGACTGTAAATCACTTGACACCTGTAACACTTAATAACTCCCGTGTGCAAATATCAGCACAATTGCCAAAGGTAGCATCAGTACACACTGTAATGCAGGCAATACTGCTGCATGTCTGTCATACATATCATAAGATAGCAGGTGTTTGATTCACAGTACTGCCATGTGTGTTTGCTTGTGTGTCCATATATGCCACGTATGGTGGGGAATACATCCCAATTGTTACTCACACTCCTGTACACTGTTGTAGAGATCTGTACATACTGCAGTGTAGAAAGCAAGACATATGCAGGGGTGGGGTGTGTATCACACACATGTGAGCTATCTGGATGTGCATGACATAGGTGCATTCAACTGTGGACTCCACAGTGTGTGTGTGTGTGTGTGTGTGTGTGTGTGTGTGTGTGTGTGTGTGTGTGTATGTATGTATGTATGTATGTATGTATGGCTGTCTGGTCCATGGAGTGAGGATGTATGTTACCATAGTGAACAGATAGGATCCCTAACCCCTCCAGGTGATGCAATCTACTACCCTGTTGATGCCATTGATCTTAGGCATTACTGACTACCTATACATGTTCATTCTCTGTGTCGCGTCATGTGGGTGCACAGTACTGTAATGGTGATTACCACATAGGCAGGGGTCCTCACCTCAACAATACCAAGTGTGTGTGTGTGTGTGTTACAGTGTCATTGACCCCATGAGTGTGGGCATGTTACTGTGTCTGAATTCATGCATGCGAATACGTGTGTGTGTGTGTGTGTGTGTGTGTGTGTGTGTGTGTGTGTGTGTGTGTGTGTAGTTGTGTGTTCTCTTCCTGTAATGTGAATGTGTATTACTGCTACACAGCGAGGCCTCAAGCTATCAACTGGCCTTTACCCTTATCATCAGCTAGACCGCTATGTAAACTCCATGCCCCATGTAATTGTATCTGTGATGTCATCTGGTATGGATGTCACATCTCTAGCCACTGTAGCTTAATACACAGCTCCCATGCTCCTGGATCAGTAGATGTGTAGACATCTTTGGAATGTCAGCCTTTCTAACAGTGAGGTTGAAGCTACGAATAGCATACTGGTATTGCCATACATGCCTGTGAGTAGTCCACATTTACACATGGGAAACTGCAAACACTGGTACTCAACTGCACACGCAATTAGACCTGAAGGAGGGAAGCAGGACATCATTACCAACATGCTGTTACTGTTGTTACCAAGACACATACTGTGAAGAGAAAACAATGCATTCTAAACCTGTACTACATGGTATGTCTGCTGCGTGTCAACAGTACGCAACAATTGTAATCTACACTTATCTCCCTATTCTGTTCACCCTGTGCATCAGACCATATGAACATGTCCCTGTACCGATGGTGTGGATGACAGGGATGCAGCACAGGCATCATATGCACAGGGTGATAATGTTTGCCAGGGGCCTAGGCTGCACCAGTGGATGACATCATGTGTGTGGGTTAGGACCTGTGATCTAATTGGCCATGTGTGGTTGTTATGCATGTGAGTGTTGTGGTGCCCTACAGATGTTTCTGGTGTGTGCATGTATGTGTGCACACAGTTCTGCCATGTGTCTGGCCTACACAGGGGTATTATTGACAGCTCCAGACTGTACAGACCAGGTTTTACAGCTCACGGTGTCAGGCCACGGCCATGTGACCTGTGCCTGCCAGGGGTTGCACGGGCACTATCAGGCAGAGGTGCAGATTGGGTACTGTCCAATGACACATGTCCACTGGAACCGTGTCCCCATTGGGACTGTCCAGGGCCACGTCCACGTGGCCTGCTGTGTCCTGGTGTGGACAGCACAGCACCAGCTGCACTGCTGCTGCTACTGCCACTATGGGAGCGGGCATGTGAGGTAGCTCATTCAGATAGACCTGCACCAGGTGACGTAGCTGGCCTATGTCCATGAGCCCTATGCCTCACTCCTACCAGATGTTCCAGCACAGACATCTCACGCTCGCAGATTGTCATGCCACGGTCAAGGATTCCAACCATGTCACCCAATCGTCTGTCCAAAACATCAGCAATCTGCTGTTGAGCATTTGCCAATGCCTGGATGTTGTCATTTAAAGAACAGATAGCAGCCCTCTGAAGCCTCTGCCCTTCTCTGTTCTGCCATTCGGCATGTGCCTGTGCTGCCATTACAGTATGAAACATGCATCTGGTGACACCAGCTGCTGCGCTCTGTCCTGCAGGGGCATGTCGGCCAGAGGTCATCCTACAAGTAGCACTGGCCACATGCCTGTGTGGCCCATCTCCAGTCATTTGACTGACACCATGGTGTGAATACACACCTTCCATAGCCACCACATGTTCCTGTTCCAAGCTACCACACGCTAACTGTCCTTCCTCTATGGTCACTAGTGATGGGGTACGTGTTGGCATGAGATCTGTATGCGGGGATGAGGGGGATATAGGTGGAATGGCAACCAATGGCACAGATTCAGCCCCTGACAACCCTGCCTGTGCCTCAAGCATATGTTCATCATCACTGCTAGAGTCTGTGGGGACACTAACATCAGATGGACCGCAGGAGGATAACACACCTACATCACCTGTGAAGGCAAACAAATACTCTACATTACAATACAGACACACACACACACACACACACACACACACACACACACACACACACACACACACACACACACACACCATGCATGTGATTTGACAGAAGGCATGCAACATGCATGTGATACAGCAGACGGCATGCAGCTCAGACAATAATAGTGGTAATCATACATCCCTGGGTTGCACACAACAGCAAGCATGTGTCATAGCAGAAGCCATGCATTTCATACAATCATGGTAGTAAGCATGCATCCCTGTGTTACACCATGTGGACCAGCACAGGTTAACAGTACACATGGCTGTGTGGCATATGACCTTGACATTAACATGTAGTATGACATGTAATCTGCTGATGTGTGCATTGACATGCATACATGTTTGACACAATGGTGTCCTGTCACATGTACAGTGGTGTAATGGTGTCACATTGCAGTGTTGTCTGTACGCCCTACAGATAAAATGCACTTTTAGCAGATGTGCATGACCATTGAAGGGTATTATGAGGCATCTATATTGCTATACAGTGTGAAGTACAGACACAGTGCCATTGCATAGAATCATGAGGTGTCTCTATTGTTATACAGTGTGGATTACACACATGGTGCATAGCCATGACTGTGTGTATACACAATACATATATACTGTGGACTGTGACCCACATCGCTGAGGTGTATACACAGTAAACCATGATGTGTAATGTGTGACACAGGTCACTGAAGGACATATGGATGACACCCCTGCACATCTGCAAACATATTTTAGCTGCCTGGCAACCATGTCCACACATGGCAGACTTGTCAATACACCATGTCCCACATGACATTTGTGTACCACACACACGAGGTGTATGGCTGGACAGTGATGTCCAACAGCAGCAAGGGAAATGTACTGTATCTGTGGCCTGATGTGGCTGTCTGTGTATGTATATGGATGCTGTACAGGTGACTACTGTCATGCTGTGATACAGTCATGATGTTCAACACATCTTATTTGGTTGAATGAAGTTACGCCTCCACAAGCTGTGCACAGGCTTGTAGGATGTCCAGTGTTCCATATCTGCAATATAACTATTCAACAAAGGCTATAGTTGGACCATGTGTAGCCAATGTACAACAGCATGTACACACAAACACATCACATCTACTGTGTGTTGCTACATGTCTCTGGCCATCCTCCATGGCCATGTGTGAACATGTGTTGGCCAAACGGTTGTGATGGCCATCTATCTCACATGTCTGTGTTGTCCCATATGACATACACCCATATATGTCAGATACTCCACTGTCCACAGAGTTATGCAGACAAAGGGTTGTATGTCTGGTATGTGGGGTATGTTTTATGGGATAGTGAGACAATGTTGCAGCCGGACCACTACATGTCATGGACATGTCAGATGGCACATCACAATGTGTGCACTCATTGCAGGGGCATATTCCACAATGGCGAATCCTGTGGGCTGCCCATACTCCAGCTCACTGTGTAGTACTGCTTGTGTACCCCAAATGTGTAGTTCTGATGTATAGTACATATTCCTACATTGAACAACACCTCCACCGTTGTAGTCACAGCTGTCCACACATCTAGCAATGACAGTTTCTGAGGTTTCATTGCTAGATGTGTGGCCAGCTGTGACACACATCTGTCCACACATCTAGCAATGACAGTTTCTGAGGTTTCATTTCAGTGTTTCACTTAGTTTGTAAGTATTGCACATGGGTAGCCAGTGTGATGGATTAAATATGTGACCTGTATATTGTGACCGGACCATACATTATGTGTACATGTGTTAACTTGGCACATGGTGAATAGATCTGTGCATTAACATGCCTGATACTTATAACTGTCTCACCTGCAATGGCCTGCTGTCTCTGCGGAATGCCAGAGGTACCTATATAGGGGTGACACAGCAGTATTATCATTATCCATGACTGTATGACAGCTACAGGGTGCAATGTGCATGTTAACACATTCGCCAGTACAATAGGATATACTATGGAGTATGCACATGTGTGCATACACAGAGTAGCATGCTATAGTATGCGGCATGTGTGTATACATGCCATGCATATGATGTTACATTACATATTGTACAGTGACACATGCAGCTATATGGGATATAATAGTTATATGTGCAGTAGTGACTTACCAGGCAACTCCAGGCTCGGTGGCTGAGAGACACCCAGCTCCACGATGGCAACTAAGGTTTGTGGATGCTGTTTTGATGGTGTCCCAGTTTGGCCAGTAGCCCCTTGGTATGTGTGAGTGGGGGCTGGGTTGCTGGCCCATCACCTGTTGCACCTTGTTCCCTGGCGATTGCATTTGCACAGTGTTTCGCATGTCTGATCAGGTCCATGCAGTGTCTGTGCATTTGCTGATATGTGCAGTTATGGCCACCCACATCATTAACCCTCCTGCGAAGTTCCTGCCACAGGTCGTCACGCTGCTGTGCATGCTGTGGCACATGGCTAAACAAGACATCATAGTTGTCTTGGAGGTAAGGGCCTCATCCTCCAAGTGAGTATAGGCTGGGAGCCTTGCTTGCGGCATATCTGGAAGGCATAATGATGGAGACAGGTCACAGTATCTCAGAGATGCACAGAGATACAGCTGCACATACATGCGTATAACATTTATTACATATGAACAGTTGTCTTTGTAAATCTTCATGACACTGATACCACTGACATGTTTGTGTCACACACATGTGATACCCAATGGGGATTGGATATTATCACCATATATGTGTGTCACCTGATTACATTGCTCATACTCCATGTGGATGCTGTCTTGATGTGGGCATGTCTGTTTGCCTGTATTGGTGTTCTTACCTATCAACACATGCCTGGATGTGTCCACATTACTGTTGTCGACCTTGATGCTGTGTATATGTTACATATCAACACATACACTGCCTTAACGGACATGACCTGTGACAATGCAGACATGCACATGGAAGCCTTTACATGCATGTGTTTTGCCATATACATCTACACGGCACTATACAGCAGTTCAACATCCTGCCACGTATTGCCTGTGTTGCACATGTGATACACATGGGACACTGGCTAGCCGGATGGTCTTTGCAGGGATGGTTATCAACTACAACATGTACGGCCAAGGTCATGTAGTAGTCTGTATGCCCTGGGCCATGTATGAACATAGGATGTAAGGTTACCTAGCTGTAGCCGACAGCCATGTTTCCGGTGCCAGGTGAAGCAGTGCCGCATAACTGATCCAGACGGTTAATGATACATCTACCATGCGGTCATCACACCATGTCTGACAGAGGTGAAATGTGCAGCTTTGCTGGACAGGGTTGCATAGTATGGCAAGAGTATGCAACGTGCATGGCACAAGGATCTGTCCAGCATGTGACGATCCTTGTACTAGGTAGGTGGATGTCCATGACGTATGTATTTCAGATCAGGATATGTACATGTAGCATGTCCAACATCACAGTGTTGGATATGTCTTTATGCAGGGTAGGCATCATGCTACATAGTGGAGATGAGGATTGTGAAGGCTGGTGTCACCCATTCAAACATGTGCAATACCCCTTAAAGGTGATATGTGATCCGATATTGGTCACTTGAGTGATGAATATGGCTGTACAATCATCTCCATGTTCATGGATGGCACCCTGTCATGACTAGGGTTGTCTCTTATGACTACCTAATAGGCTTGGTGACGTCACTAGCTCAGGGAGGTAAACTGCACAGCACCATCCCTTACACACAGTGTCCATTATGTTGGCCACTGCCTAGGTGGTAGTCCATGGGTACAGGGTTATTAACCTAGCGGTGACAATGCAATATGCAGCTGTCAGATTGTGCACATATGTCACACACCTCACCCACAAAGCCCATTCTGTAGGTTGCCCACAACACTGAATCAGCTATTGCTCCTAGGTCATAGCCATTCACATACTTACATAGGTAGATGCCTCCCGTTTGTCTGTGTGGTATGGGATACAATGAGGGGGAGTACAACAAATTAACCCTGTTTTACTGCAGCTGCCACTGGTGTGATATGCACATATTACTCAGACACCTTTTGTAGTGTTCTGTCAACAGTCCACTGGCAGAACACTCCTGTGACATACAAAGGTGCATCTAGTATACTGAGTGTAGGTGGAACACAGTATGGGTGATGATGTCCTACGACCTGTCACAGGTATGATATGCAGTGTGAAATCATCTGTACTGTCATCTACATCTGTACTGCTAACAACATATATGTTGATTAAGGTTCATGGACTTTCAGACCAGACTCAGCAGGGTAGTAGTGCAGTGCCTCTCATTATGAGTGGTGTCTCCACTTTGTGGGTTGTGATAACTGTTGGTGTGCAGCATTCAGTGTTTTCACAGACTGACATGAAGTTATGTTTTACATGATGTGTATGTGTAGAGCAAACTGTTTTGCCATATGTGTATCATACAACCAGGGATGTGGACAGGTCCCATGCAGCCTGAGTGCACCTTGTACCATCATAGTTATGGTTACAGGGGCTCTGTAGTGTTCATGGATATGTGGTTGTGTACCTGTTGGGGGGGCAGTGTGTTTATGTTATCTGACACCCTATCTGTATTGATTATTCATGCTCAGCACTTGTTCAGAACATGAAAGCACTTCATGAGCTACTAATTACTATAGCACTCAATCCTCCTTATTACCTACAGATAAACACTGTTTGTACTTACATTTCCCGCTTGCTTAGAGTAAAACAGCTGTTGTACACACTTTCCTCACATATCTAGTGGGAAATAGTTAAATATTCAGGCATGTCCAAGTGTCAAGTCCCAGTGTTATCACCTGTCTATATGATGAATATGGGCATCATGAGGCAATATAGAAATTGTCTCGTGTACACAGTCAATACTCCCCTCCTAACATACAACACTACAACCTGTGGGAGATGCACATATCTAGCCATGCTGGAGGTAAAGCTCACTCCAACCCAGACTGAACCTGACAATCATGTGGGGATGTTAAACGTTTGCACCACACCACACACATCACATAGTCTCACTAGATCTCCACCACCACAGGCCACACAGAGTAAGACTACAACATTTGCGGAGCCTCTCAATACTACTCTGTCTAGGCAACAGAGAACTCCAAAGCAGAAATGCAGGCAGCCCCCATCACCCAACAGAACACCAATTACTTATAGCCCACAGACTCAGTGTGCCCATCAACCACAGCCAATAAGGGTGATATAACGTACCCAACACACTAGTCATAGGTGACTCTATAGGCAGTCACACTGATGTCCCACTCAACAGGCTACACAAGGTGATAGTTACTGTCAGCTGCCTGTCGGGTAACAAGATCCGCAACATAAGCTATGCACTCAGGTCACTCCTCAACAGGTACAATATGACTGTGTCATTCTCCATGTTAGTGTGAATGTCCTGAGATGTACCTTCCTGGACTAGATGTACAGAGAAATGGAATAGCTCACCGATCTTGTAGCCCAGGCAGGTATCCCCCTAGCCCTGAGAAGCATTCGGTATTCATCCAGACTGATAACACAGTACAAGGATTGAATTATTTACTTCAGCAATTGGCTATGCTTCTGGTTTCATTCCAAGGGTATCCAGTATCTGTTTGCTTTGAATGACATGGTCGACAGAACACGATGCTTTGGCACAGATGGCCTGCACCTGTTGGCCCTGGGATTACGGATAATGTATAAGGCTCTTGCTGCTCCTATAGTGCCTGTTTTAGGCACGGTTCAAATAACATATTCACCACCAAGCAGGAACAGGTAAAAAAAACCTGAGGGTAATGCTACTCAGTGCTTGACATCTTCATCTCAAATGCACTCACCCGAGGCACTCCTTTTAATGGACCACTTCGATATCTGTGCAGTGACTGGGACCTGCTTCTAGGCTCCTGAGAGCACCCCTGCACTACCAGGCTATTACTCATAGCACACCTTTCAGTCATGTAACCAGGACCGGAACACCCACGGTGGAGGTGTGTCCATATTTCCCAAGGATATCCACACCTCCAGGCTGGTTGCTTAGCACAATGCATCAGAGGTAACCCAAGTGCAGCTAACTGTCCATAACTGCTACACAAATTGTAGCTTGCTACAGATTCCACACCATACCCCACTATTAACGGTCCTCACTTCTTGTGATACTGGAAAGTAGGTTTCAAACAGAAACTACTGATGTGCGACTGACACTACCCCACCATTAACTGGGATACCTACTCATGTACCGACACATTAGGCCAACACTTTCTGGGATTCATAACCTCCAATCGGCTGGATCAACCTATCCACACCACCACCAGGGCCAAAAATATCCTATACCTGGTCATTACCAACATGTGTGACTGGTGTTCCACACCTGGGGTTATCTCCTCGTTGGTCAGATCTGAATGTACGCTAATCACCCTTGTTATCCACATCCCGGCACCACACCCTTTATGGAAAACACAGTACAATATTTCCACAAAGCCAACTTCAGGCTTTGTATGACAGCAGTAGTAAACGTCTTGACACCCGTGCAGATGGACAATACAGTTACAACCGCTGAATCATACACAACTGCACTTAATTAGCACTTACATGACTGCATGGATCATGCTATCTCAAACAGAGCCATGATGGTACCCACCAGAAAATGGACGCCACTCTGGTGGTCCACTGCCATGGACATAATGTACAACAGAAGGAGGAGACTGTTGCAAAGTAGAGTACAATCCCATGAGTGGAGGAGCTCCCTGGTCAGCCTCAATAGGATTCTGAGATCCCTTATCACATCCTCCAAAGCTAGCTAGGTAAACATTACCACGACTAATTCCAAGGACTACCACAAAGTGTTCTAGAGGTATGTCACTACTCTCTATGGCGATACCCACATCTGCTCTGACATACAGCAGTTAGGCACGAACATTACAGAACCAACTGATATTGGCAACATCCTGGCAGACAGGTTCAGTGCTAACTTTACACCCCTCTCACACCCTAAAAGGCCCATATCTATACAGGAACAATGCAGAGTCCCTGCAATCACAACTACACAGCTCAAAGCTGCACTCTCTAAAGCCAGGAACACAGAATCCATGTGACCATACAACATCCCAGGCTGCGATTTCCACGAACTTCAGAATGAAATGGCTCCCCACTTGGGCACCATATTCACTAATAGCCTTGCATCAGGCATTGTGGCCCCTGAATGGCACACAGCAACAGTTATCATGCTCCACAAGGTGGTGCCACAATGGACCAGGGGAACTATTGCCCTATACGCCTGAGTAGACTGTTCTGCAAGGCTATGGAGCACATCATCATGGATCTCATTCACAGAGACATTGGTGGCCTCCACACTTTTGATCCCTCCCAGTTTGGATTTGTTAGGGCCAGACCATGCCTCCTAAATCTGGTGGAGTCCTTTGAGACAGTTACCAAGGCAGTAGATGAGGGTAAGGAGGTCCACACAGCCTACCTTGACCTCTCAAAGGCTTTCAACACTGTTCCCCATTCTGGTATTGTCAACATACGCATCCACCTGTACATCAACCCCTACGTCACGAGATGTTATGCAAAGTGGCTCATGGACAGCAGCCACACAGTGAGGGTAGCATACCCTAGTTCCTACTGTAAATCAGTTACAATTGGCATCCCCCAGTCCTCAGTTATAGGGCCCCTCATGTTCAGTATATGCTTCTCTGAGGTACAAACTAGCACTTACCCTGAATAGGTTTGCAGACGACTGCAAACTAGGGGCCATGATTGATTCACCAGCTGATACAGACACCCTCGATAAGGGTGTCACTGGGAAGGATACCTGGTGTCAATAACATGGCCTCAAGCTGCATGCCACAAGGTGCATAGACATCCCCTTTGGATTGCACCAATCACCCGCGGACTATCACATAGGTGGTAGTCCCCTACATACATAAAACATAATAAGGGATCTTAGAACCCAAGTAGATAGCATCCACTCCTTTGATAACCATATTGCCAAGGTGGTGTGGATATCCTTCTACGTGGCCACCCTAATCTCTAATGGGTTTGTAGCCAGAACAAAGGCAGCCATTGTGTCTCTCTACTCATGACTTATGAAACACATTAAAGGGTACAACACCCCATTTGGGATGTACCTTATGAGACAACAGCAACTGCTTTAAATACCACAACATTACCACACCAAGAGGATTACTGACCTCCGAAGGATGACGTATGCAGTCCAACTACAGAAACCCCAACTGTACTCCTTTCCACACCGCATACTCAGAGGTGATCTCTGCTGAACATACAAGGCCCATGTCCAAAACAATATTGATGGATATGCTCCACATAAGCAAAAGCCACTGAGAGCCACATGCTCTGGGATATGTACCTAAATGCAACAATGACTAGGACGTGCTGGAGGGATACATTCCTGACCCGGACACTCACCATGCTTTGGAACATGATTCCTATGTACATCAGGCAGGGACCCTCACTAGCACTCTTCAAGAGATACCTCGATGGGTGGATGGGAGACAGACATGTACACCAGGGATCACTGCAGTGGCTCTGCTATACAGAGGTGCAGGAAACAAATGGCTCTGCTGTTCACAGGCACAGGACACTAACCTAGGGAGGTGCCGCAAGTGAAAACACTGTAGTTAGGCTTACGAATGGACTTGACCAGACAGCATAGTACCTAACTAGGAACCTATGAAGTTATTACATGTCCTTTGTGCATGAATAATCAACTAGCTCTTCCATTTCAATTAGCTATCATGCTGATACACTGTCTGGTGATTACAAGTCATATGTATCCTGTTATCATGTATTGTACATGCCAATAGACATACCTGATGTTTGCATAATATAACAGTAATGCTATGTAAAATGTTAGACATATCTACCTACAATACTGTACATTTCACATTTTTGCAACAATATCCCACAATGCAAATCATAATTGCACAGCAGGACCACCTTAGACATATTATTCTCAGTTATACTTCCATACATATGCCTACTGTTACAGTATATCAGCATATACTATCCCCTGTTATGGCACGTACTTGTTGGACAAACCCTGCCACTGACAGCGGCTGGAGTGGAATTGTTGTGTTTAAAGTCCTTATGTAGCATCCCTTGTGGTGTATGAGGTGTTTACCTTGTGGCCCACAATTTCTACGAGCGTTACTATGCTCAACAATACATCACTATATAATACCTTTTCCCACTATATGCATTGCGTACACTTTAATTAATACAGAACAGGTACTACATACATTAACATACTGAGTGTTCTACATACCTTATTAGTATTCCGAGTTGATGATAATATCAGTCCTATTCCTTTTCTGTTTTAACGGTTTTCTCGTATGTACATACGGTTTGAATGTATGACAACCCATCCTTTTATAAGCAGATACCAGTAACATGTAGTAGAGTAGATGATTACATGCACATCAGCTGTGCAGCTACTCCATTAGCCAATTACATGGCAACAGTGGGGTATAATTGAATACACCACTTGGGCGTTGTCCCTTTGCCCTACCTTCGAGGAAGACGACCTGGATGTGTTGTTTGTGATGAATTGCAACAGCTATATGGAGACACACAGAGATATTTTAACTTCATGGCCCCCATGGATTGTGTGTAATGGCTAGAGGATGTAGTTCTACATGTGAGTGTAGCTGTTATATCAGCCGTCTGATATGAGATTATTGCAACCAAACCCTGTAACATCGGCGTCTGTTCCATTGTACAACAGCAACGATTTCACATAAGGCCATTATAATGCATCTCCCACAAGGTATGTTAAGGCTTCTGCAGATGTCATAGAGTAAGTGGATGTTTGTGATGTTATTACAGTCTGTATTGCAATTGTTTCGGGTGTAGGGGAGATGTAGGTGGATGTACATAGCAGATGAAGGTGTGTAGGAACTGCATTTATACATATTCCATATGTGTGAGGGCTCCTTCCCTAATTGAAAACCTATAATTTAGTAGACTAGTACTATGATTATTGCAGGTTTATTCATTAAGCCATTGTTAATTAGTTCATATACAGCATGCAGGTGATGTTGGTCCTTCAATCCCTTCGGAAATACATCGGTATGTAATGAAATGTTGCTACATGAAAGCTGTCTCGTGTATTTCTGTCACAGATATTTGCACTCACTGGAGTTGTGTTGGTAACTGAATCCCTTTGGCTTGGGTTGCCACCTTTTCAAATGGCCATAGTGGGACATTTGCAGGACACACATCGGATTTTAGAGGCCGACACATACCCACAGTCAGTACAAAGTATAGAACTTTACATATATGCCTATATAAAAGCTTATATTCTTGTAGCGATTTACTTGCTTATCCTGTTTCTTGTTACATGTAGGTATTTTAGATACAGATGACTATTTTATGCAACAATTACATTAAATATGGAACATGCAAAACATCTGGAGATTGTAGGACATTAGTATTTGTACTCATTTTGGTCAGGACACTACCGCACATAGAGGGGCTGCCCCTCACAAGGTGGAACAGGTGGTAACCCTATCTTTAGCTCATGTCTATAGCACATATTTGTAATAGTGTATAGACATATATACTCTCCATATCCTTTGTTCATAACTTTCGTTCGTGGCGGAATGTGTGATTGCTATGGTCCATGTTGTGCACATATTTGAAGACTTCAACCTCTGTATACGGCATACCCACGGATTCAGGAACACACACACTTCCAACAATCACATTACCGTTCACAGACTCCCAAACCCCACAATACCGAACACTCAAACTCACGACTGTCAAACTCCCGGAACTAACACAAACACAGACCACACACACACACACACAGACACACTGCTACCCATCACATCTAAACAAACCATCCTACACTATGTATGGCCAGGTGGCCATGCCCCCATACACACCCCATGTGAATGGCTGCGCCCCCCACACCATACCTACTGTAATAATCTACCTCCAAGATAGCACAAACAGACACATGAAGCAAACACACACACACACATTACAGTCCCCCGGAAACACACACCACACTCAGAACACACACTTACACACACTACAGCAATCAGAAACACACAAACACAGTACCTACCTGGACCGCAGAACCAGAAGCACTAACTAAATGTCCCTTAACATCGTGATAATAGTACTCGTGGTTCTAGTGTTCCGGTACTGTGGTCTTTTGGTCTTTAAGCCTCGTGATTACACATGTCGCTATGTAAAGCATTTGGTATTTGGTAGTATCCTATTTATATGTACCTCCATGGTTGTGTACATGTTGTTAACCTATCTATATATTTGCATATATATCTATATCCGTATATATCGACATATATCTCTCTATCACCCTTTGTCTCTCTATAATATATATATATATATATATATATATATATATATATATATATATATATATATATATATTAGAGAGAGAGAGAACACACCTTTTGTTAGGTACACATGGCGGTGTATACTATTTCCCGAACTCCGCCCTTTTGTGTTTTAGCCTGTCACAATACACACCTGCCGTTGGTACATCTCAGGTAGCTTAGTGGTAGGTGATTATGTACATGGTTGTGTGTTCTACTCCTGGCAGTGGTCGTTTTACCTCTCAGAGCAGGCACTATTAGTACAAGGGTGAATAATGCACATTTCATCAGTTCTGGGCAGCTTTGCCCATGATCTGCACGATATTCAGCAAAGGTTAGACCTGTTTTGCACATATCCATGTAGTCATGTTTAAAAGACACTTACTGGCAGTTGCCGGCGCAAAAACCCGCTAACATGTGCTTAAATGTGCTCTAATTACCTGCATCTAACATCCATTATTCGGGACATCAGAATTACGCAACAGCCCTTGCAGGTCGTGGAACCGGGAACATGCATGAGACCGTCAGTGGCTTTGCCACTGGAGCATCTGGGATATGTACAAGTGTTATGGTGTTTAGTATGTGGACTGCACTATGGCTGTTCCTCCATACTGCAAACAAATGTGTAATTCAGTTAGTTTACATATGGATGATACCTATTAATGGTATGTCCAGATGCTTAATGGATGTGCTCCAGCTATGGGAATCCATGTCACAGTGAGTCACACACTGTAATGTGCTACACCTTGCCACAACCATAACTGGAGAATGCTGGGGTGACAGATACCTGTCATGGGTACTCCCCATGCTTTGGAACTACATCCCTGATTACATTATATGGAGCCCCTCATTAACACACCAGGGAATCCTTGCAGAGTGGGTGGGGAACAGTGGTTACACCCCAGGGATCCTGCAACTGGCTCTGCTTCACAGAGGGACAGTTAATTAATCAATGGGGTGGCGACAGCAGACACATTTTGGCTAGGCTTATGAATAGCCTCTGACAATTAGGCATGTACCTACTGATGTACCTAGGAACCTATACATACAGTATCAACACATGCTGTTAGCCTAATTTACTGTTCAGGTGTTGACTTACCTTGTACCAATAGCTGTTGTGTGTGCAATAGTTGAGGGCTGCCTATGTAGGATGCACACAGTAGACCACCTATACATGACAATTTACAGGTGGTCGTGTGTGTGTGCCATCCATTTTACTGTGTGTGCAGGTGGAGAAGTGTGTCAGTCCATAGAGGCCTATACTGTCAGTGTATGTGCTATATGTTCCCTCTTTGCCAAGGTATGGGCATATTGGGCACACTTCCGTCTGCCTACTGGGCTGGCACAGGATGTTCATGGTCTGAATCCCTCTGTGCCTGTGATGCCCATGGCAATTGCAGTGGGCTGTGAGGGCCTTCACCATTATGTCCCTGCTGCAGCTGTTTCTGCAGGATCATATTATGTAGCATGGCACATACTATGAAGATGTGGGCGCACATGCCTGGAGAGTACTGCAAGGCTCCACCAGATATGTCCAAGCAACGGAACCATGATTTCAGCATCCCAAACACACACTCTATGATGATTCTGGTTTGTGCATGTGCCTCATTATGGCATTTTTGCATGGGTGTGTGTGCATTTCTGATGGGAGTCATCATCCACGGCTCCAGTGCATAGCCAGCATCCCCCATAAGGTGTCCATATGGGATATCCCCCCTGACAAATACCTGGTACAGCTGTGAGACATGCCAGATGTGGGAGTCATGGTAGCTTCCAGGGCTGCCAGCACACACATCCGTGATAATGCCCTGGGCATTGAACATGACCTGGGAGTTGATGGAGTGGTATCCCTTGCGGTTTATGTAGCACCTACCATGCTCACTGGGTGGTGACTTGATATGTATATGCGTGCAGTCTATTGCACCCAGTACCTTCAGGTAGTCTGCCACACGGTGGAAGAGGCGCATATTGCTGGCCAACTTCTCCTGAGTTCGGGGGAAGTATATATGCTCATTGGCATGTGGTAACATAGCACCCAGGAACTGGATATCTCCAGTTGGCCTTTGAAAGGTACCTGTGGCTAGTATTCTCAAGCTTACACATACCTTCGTGTCCACTGGGATGGGTTCCCCTCTGTTGTTTCTGGCTCTGAGGCATGGTCAGCACAGCTCAATGATTTGTTGTATGATGTCCCTGTCCACCCTGTAATGCTCTACTATCTCCAGATCATCTAGCCCCTGGTAGGTTACCCTTAGTCTGAACACTCTTCTCTGGGGCCTGAGGTGGTTGTCAGCATCATCCTCCACACCACCTTCAGTCTCCAACACATAGTGATGAATCACAGCTATGGCAGCTCCCAAGAAGTACATGGTAAAAGTTCCCCATCTGTTTACACCAATGGTGCAGTGTTTGGGAATACACGAGTGTGTGTGAGGTGCCTTCCCACTTTATACTATTGTGCTTTGGAAGCTGATGATGTCATAGGGTGTGTATGTACAATCAGAGCTGCAGGGTATCTTACTTATGTGTTTTACTGCAGGTACTACTATTGTGCTGCCTTTGGTATTGAATTACATTTAGCTGCCGTGGATCACCTCTTGCCCTTGCCTTCACTTTTCATAACTATTCCCCTCCCATTGTCAGGCATGCATCCAACAGCCTGCTTTCTTGTTTTGTACTTTCCACACCCAGGATTGTATTGCGAAATGTGTTCTATAGCCGATCTACTGCAGGTTTGCTTTGCTCTGCTGTGACAGTTCTCGTTTCTTTGCAATCCGGCACCTCCCCTATCTTGTTCTGCAGGTTGCTACTAGCAGCCTTGTTAGCTACCATCAATGGCCCACTGTGAGTTAATAGGTGTTAATTACTCAGTTGTACTCCAATTACCCTACTGCGGCATTTCCTTATTGTCTTCCCATAACCTTCCTGTTTCAGCTGTGGTGTGCACCACGCACAGCCATTTACC
Source organism: Protopterus annectens (assembly GCF_019279795.1). Classification (NCBI taxonomy): domain Eukaryota; kingdom Metazoa; phylum Chordata; order Ceratodontiformes; family Protopteridae; genus Protopterus; species Protopterus annectens. The sequence continues at coordinate 1,115,344,274 of NC_056748.1, forward strand.
AGGTTTCGAGCACGTTGTCATCCACGTACACATGTGCTTTCAGTCACCTTGTGTGCTCTCAGCTAAGCAAAGCTATGGCTCCATCCACACCCCTATCCTGCGGCTTTGCTTAGCAATAGGCAACCTGGATTAGCAATGCTCCAATGTGCTTACAGCTATGGTGGCACACCCCTCTGCTGATGTCATGAATACCTCCAGGCCACTCCTCGGTGTTGTACTGCTGCACCATGTGGTACATCCTTAGGCCAGTGGGACGTTTGCAATTCAGTATTACTTGCCTCATTTGCATGGCATTAACTACTAATTCATAGTTACCGTGCCGAACACTGTCACAGACCCTTAGCAACCCTTGCACCTTGGCTGTGGTGTAGCATGCATACCATTGACTATTATGGTGAAAGCATGATTTGTGTTACATTGCAATTTTATGACATCTGTATATAGTTTCTTTGTGTTCCCATTTGTGCACACATGCCCTGCGGTTGTACTTTGCATTAGTGTGGCCATGACATTAAATATTTTTTATGTGTTGTGCGTTTTTTTATGCCATTGGCTGTATATTTAGCCACTGGCATATGTTAACTTTGTAATACGTAAGTTTGGTCCACTTTCATGGCTCCAGTGTTCTGTTTGGAAAAATGTAAACCGTTTTTTTGGTTTACATTTCTGTATGCTTACGCTACACCTGCACCACTTCATGAATCGCTATGTACCTTCATTTGCATGCTGCACTACTGCGCATGGGGTGATTAGCATACATGAGCCAAGAGCTGCGCACATCTGGTGTATGCTGGTAGTGCACATGGAATTGGATCGTACCTGACTCACTTGGTGGCCATATTTGGCATTAGACCGCCTACGCTACACCTGCGCCTGGTGCAAGCTTCATGAATCCCGGAGATAGTCTTGTAAAATCTGCTAGTGTAATATTGTCTAATGTCTTTCTGTCCAATTGTGGTGATCTATTGTGTTAATATTTTAATTATTGCTGCATGTGCATTAGTCTTACTGTTACTCAAACTATGTGTTCATTGTTGTCTTGCACGGGGACCAAAGCAACGTAATTTCGTTCAGCTTGCACTGCTGTGTATATTTGATTGACAATAAAGTTTACTTTGACTTTGACATAATATGATGTATAATGTATGTAACTGGAAACACATGAATATGGTTTGTTTTATTTTTTATTATATATATATTTGTCTATGTCTTAAGTAATAATTTAATAAAGGTGTTAAAAAAATAACTGCTTCTGTGTGCCATCTGACTAATTCAGGGCAGTTCAGTTAAAGTTGCTGAATGCACATAGTGTCGAATTCCTCTTCATTTAGCCATCTTGGCTTGGCTGCAGGTATGCTTTACTTTCTAAATACATTACAGTGTATAGCCCAGCATAGCTATTTTACCTTGTACAAGCCCTGGTTGTGTTTTTATGCAATTTGCATTATTTTACACAGTAAATCAGTGACTACTGATGTTAATATTTTGATCTGGCTAACATGAAATTCTCAAAACTGATTTCACTTTAAAAGTTAATGTTACACTTTGAAATCAGGTAATTTCTGAATGCCTTAGTATGCAGTGTGAGGTATTTCCTGAATGCCTTAGTATGCAGTGTGAGGTATTTCCTGAATGCCTTAGTATGCAGTGCGAGGTATTTCCTGAATGCCTTAGTATGCAGCAGGTATTTCCTGAATGCCTTAGTATGCAGTGCGAGGTATTTCCTGAATGCCTTAGTATGCAGTGTGAGGTATTTCCTGAATGCCTTAGTATGCAGTGTGAGGTATTTCCTGAATGCCTTAGTATGCAGTGCGAGGTATTTCCTGAATGCCTTAGTATGCAGTGCGAGGTATTTCCTGAATGCCTTAGTATGCAGTGCGAGGTATTTCCTGAATGCCTTAGTATGCGGTGTGAGGTATTTCCTGAATGCCTTAGTATGCAGTGTGAGGTATTTCCTGAATGCCTTAGTATGCAGTGTGATATATTTCCTGAATGCCTTAGTATGCAGTGCGAGGTATTTCCTGAATGCCTTAGTATGCAGTGCAAGGTATTTCATGAATGCCGTAGTATGCAGTGCAAGGTATTTCCTGAATGCCTTAGTATGCGGTGTGAGGTATTTCCTGAATGCCTTAGTATGCGATGTGAGGTATTTCCTGAATGCCTTAGTATGCGGTGTGAGGTATTTCCTGAATGCCTTAGTATGCAGTGCGAGGTATTTCCTGAATGCCTTAGTATGCAGTGCGAGGTATTTCCTGAATGCCTTAGTATGCGGTGTGAGGTATTTCCTGAATGCCTTAGTATGCGGTGTGAGGTATTTCCTGAATGCCTTAGTATGCGGTGTGAGGTATTTCCTGAATGCCTTAGTATGCGGTGTGAGTATTTCCTGAATGCCTTAGTATGCGGTGTGAGGTATTTCCTGAATGCCTTAGTATGCGGTGTGAGGTATTTCCTGAATGCCTTAGTATGCAGTGTGAGGTATTTCCTGAATGCCTTAGTATGCAGTGTGAGGTATTTCCTGTCCTTGACTGTTACTTTCATCTGTCAGCTCCAACAGAATCTAAGCAGTGACAGGTCAGAGAACTGATTAGCAGGGGTGGTTTCTTCAAATTTTACTAATGGAGAACCCAGTACTGTCCAGTATGAGCAGCTCAAAAATATTTAGAGCAGTCCAATGATATCCTATCTTAAACAGACAACAAACTGCTGACATGCATACTTGCATATTTATTCATTTATTGCATTTGTGTGCCGGGAAAGTCCCCTGGGTCTAAATGAGCCCATTTTCAGTGGAGCCCAGGGAAAAAAGCTCCACATTAAATACATCCAAAGACACAGAAACACAACACAAACAGAATATGTAGAGAGGTAGTAGAAAAATCAAAGTGTAAGAACAGCAGTGATATTGTTTGCAATAATGGTATGGGTATGGAGAGAAAAATGAGGATACATTCAAATCACAGAGCTCTACATTAATTGATACAAAGACAAACATCAAGAACAAAATATGTAGAGAGGTCGTAGTACAATCTAATAACAGCAGTGATATTGTTTGTAATATGGTACAGGTATGGAGGTAGAAATAGGATACATTCAAATCATACATAAATATAATAGTAAATACAGAATTGTATATATATTTTTTAGCATAAGGCAATAGGGAAGCATGCACACAGAATGATAATGCAGTAAATGCAGACACTGGACTTGTTACTTATCACTAGTATTTTATAATAAAAATGACAGATAAAGATAACATTTATGGACAGGAAAGGGTGTCACCATTTTCTGTCTGTGTCCATTTGTGTTAAATAAATGCTGGATTCAGACTGTGAATCATATACTTTCCCTTGCTTGAGTCAGTGTTCTGATCGAATGTTAGTTATTCTTTTCCAGAATCAAATTACCAGTTAATTAACTAAATTGTTTCTCAGAAAGTTTTATAACATTTTTTTTGTTTTATTTTCTTTGCTTACTGTGTGAAGATAGCCATAGACCTCTCTGTAAAATGTATGTTAATGTTGTTGCAGTTGGCATTTGGAATATAATTTGCTTATGTTGACAGTGTGTTTACATTTTTTGTTGATATTTAAAGACTTACATCTCCTTTACAACAGTAATGCCTTTTATCCTTTTACAGACAGATACGCAGGTTTGTTGCCTATAATACTGTCAATGTGTTTACATATTTCTGCAGTTAACTAGCCAAGTTTTGAATATTTACATTTTTAAATTTATTAAACGTACAAGGAAGATCTGTTTCATAGAATAGCTGGTTGACTTTTGCAACAGCTTATGTAAACAAGTGCAGCCGCAAACAGAAAAAAAAGAATTCAACAATGCGTGAGATAAAACATGGTTCTTATCAAGACTGAGAAAATAATAAAAAGCTTATCCGACTGCCGGTGTGCATGCCATGTTATATATGCCTAAATGTATGTGAGTGAGTGAGTGTGTGTGTGTGTGTGTGTGTGTGTGTGCAGATAGACACAATTTGTACCGGTACCCAAGGCAGCTTCTAGTCGATCCCACCTACATTCCATGCTCCTGTCAGCTCACTCATGCAGATTACAAATTTACAGCTAAGGTAATCATAAAACTCTTAATGGTGGAGATCAGGTCCAATTATACAAAAGATTTTAAACCATTTTCTATTGTTTTTTATGAAGTAGAGGAAAGTGTAAATTCAGAACATCACTGCTTGGAATTAGATCTGCTTACGCCCTTTGGGTGAAAGGACTCATCATATGTTACTACTGAATAAAGGATTATTTTAAGGATAACTGCTTTCCTTCTCTTCTGGTCTTTTTCTTTATATTCTTTTTTTTTACTTTTAGCTACTGTTTGAAAACCTCTTGGTTTATTTCAACTCCCACTTTATGCTAAAATGCTAACCAAAGATGACACATTAGACTTCTTCTGTCATGCTTTATAACTTCCACTACATTTGGATCTCAGAATGTCAGCAGATGTGTGCAGTCCCACAATTGCAGATGTACATGTAGTCAGTTTCAAGGAGGCCCATACCTCCTTCAGAGTGAGGGACACATAATCTTGGTAAGCGCTGTTTTTTATATATCATTTGATAAGCATGAACCATTTTTCTTGCTTTTGTGTCAAACTGGTTCAATACTTTTTAGGGCCAATCACACCAAAACTGGATATTAGAACAGGAGTGGCAATACTAATTTAAAGCTGGGACTTTATTTCTAGATGCCAAGGCAGGTTTTAATATTAGCTTTACTCTTCTGATGTACTCCTTACTCAGCTTTGTTCTTATTCCTTTATTCTCAGATAATTTATGCTCTCCTTTCTACTCAAGTTATTTTGTATCACGTCCGTTTTCTGGGTTGATATTTTCTTTGTGTTGCAGCTTTACTTTTATAAAGGTTGGTTTTCATTTATCAAGACCAAGTGTGTTTTTTTACCACCTTAACTGAATTATCACTTAAGACCTAGGCAAACATATATTTATACTTAAGAAAACAAATTATATTAACATGTTCCTAGTTATAAACAGTAGAGATCACATATGCATTGTTTTTTTCTTATATAACTATCCTCACTAGAGCATTACATAATTTGTTAAATTCCTACCCCTCCTTAAATCTCAATCCTACTCCAAAACATTACTCTGCATGCATAGGTCCCACAATTTCCATTTTTTTTCTATGTAATTCACTCCTACCCTTTTCTAAAGATCCTACTTCCAGTTCTTCTATCACTGTCACCACATTCAATACTTTGAAGTTGGTTTAGACTTTAATTTCCATTTTGTAGTAATTGCTTTTTTTTTTGGCAGCCACCAGAATTAAACTTAACAAGCCCTTAGTATGCATCCAGAATCACAGTCTTTCTTTATTTCATAAATTTCCTCCCTGTTTCATCATCATCATCATTCCTTTCCATTTTGAATTACAGCTTTCTGCTTGTCTTATGTATACGAGCCTTAACTGTGTAGCTCTAAAGTATCCCTTCAAATCAGATAATCTTAAACCACCTTGTTCTGTTGGAATGATCAACTCATCTGACTTGACCCTTGACTCTTTCCCTCCCAGATAAATTACTTCAGCTCTTTATTAATTACTGTCCACAATGTTTCCTCTGGTTGATAAAACTATGCCTACCATTTATATAATGTTAAGGGGAGTAAAATCATTTTCACTACTTGTAACTTGATATCCATATCTATAAACAAGAGCTTCCAGTTTCTCAATGTTTGTATTGTCTTTTGTTTAGTCACTTCCCACATATCCTTAGCTGCCATAACAGAATCCTTTTAAATTCATACTCCTAAATATGTCATTTTGTTCATAGGTTCCTTGGAGGTTATGAGGCTAGCGGCCCTAGAGCCTTACAAGTCTAGCCATATTAATCCCAAGTACCCCCATTTGTTCTTTTTTGGGTGGTTCACAGAACAAATTTATGAACAGAGTGGGTCTGTGATCAACATAGGCTACCCCTGTCCATGAGAGACATGGGTGCCACCTCAGGGGTGAATTTGCAGTCTCCCATCCAATTATCTAGGTTGCATCTGAATAGAGTTTGTGAGCAGCACTATTTGGATGGTGCAGTGGTTAACATTTTCACCTCACAGCAAGACATTCTTCGGTTTGACTCCCGGCTGGGGTGCCTTCTGTGCGGAGTCTGCATGTCCTCCCTGTGCTCATGTGGGTTTACTCTGGGTGCTCCACTTTCCTCCCATGTTACAAAGACATGCATCTGGAGCATTTCTCCCTGGGCCTCTACTGAAAATCGGTTTCAAGTTGGACTTTTCCAGTAAACAAATGTTAACTAAATAAATAAATAAAACATGAATAGAGAGTCTATACCAGAGAATCAGCACCAGTCTCTGGGATACATATCTGTTTCACCAGTATGATATGTTAATGTTACAAGCTAAGTTGATATCCTTAGAGTGAGTGACTCAAGCCATTTGATTTGCAGAAGTGTAGCATTTCCATTAGGGCAGGGCTGGAGATTGCCCTATAGGCCAGGCACAAGTCACTTTCACTTCTTGGCAGCCTATAAAATAGAGAGTAAAGTGACAGGGCTTTCTGCCTGTCTGTGAAGTCATGGATTGAAGTCACTGTATCTTCTTTTTTTTGGTTTTATAATATAATCTTCTTTTTTTGGTTTTATAATTTGCACTCTGATTCCTCACATCTCTGTTGAAACTGTCTTCCCCACCCCCCCCCTCATTTTGGTTTCTATAGCTTGTGTGTTGTTAACCCATGGTTCCCTTTATTTGACTTAATAGCAGTAGTCTGCATTTAAGATGGAACCTGTGTGTTGAGAGACAGCCTTACAAGACTACCTGCAAATATATAGAGCTGAGTATATTTTTCTGTATTATTCTCTATTAGAGAGCTAAATTGTTGCTTAGATATCTGTTGTCTTACTGTCCTTCAAATATACAGAGATCAGTATATATTTTTTTGGTTTTATAATTTGCACTCTGATTCCTCACATCTCTGTTGAAACTTTTCCCCACCCCCCTCCCTGTTCTTGGTTGTAGTTTAAATTTGGTGGCTTTTGCAGTGCCCTCCCCACTGTAGATTTGATCTAGGACACTCCCCCAGTCCCATCTCTTTACCGCATTCTACCTAATAAACCTTTCTGCACTTGCTTTTAGTCCTTTTTTAATGTAATTACATTTTTTCAAACTGTGTATGGACTAATATTGCTACATACGCAAGTGTACCAGCCTGCACTGCATGTGAATTGTTTTTACTACTGTTTTTGCTACTTTTCTGAAAAAAAAAAAAAAAAATTGTAAGCCTGTTTCCTACCTTTCCTGTAATTAGTGTTCCAGATACAGATCTGCTGTATCCAGGACTATTTGTAAGCTTCTGAGCCCCCCAAGCCTTTCTGTGTTGGAGGGAAGCCTTCTAGCTTATCAGTGGGAGGGTTAAGCACTAGGTAACCTGTCTACCACATAAGGAGTGGTTCTGGCCCAGAATTTGTAGTTACTGGCCATTTGGGCGGTCTTCCATCTCTCTCAACTTTCTGATTTGAAAGCCTGCATTTGCACTTGTTTCTGTCCTGTAACTCCTGGGCCCACCTCATTTGCTCACTCAAAAAAAAAAAAAAAAAAATGATCTGCTTTTACTGTATTTGTGGTTCTTCCTACTTTATTTTTGTTTTGCGTCATCTTAAAAGTACTGAATTGTATTTATTACTGCTTGGTGTGACTCATTCTAATCCTTTTAGTTTAAGCACTTGGGCTTCAGACCAGTTGTTTTACATTAAGAAGGTTTGTGGTCTGTGCTGTAGTGGCAGAACAGGTAGCTTACATCCTTCTAAGTTGGGAACTGCTGATTGAGGGCTCAGTGTCTGTTATTCTAAAAGTGTATTAATTCTGGTTTAAGCACTTGGGCTTCCGGCCAGTTATTTTACATTAAAAGGGTTTGTGGTCTGCACTCTTGTGGGAGGAGAGGCTGGACTCTGCCCTTCTGAGCTGGGAATTTCTGGTAAAAGGCTTATAGTGCTTGCATATTTGAACTGCTTCTTACTGAAATTGGTACACCTTGTTTGCTGTAGCATAGACTAGATCCAGGCCTGCTGAATCTAGCTTTGTTTGTATAACTCAAGCACTAATCCAGGCATTCTTTAAAGTATTAAATTGTATTTATTACTGCTTGGTAGTAACTTGATTAAAGTGTAGCTATAATTCTAAGTCTTTTGGATTAAGCACTTGGGCTTCAGACCAGTTGTTTTACATTAAGAAGGTTTGTGGTCTGCGCTGTAGTGGCAGAACAGGTAGCTTGCATCCTTCTAAGTTGGGAACTGCTGATTGAGGGCTCAGTGTCTGTTATTCTAAAAGTGTATTAATTCTGGTTTAAGCACTTGGGCTTCAGGCCAGTTATTTTACATTAAAAGGGTTCGTGGTCTGCACTCTTGTGGGAGGAGAGGCTGGACTCTGCCCTTCTGAGCTGGGAATTTCTGGTTAAACGCTTATAGTGCCTGCATATTTGAACTGTTTCTTACTGAAATTGGTACACCTTGTTTGCTGTAGCATAGACTAGATCCAGGCCTGCTGAATCTAGTTTTGTTTGTATGCTTGTTGTTTGTTTGCTTGTTATTTCCCTGAAATGCTAATTCCACCTAAAGCGCTGCTTTTCAAGCGCTTCTGTGGATCCCTAGTGATATCTGCATTGCTTACTGTACTTATTTCCTTGTTTCACTTGAAAGAAAGTTACTGTTTGTCATTTTTGCATTTAAGTTACCTGGCACTTGCTCACTAAAGCAATTATATAAGTTAGCACTAAAAAATTAAAAGCACTACACCCTCACAAACTCCCCTTGAGTACCTTGTTCCCCATTGGCCCTTTTTTTCAATTATAAAGGAATTCCCAATACTATTCTAGCATGTCCAAAGGTCAGTTGTCAATCTCCTCTCCGGTCCAGCTGGTGAATCTGGAATCTTGAGGCAATGTTACAACTGCCTCATGTACACAGACAACCCTCTCCTCCTCCCAACAAATTCCAACACATGTGAGAGATGCAACCATATCGCCATACTGGAGGCTAAGCTCTCTCAACTCAGTACTGGCGAAACCAGTCAGGAGGAGAAGGAAACCACACTCACTACAATTCCAGTCTCACATAGATCTACCACGACAGCAAACCAAACACATAAACACACAAAAACATACTCGGAGGCTCTAAATAAAAATCTGCCTAAGCAGCAGAGACCTCCAAAGCAGACAACCAAGTAACCGCTACCCCAAAACAAAACACGTGCAACACGTAGCTCACAAAGCCAGTGTGCCGAACAGTCACAGCCCTTAAGGCTAAACAACACATGTAATATGATGATATTACATGATACACATGTAATAGGTGACTCTATCGTCAGGCACACTGACAGCCCGCTCACCAGGCTGAACAAGGAGAAGGTCACGGTGAGCTGCCTGTCGGGCGCTAGGATCCGCCACATAACACAAGCACTCAGGTCACTCCAAGGCAAGTACAAATATGACTCAGTCATTGTCCATGCAGGTGTGAATGACCTGAGACGTACCTCCCTGGACTACATGAAAAGAGACATAGAGGAGCTCTCTGAGCATGTAGCCCAGGCCAGTATGACCCTGACCTTGAGTAGCATCTTACCCTCACCAAGAATGATGCCACAATATGAAGACAAGATGATCAATTTCAACAATTGGCTTAAGTATTGGTGTCATTCAAAGGGGATCCAATGCCTGTCAGCCTGGGATGACATGCTCGACAAGCCACGATGCTTCGCTAGGGACGGCTTGCACCTGTCACCCCTGGGCTTTCGGATATTGGCAAAGGCTCTTGCTACCCTATAGTGCCTTTTTAGGCAAGGCTCAAAAGACAAACCCACCTCCATAGGTATCACAAGGGATAAGAAACTAAGAGTGATGCTACTCAACGCCAGAAGTCTAAACCTCAAGATGCATGCACTCAAAACTCTCCTTAGCATGCAGAACATCGATATCTGTGCAGTAACAGAAACCTGGTTCAAGACTCCTGAGAGCACCCCAGCACTACCAGGTTAAACCTCATACCATGCTTTTCGGCCCCAAAACTTGGACCGAACCACAAAAGGAGGGGGAGTATCAATATTCGTCAAAGATACCCACACTTCCAGGTTGGTGGCAAAGCACAAAGCATCAGAGACTATCCATGTGCCACTAACAGTGGGCAAAACTGCCTTCCAGTTTATAGCCTGCTACAGATCACCCTCCCAAACCCAGGAACCCCACTCAGCCTTCCTGAGAATACTGGAAAATATGAAGGTCTCCCCAAAAACCATTATATTGGGCGAAGTCAACTACCCAAACATAGACTGAGAGCATTACTCTAGCTCCAATACCCTAGCCCAAAGGTTCCTAGAATTTATAAACTCAAATGCTATGGAGCAACTTGTTACCACTCCCACAAGAGGGGAAAACATACTGGACCTGATCATCACCAACATGGGGACTCTATGCTCCAGACCAGAAGTGTATCCCTCACTGGTAAGATCAGACCATAAACTAATCTCACTGGATATTCACATCCCGACTCCACCCCCTGCCCTGAAACCCACAGTGAAAAACTTCTGTAAAGCAAATTTCACACTCCTCAAAACCGAGGTGGAATCCTTCAAAGCCCCCGGGCCTGTGGAAAATACGGCCCAGACCACAGAATCCTTTATAAACGTATTCTTTGAACACCTTCAGGAATGCATGGATCATGCAATCTCAAATAAAACCAAGACCCAATCCTCCAAAGGCAGACGTCCTGTCTGGTGGACCCCAGCCATAAACAAACTATACAATAGAAGGAGGAAGCTACTATATGATAGAGCAAAATCCCAAAAAGGGAAGGCGTCTCTGATCAATATTAGCAAAAAACTACGGGCACTCATAAAATCGTGTAAGGCCAGCTTCGAGAGAAAAATTGCACAGGACACTAAGGATAATCACAAGGCTTTCTTTAGTTATCTTAGGAACCTGGGTGGGAATTCCCAGATATGCTCAGAATTAGTCCAAAATGACAAAAAATACACTGAACCCACAGACATTGCCAACATCTTAGCTGACAGGTTCAGCGCAAACTTCTCCCCCCCCACCAAAAGGGCAAATATCTATCCCAGCAGAGTGCTGCCCCCCTGACATCTCAGATGCTCAGATAAGAGCTGCCCTCTCCAAAGCAAAAAACACAGCATCAATGGGACCAGGTGGTGTCCCGGCTGCCCCTACATGAACTCCAAGAAGAGCTAAACCCAAACATAAAACTTCTGTTCAATCTCAGCCTTACTACAGCATATGTACACAAAGAGTGGCGTACAGCAACAGTGGTCCCTCTCCACAAAGGTGGTGCCTCAACGGATCCTGGAAACTATCGCCCCATAAGCCTGACTAGCTTGGGCTGCAAAGCTATGGAAAGGATCATCATGGACCTCATAAATAAAGATATTGGGGACCTACAGACACTGGATCCTACCCAGTTCGGCTTGGTTAAGGGCAGATCCTGCCTCTTAAACCTGGTTGATTTCTTTGAAACAGTCACCAAGGCCATTGACGAGTGGAAGGTGGTCCACACAACCTACCTGGACCTCGTAAAAGCCTTCGATACAATACCCCACTCGGGCATTATAGATAAGCTCACCAGCTTAAATATAAACCCCTATGTCACTAGATGGGTTGCAAACTGGCTCAAGGACAGAACCCACATGGTTAGAATTGCTGGAGCCATGTCAGACTCCAAACCAGTTACTAGTGGCGTCCCACAAGGCTCAGTCCTGGGACCTCTCTTGTTCGGTATATATTTCTCGGAGGTACAGGCCAACACGGAAGGACTGTGGCTGATCAAGTTTGCAGATGACTGCAAACTGGGTGCCATAATCGACTCTCCAGCTGACACAAGCATCCTCCAAAAGGGCCTCATAGAAACAGACAACTGGTGCCAGAGCCATGGCCTCAAGCTAAACGCCAAAAAGTGTACAGTCATCCCCTTTGGCAAAAACAAAGTGCCCACAAATTACCACATAGGTGGGAATCCATTAAGTACAGAAGAAGTAATTAGGGACCTGGGGACCAAAGTTGATAGCATTCTCTCATTTGACAACCACATGGCCAAAGTGGTTAGAAAAACATTTTATATAGCCTACATAATCATGAAGGGATTCACATCTAGATCAGGGGAGGTCATCGTGCCTCTTTACTCATCCCTCATCAGGCCCATAATTGAGTACAATGCCCCTTTTGGGATGTACCTTACCAGAAACCTGAAGCAACTGGAAAGACCCCAAAAGTACCTCACCAAGAGAATCAAAGGGCTCAAACAGATGCCATATGCTGCCTGGTTAAAGAAACTCCAGCTCTACTCAGTGGCATACCGCCTGCTCAGAGGCGATCTGTGCCTGACGTATAAAGCCATGTCCAACCCGGAATTAATGGACATGCTGCACCTCAGAAAATCCAAATCCCATCGAGCTACACGCTCGAGAGACTTGAACCTCAGCACTGAAATAAATAGGACATGCTGGAGGGACAGATTCATAACCCAGAGGCTCCCTTCACTCTGGAATAAAATCCCAGTCCAGGTTAGGCAGAGTCCCTCATTGACTCTCTTCAAGAGGAATCTTGATGAGTGGATGGGAGATCATAGGTTTACCCTAGGTATCACTTCTGTGTCACTGTTAGACAGAGGCACAGTATACTAACCTCGAAAAAGGGCATAGCAAAATTAATTTAAAATGGGTAGCGAAAGCCAAACACACTCTGGCTAGGCTTATAAATGCCCTAGGGCAGATAGCCTAGTATGAACCTATGAACCTATGAACCTTAGTGAGAAAACCCTGACATCTCTCCAGCTGCTGCAGATGTCTGGTGAGGTACATGCAAATGGGTGTATTATACTCTACTAGTGGTCTGATGAGGGTCGAGTACAGAGAAATTATAACATCCCTTGACCTGGATGCTATGCCCTTGCTTATGAGGTGCACTACATAGAAGGCTTTCTTTAACACTGTGGAAACTTGGTGGTCAAAGTTTAATTGCTATCAGCCTGTGTAACCAAGTCTCACACCACTGGGTTGGAACTCAAGGGGGTGCTGTCAATATTGTAATTTGTATGGAATTCCATTTTACCAAAGGGAATAATAATGCATTTGTTTGCATTTAATTTTAGACCATGGCTTTGGCACCAATCATTTGTTTGTGGTAGCCCTTCTTGAAATATGTTGACATCATTGGGGGACTCAGTGATTGCTCCCAGTTTGAAATCATCAGCAAACTTGATGAGCCAAAGGCCATCTACTTTGGCCTGGACTTTTGAGAAATAGATGCCAAACAGTAAGAGGCCCAGCACAGACTACTCTGATACTCTGCAGGTGACAGGACCACTTGTGAAGATGAAGTCACCAATTTGACAGTGTGTTTTGTTGGTGAGCCAATTGGCTACCCATCTAGTAATGTAAGGGTCAGTCCCTATCTGGGAGAGTTTTGCAATGATGCCAGAGTGGGGAATTGTGTTGAAAGCCTTGGCAAGGTCAAAATAGGCTGTGTGCACTGTCTTACCTTCGTACATGACTTTAGTGACATTCTCAAAGAAGTCTACCAGGTTTAATAAGCATAATTTGGCCTTAACAAAGCCAAACTGGGTTGGGTCCATAGTTTGGAGTTTGCCTATGTCCTTGTTGATATTGTCTCTGACAATTCATTGTATGGTCTTGCAGATGAGGCTGGTTAGACTTGTGGGTCTATAGTTCCCAGGGTCGGTTGATGGCCTCCCCTTTGTGCAGAGGGATTTCTGTTGCTGTTCTACATTCTGCAGGTACATAGCCAGTTCTCAAACTATGATTAAAGAGAACATCAAGTGAGTCCACTAGGTATTGTTTAATAAACAATCTGGAATATTATCTGGTCCCATTGAGGCCGTGTTTTTGACTTGGAGAGTGCAGAGACGACCTGTTCTCTAGAGATACTAGGCAGAGGGCTGGTGTCAGGAATGCTTTGGGATATAGTCGGTGGGATAAGTGGGTGAAGTTTGCACTGAATCGGTCAGCTAGCAGATTGCCGATATCTTCCAGTGTAGTATGAATTACACCATCTACAACCAGTTTTGGCACATAGCTATGCATTCCATTTTAAACTTCAGACATAGTTAAAGAATGCCTTATGATTATCCTTGGCTAGGGGTGCATTTTTAGTTTTGTAATTTGCTTTAGAAGATTTTACAAGATTTCTAATTTTCTTGTTTAAGTTTAGCAGGGAATTTGTCCTCTGCAGAGTGATGTCCATCTAGCTTTTTGACAAGTTTCTTCCTCTTGTTATATAATCCATTTATACTTGAAGTCCACCAATGTCGCTTGTTTTATGGAAAAAAATGTTTTTGATCCAGTGAGGTACAGCAGAGTTTATGCAGTTGCTTAAGTGTTTGTATAGGGCATTTGTGTACAATTATGCATAGTGATAATTGGTGTCTGCAATTGTAGGTGGTATGAAGCTTTTTATACCATCACTTAGTATGCTGTAGTTAGCTTTGGTGAAGTTTTTTAAATTTCAGTTCCTGTGAGGGTGTCAGTTCCATTAGTTACTTCAAATGAGACTGATTTGTGGTCTGACCTAAGGAGGCCATCACCCATGGGGAAGTACAGTGACCCCCCCATGTTGATGAGCATTGTCTCCAGAACATTAGAGCCCCTAGTAGGGGTGCAGGCTATCTGCTCCAGAGCATTTGTGTTAAAGTCCAGGAACCTCTGGGTGAGCGTGTTTTCGCTCATGCATATCCTCCAGTTTATGGAAGGATAGTTGAAATCTCTCATGACTAAGGTGTTCAGATGTATGGCGAGGGATACCAGTAAATCAAGGTAGGCGGTGTGCTTATCCTGGTTCATGGTGGGGGATCTATAGCTGGCAATGGTGTGGTGTGGTACTTTCACAATAGTTAATTGGAAATAAAGTCATTTGAGAGAGTCATGCTGTTTGACCAGTCTCGAAGTGTATTTGATTTTAATGAAGATGGATACACCTCCACCTTTGGTTCCTTCATTTTGAGGTCTGAATTTGGGGAAGGCATTGTAGCCTTGCACAGCCGGACTGCTCTCAGTGGCCTTGAACCAAGTCTCAGTAACTGCACAAATGTCTGCATCCTCCAAGGTGAGGAGTGCTTCCAGGGAGTGCAGTTTCATGTTTAAACACCTAGCATTAAGCAGCATGACCCTGAGTTTGTCTCAATTAGATTTTCTTACATTGGAAAATTTGTTGTTTTGTCATTGCCTAAGTAAGGCTCTATGAGGGAGACAAAGGCCTTTGCCAGTATCCAAAAGCCTAGGGGGGGACAGGTGCAGACCATCTTCAGCAAAGCAGCGATGTCTATCTACCATATCCTCCCAGGCTGACAGATCCCTCTGGACTGACACCAGAAGCTGAAAGAATTGCTGAAGTCAATCATTTTTTGTTTATACTGTGGCATCATCCTGGGTGAGGGTAGGATACTTCTTAGGGCTAGGGACATACCTGTCTTGGACACAATCAGAGAGTTCCATCATATCTCTCTTCATACAGTCCAGAGTGGTATGTCTCAAATTATTCACTCCAACATTAACTATGACAGAGTCATAATAGTACTTTCTGAGGGTCTTGAGTGCATACATGATTCATTGTTTCCTGGCACCTAATAGGCAGCTGATCATGGCCTTCTCCTTGTCCAATCTCTGTTTCACATCTGTGTGTCTCACTGTGGAGTTGCCTATGACCAAGACATTTGATGTGTTTTGCCTTAGGGGCTTATTTGTTGAGACATGGATGTGTGTGTTGATATGTGTAGTGGTTTCTTTATCCTTAGTGGTGTGTGTGTGGTGTGAGTTTGGGAGGTGTCTGTTCTTTTGGTAGGCTTTTAGTGAGTACCTCCTCATATGTAGGTCTATATGTTGTGACCTTATTTTGTGTGAGAGATGAAGCATGTGTGCTGACAACCTGTTTGATGTCTAGTTTGTTTTTCGTGTGAGACTTGACTCCAATTGTACAGTGTATTTGCAGCTCTCACATAGGATGTTAGTTTGCTTTAGGAGCAAATGGTTGTCAGCATACATGAAGCAATTGCCACATTGCCTCAAGATGCCCATATCAATCAAGCTGACAGGAGAAATGATGGGAAACTGCCCGTCCATTGTGGTAGGATTTTTCTGAATGTGGTATTTGGGAAGGAAGTGTATTAGCTGGACATAGTCACAAATGGCAAAAATGAAGCAGCAATGTAATTAAATATAGTTAATAAAGTGCAGTGCTGGCTCAAAATACACTTATTTTTCATTTTCTTCAGTGGATGCCTTGAATTTCAGTGTAGATACACTCCAGACCTCTGGCTAAAGTTGCCAAATGTTGAGCAGCTCCAGTAAACCGAACACAGATCCATGCAAATGTGAGTTTTAATACAGCTAGTAATGAGAAAGCCCCAAAATGAGCCTTTCTTCAGCAATTTTCCAACTCAGATGGGTCCTGAGCTACACCCTTCTGCCACAAGGGTGCAGAGGTGTCCGCTTAATGTAAGATGGCTGGTTTAAGTGCACAGTGATACCAAACCATCTAGATTCAGCAGGTCTGAATCTAGCCTAAGCTATATAAGGCAATGAAACAGAATTTCAAAGTGCACAGTAAAAAGCAGTCACAAACAACTAAAATGAAGTGGTAATTCAATTAAATACAGTTAATAAAATGCAGTGCTGGCTTAAAATATGCTTATTTTTCAGGTTTTTTTTCCAGTGGATGCCTTGGATTACAGTGCAGATGCACTCCGGACCTCTGGCTAAAGTTATTGTGTCCCCATAAATATCAGTATTGCTGGACCAATTCATATGTGGGTACATAGTTTACATCTACAGCCTTCATTTTATTTTCAGTAATTTTGTATCCCAAAAAGACTTGAAATGGCCACAAGATGTTCCACATTTTTGCGATATCCTTTTCTGGTTTTATCAGGTACAAAATAAAATTGTCTGCTAATAAAGCCTATTTATCTTAATTTATCATACCAGTTATATCCCTGAATTGCTGAATCCTTCATTTTATTTTTCAATGGCTCTAAATGTAAAACAAAAAACTAAGAGGGAAAAAGTACAGCCCTAACTGGTTCCTCTATTCAGACACAATGTTCTAGTTGTTCTAAGACTGTGTAAAACAATGAATAGATTTTGGTAGAGTGTTGTATTTGTACCAATTTAATTCAAATCGGATAAGCTTTATGCATGTTGAGTCAGTTTCTGGTGTTTTTATGTCTGTGTGTGTGTGTGTGTGTGTGTGTGTGTGTGTGTGTGTGTGTGTGTGTGTGTGTGTGTGTGTGTGTGTGTGTGTGTATTTTTATATTTTATTTTATTAACATTTGTTGTCCGGGAAAGTCCACTGGGTCAGAGACCCATTTTCAGTGGTAGCCCGGGGAGAAAAGCTTTACAAGCATTAGAGAGAGACAATGTTTAAAATACAATTAAAA
Source organism: Protopterus annectens (assembly GCF_019279795.1). Lineage (NCBI taxonomy): Eukaryota > Metazoa > Chordata > Ceratodontiformes > Protopteridae > Protopterus > Protopterus annectens. The sequence goes on from NC_056748.1 coordinate 1,115,361,719, forward strand.
GTATTACAGGTATAACAGGCAGAAAAAATTTACATTTCTTAGGATTTACATTAAACTGAACTACAAAAATCCTTACAATAGGTTGCAATGTTACATGAATAGAAAAAGCATGGACTATGAAACATTACTTTCTTTGATAAGATTATTGAATCCTGTATAGTAGGAATACAGTAGTTAATGTGAAGGCGGGGTTTTCAAAGTTTTGTCATCTTAGTGTTTGGTGAAATGTACTGTTTAAGGTGGTTTGCTCCTGAGGCAGGTGCAGGATGGATTGTTTAGATAATGTGTTTTTAGAGCTACTTTAAAAGTTTTTGGATGGTCAGTTTGGGTTATTTCAGATGAAAGGTTATTCAATAGTCTGGCTATAGAATGGAAGAACAGACATTGTCCTGCTCTTTTGCTGGGTTTAGTTACAGTAAGCATCAGTTTACAGGAAGATCTTATTGTTCTTGTGGGGGTGTATGTTTGTTGGATTGCATTGAGGCAGGGCAGTAATTAGGTTTAGAAATTAGTTTGTGAGCTAAGGTTAGTTGGGTGTATAGTAGATGGTGGGAAAACTCTAGCCTGTTTAGCTCGGTGATAGCATGGCAGTGATGAGAACACAGTGGTTTTTAGGAGGTGAATTTGGCTATTTTATTGTAACAGAATTGTTATTTATTACTAAGGGTTGTGTGCAGATTAGTAAAAATGTCACTATCATACAGAAGGGAGGGGATGAGGAGGGTATTGGCTAGTTTTATTTTGGTATATTTATCCAGGTAGAGCTTGTGGTGATATAGTTTGCCTAGTTTGAAGTGGGTTTTCTTTATTGCAGATAGGATGTGTGGTTCGTATGCAAGTTTATTTATTGTTATACCTAGTAGTTTGGCTGTTTTCACTAGTTCTATTTCTGTGCTATCTTTAGCAAGGATTTTGAAGTCAATGTCAGGTGATTTTGTAGAGAAAAGTAAAAGTTTAGTTTTTGGGGGGTTCAGCATAAGTTATGCATCAATAAGCCATGATTCGATAGAAGTAAAGGCCTGTTGTGTAAATGTGAGGTGGTCTGAGAAATTGTTGGAGGTGGATATCAGTGTTGAATCATCGGTATATTAGATGAGATTCTGGAATGGGGGGCTTTGAGCAGGTCATTGATGAAAATATTTTTCAGTAGTGGACCTAAAATGGATCCTTGTGGTACTCCTATATTGTTAGGTTGGTAATAGGATTGTACATTTAGCCACCTTAATGACTGTTCCCTGTTCTGTAGGTAAGAGGTAAGCCAGTTGAGGGATTTTTGGGGAGCAAACTAGTCTTGATAGTAGTAGTTTACTACCTTACTATGTGACACTGTGTCAAATTGTTCCTTAGCTGCTAGGGTTTTAGTAGATCTCCAAAGATTCCAGGCTCTCGTCCTTATTGCTATTTTTAGTCTCTTTGGTAATCCGGGGGCTGTTTTCACTTTGAGTTTTGTAGTACTGGCTGGAGTGTGGGCATTTAGGATTTTTAGGAAAGTATTATTGAAGTGGTTTACAGCTTTTTCTATGGATAGTACTTTTAGTCTGTTCCAGTTATAGTGTTTTAGCTCAAGTTTGAATTTGTTAGAGTCAAAGCTGTTTGTGTTCCTGGTTGTTTGTAATAAGGGAGTAAAGTAGTTCTGGGTTTTGAATTTTAGTAGAAAGGTGGGCTCATGGTCACTGAGGGTGTCACGAAGGACACCTGCTTGGTAAGAGGTGTTAGTCTTATTTAATAAGATCCAGTCTAGGAGGCTTTCGTTAATTCTTGAATTTCCGAGTCTAGTGTTTGATTGGATGACTTGAGAGAAACTGTAAAGGTTGATATGGTTAGTGGGGTTTTTGGCTGAACATGTGTCCTGCTCGATATTAAAATCGCCAAGGATGATAGTTTCCTGGGACAAGTTTTGACTTGTCCATTGTAAGAAGGCTTCTAGGGTAGGGATATTGTTACCTGGTGGTATGTAGCAGGTGATAATATAGATTGATTTTTTTGTCACTAAGTTTGAGTTTAGCTAGGAGGAGTTCAGTATTATTAAAGGATGGGATTTGAAGATTAATAGTGGTTATAAAAGAGTTATGTACTCCTGTAACGTTCCATCTGAGTAGGTGCTTGTTTATACCGCAACCTGTGGGTATCGGATCCGACTTGAATCCGAACCCGGCAGCTTTCCTGACTCCAAGATCCGAGCTCCTAGCTCCTCCACCCCTACCACCCATGATCACCTGCTACCAGCCCACATTTACCTCAGATCGTTTTTTTTTGCAACACCAGCCTGGAAACTGGCAAAATCAACTGCAAGGTGATCAGAAAAATCCCGAAAGAGTTCGGGGATGGCAGGGGGTGCGGTTTGCCCAGACAAATGAAGTACCTACTCAGATGAGGCGTTTAGTGAGCCAGTCACCTTCTTTATCTGAGTAGTTACCATTTTATCTGCAACCTGGGACAGGTCTGGCTACCTTATAGGCCTGGGTGGTCCTTGCAGATGTTCGAGCCTCCGCAGACAAAGAGCCCTACTTTCGAAATCACATCCTAATTATAATGAGAAATGACGTGTAAGAGAGGGACCAAGTATAGCTGCTGAACATATATGGTCACTGGAACCCTAGACCCAGAAGGCTGTTGGGTGGCCACAGATCTTGTAGAATGAGCATGGATGCTAACGGGCTGGATTTGCCCAGGCGATATATACCCTGAATAATACACTGGCAGATCAATTTGCTACGAGTGACTTTGCAAATGGCTTTACCCATGGCTGATTTTCCACTCTGGACAAATAACTGGTCCGACTTGCAAAACTCTCTAGTCCTATACAGAAATAGAAATACAGCTGTCTGTAGCCACATCCAATTTGTGTAATATTATATTCTCCCTTGTTCTGAAATGTGGGAAAAACACTAGTAGATTTGTCCGTTGGTTATAGCCCCTTCTAAACCAACCTTAGGCAAGAAAAGCGGGTTTAGTCTGAGGACCTCTATCTTTGTGAAAGATAAGTGAGAGGCTTCCGCTACTGAAACTTGTAATTCACAAACCCTTTTGGCGAAGTAGCCATACTAAGAAGGCTGTTTTCCATGGCAAGAACTGCACTTGGAATTGAGGCCCGCAGAGTTGAGCAGGGTGGACCGTTAAGGCTTGCAAGACTAGAGGTGACCCATGCGAGACCACAGACTATCAAAGTGGATTTAAAAGTAAGATGCCTCGTAAGAAGGTTTTGCACTGCTTTGTAGATGCTAAGAAACCTATGCCATCACCCACATGGCGGTTTGGCCATGTGGTACGCCTTAACATTAAAACACTTCACTCCTGTCAAAAAGGTGTGAAGGGCGTCCAGGATGAGTGGGGATAGGGACAGTAAATGGGTCCAGTATCTTCAGCCAAATGACGTTTCCATTTACTGTTGTAAAGTTTTCTAGTAGATGGCTTCGCAGGCGCAGCCAGAATAATATGAGAGATGAGATACCGGGAGTCACCAGCCATTAATGGAACTGGATCAACCCAAGCCACAAGCTTGAAGTTTGACCAGGTTTGGTGTTGGGCAATCCAGCGGGGATGAGGAAATCAGTTCTGGACTGGGATCCAGAATCACGGAGGAACCACACTGTGAGATTATGAAAGAGACAGATCTGCAGCGAGGCCAGAATGGGGCTATGAGGATAACTCTTCCTGCTCCCAAGTAAACGAGCTTTCTGAATGAACTTCATAATGAGAGGAAGGGGAGGATAAGCATAAAAGGCAGGCCAAGCATGGAGCCAGAGCGTCTCTGGGGTTTCCCTCTGGAGGTGTGCGAAGTACTGTGCATTTTTGTGTTTAAAGGAGAAGCAAAAAGATTGCAGTGAGGCGGCCCCATTTGTGGAAGATCTGTTTCACAACAGATGGATTCGAGACCACTCATCACGGAGTGAGCACCCAACTTAGCGTCACTGGCAGCATTTGGATCGTCCCACGGGATGTGCAGCATTGCTGCTGAAAGCGGTTGGTGGAGATCACTTGTTCCAAACTCTCTGGCCTCTCGACACAGGGTAGGGATCTGGTTCCTCCTGTTTCATTTTATATACCAGACTACAGACATGTTGTCTGTCTGGATTACCAATAGTCCCAGGAAGAAGGTCGTGAGCTTTGCAACTCCAGGCACATCCCTCTCATCCTCTGGGACATTGATATACAATCACGGTCTCTAGGGGAGTCACGTGCCTTGAGCGGATCTGCCTGAACATGCCCTCCCCACCAGGGGTGAAGCGTCCATGGTAAATGTGGCTTGACCGGGGATCTAAGGAGCCTCCCTTCTCTCTGAGTCCACCGGCGCCTGCAACACCAAAGAAGTCCCTGAAGCACTCTGCTCAGCCGGTATGGGCGTGTTCAACAGGTCAGGAGCCAAGAGGGACCATTGGACTTGAGGAATTCCATTGCAATATTATAGCATTCGCGGTTATGGAGGAGAAGGCCCGATCGCTGCTGCCATGAACCCGTGCCCTCGGGACTAACTCCGCTGGAGGATTCCTGAGAGGGCTAACTTTACCCTACGACGAACAAGCTGTTCAGTCGACTGATGTTAGAGTGGCTTGAGAGATTCAAAATATCCAACCTGGCCCTATGAATTCCAGGGCTTGAGTGGGCACAGGCGGAGACTCTGCAGGTTTTACTGGGAAATGCCTGGGTTGTAGGCTGGAGTCAGTGCGTAATCTCTGCTTTACAGGCTGATGCCTGTTGGTGGCAGTGAGGCCAGTGCGTCTGAGTGCAGGGAGAGGGCTACAATGCCCTGAAGTATCAGGTGGGCAGCAATTACCACATGACTTTGGTGGGGCTCACAGGGCCGGCTGAGGCGGGGCCGAATGGAAGAGCCCTGGTTGACCAGCTGGCTCCGAGGCGGAGGCGGGAGAGGAAACCTCCTGGATGGAAGTCTGTCCATTGAAGACCATAGTACCCATCGCCCGGGTCTATAAGGGCATCAGTGGTTCTGCGTTGGTGACCATCAGTGAGGCCTGATGGTTTTGGGGGTGGTGCTCATGGTGGGATATCCTCTGATTCCTGGAGATCTTTGGGGACTGTAAAGCGGACTCGATGTGAACAGCGTCTTCCCGTCCCTTTTTAAACTTCCAGACCAGCATATCATGACGGTCTTGCCGAAAAAACAGAACACGTCAAAGGCGTTCGCGAAGGATGCCTTGAGGATCCACAAAAGTCGCAAAGATGCGATCCGTGGCGTCGTGGGCGACCCTGTTCCGCTGGCCGCGGCTCCTCGAGAAGCATGAGAGAAGCCGCATAGGCGTACTGGAGATAGTTCAGAGTGGCCATTAAATTATCGTAAACTACCATTCTGTCTCCAACCGACATGGACTCTGGGGTTGCAGCGTATTCATGATCAAAGTCTCGCTGTAGCCTGATGGTATGTGCCATATAGTTCAAGCGCTCTTATAGAAAAGGTCACTGAAGCAAACATCCGCTTCCCAATCTGGTCCAGCGGCTCGAGTTCTTTTCTGGCGGGTGGACCCAGAGAACCTCTCTAAGCGAGTTCTTTCTTGGTAGCAGCTGCCGCCACCATAGCATCAACAGGGATCACTTTGGCCCATGATTGCCTATCTTTGGGGAGCTTAGTATTTTGTTGGGGCGCTAGGTATTGGCTCCACGGTGTCGGATCCTTCCACGCCCTGGTATTAATTAAGTCCCACCAGGGTCGCCGGAGGGACACCCAGGAAGTAGATAGGCCTGCCTCAAATGCCTCCAGGAACACCCAGTTCATCAGGGAAGTTTTGGTGAACCACCCCCTCATGCGCATTTCCGTGTCTCCAAAGGGGAACATCTTCGAAAATGACAACAGGGAGCCCTCCCTATCATCTAAGTCCGTGTCGGTGGTAACAGACACAAAGAGTCAAGTGCCTCCTTTTTGCAACGTTTCGAGAGACCTCTCGGTGGGGCTATCGAAGAGGGGCTCATCACGGGTTGTTCTCAACAGGAACTAGCTGGAGGAACTTGGGCAGGCTGTCGATGGTCGGATGATGGAGCAGACCCTCGCCCACGGTAGAATGCAGGTGGATCCAGCCTGAACTACAGGGATCTGGAGGATCTCGACAGTACCTCTCACTACCTCAAAAGCCCAGAGGAGAATCACCCTCGCCAGCCTCTGAGAGCAATCTCCTTGGCTCCGAGGAAAGGATCGGGGTCGGGCCTGACAGTCGGCACGAGGAGAGAGTGCGCTCCGACCAACAGCTCGAAGACCATAACAACTCCCTCGGGGATCCGATTTTCAGCCCTCGGCGGGAAACTCGGTTGGCTCGAGCGCAGGCCGATTGTCGAAGAGACCAAGCGCTATCGGCGCGACAATTCCTAGGTCGAATGGGCATGGATCCGATGACTCCAAGATCCAAAACGAAGTCGGGGAAAGGGTGATGGGGCAAACATGGAGGCCCGGCGCTCCCCAGAGCTTAAGCTGCCCCATCTGCATTTGGGTCACCATGAGAACCAGCGCATCATCCAGTCCATATCTGGCGGAGATGCTTTTGGTTGACCTGGGAAGAGGTAGTGAGGAAGTGGGGCCGGGAGGGCTGCCTCGATGACCTGAGGGAACCCGATCTTCCTCCTGGCTCCTGGTGAAGCTGGAGGTGAGCGGAGGCGAGGAGAAGGATCGGAGACCCCGAAGGAGACTTGAATTGGCCCACCTCTTAGTGAGCCGCAGCCTTTTAGAATCTATGTCCTCCTTATCCTTGTGCCTCTTCTCCTTGGTTGAGGAGCTAGTTTCTAGGCTCAAACCCAAAGTGGGAGTTGAGTCCTAGAGTTGAGCTGAGGAACAGAGGCGCCCGAGGCATGAGAGCCAAACCCGAGCAGAGGAAGAAGAAGCTGACTCCTGGGGCTTTCCATGGGACAAGCATTCCTATCCTGAAAGTCTTGGGGTTAAAAGGCCACACAGATCTGGCAGGCCTCTGAGAATGGGCTGCCCCAGGCTCGTGCACTGAGTGTGGCCATCAGCTGGGGAAGCTTGTGGCCACCACCATTGAAAAAATAGCCTTAGGCCCTTCCATCATCATTAAAGCCTCACACACACACCCCAAATGCTACTGGGGAGGGTGACAAGAAAAAGCAATTAACTGTACCAAGAAAAATTAAAACTAACACTAAAAGAATTGGGTTTACTGCCACACACCTTGAAGTTTTGAAACTTTTTGTGAAATTAAAGATAGAAAGCAGTCTCACCCAGCCAGGGCTCTTCAAAGCTTCTTCAGCCACGCGGAAAAAAACGATCTGAGTGTGTGGTTGGTAGCAGGGGATTATGGAGTAGGGAGGCCTAGACTTGGATCTTGGAGCTTGGTAAGCTGCGGTTCGAATCAGTGGATCCGATACCCACAGGTTGCAGAGCAATAGGTAACTACTTCAGATGGTACAGGTTATTTTTGTAATGTACAATGCTACCCACCTTTTTTTGAACTCTGTCAAAAGTGCAGGATAATTGTATCCAGTGAACTCATTGTCAGTTGTTGGGCTTTAACAGGTTTCAGTGGCCTTTTAGTATGTCAGGGAATAGGTGGATAGCAATGCATGCAGTAAATGTACTCTTATTGTTAATGCTCTGAATATTTGTGCCCAAGAGTAATAGGCTGTGTTTTGTCTAGTAATGGATAGTTGGTTGGAAGAGAGGGATGAGTTAACTGTGGTAGTCTGTATTGAGTTAGGGGCCCTGATTTGGGTGTATGTCGCTTCTGCCAGAATCCTTATTTTGGTTTGTAGCCAGAACAAAGGCAGCCATTGTGTCTCTCTACTCATGACTTATGAAACACATTAAAGGGTGCAACACCCCATTTGGGATGTACCTTATGAGACAACAGCAACTGCTTTAAATACCACAACATTACCACACCAAGAGGATTACTGACCTCCGAAGGATGACGTATGCAGTCCAACTACAGAAACCCCAACTGTACTCATTTCCACACCGCATACTCAGAGGTGATCTCTGCTGAACATACAAGGCCCATGTCCAAAACAATATTGATGGATATGCTCCACATAAGCAAAAGCCACTGAGAGCCATGCTCTGGGATATGTACCTAAATGCAACAATGACTAGGGCGTGCTGGAGGGATACATTTCCTGACCCGGACACTCACCATGCTTTGGAACATGATTCCTATGTACATCAGGCAGGGACCCTCACTAGCACTCTTCAAGAGATACCTCGATGGGTGGATGGGAGACAGACATGTACACCAGGGATCACTGCAGGTGGCTCTGCTGTACACAGGTGCAGGAAACAAATGGCTCTGCTGCTCACAGGCGCAAGACACTAACCTAGGGAGGTGCAAGTGAAAACACTGTAGTTGGGCTTACGAATGGACTTGGCCGGACAGCATAGTACCTAACTAGGAACCTATGAAGTTATTACATGTCCTTTGTGCATGAATAATCAACTAGCTCTTCCATTTCAATTAGCTATTATGCTGATACACTGTCTGGTGATTACAAGTCATATGTATCCTGTTATCATGTATTGTACATGCCAATAGACATACCTGATGTTTGCATAATATAACAGTAATGCTATGTAAAATGTTAGACATATCTACCTACAATACTGTACATTTCACATTTTTGCAACAATATCCCACAATGCAAATCATAATTGCACAGCAGGACCACCTTAGACATATTATTCTCAGTTATACGTCCATACATATGCCTACTGTTACAGTATATCAGCATATACTATCCGCTGTTATGGCACGTACTTGCTGGACAAACCCTACCACTGACAGCGGCTGGAGTGGAATTGTTGTGTTTAAAGTCCTTATGTAGCATCCCTTGTGGTGTATGAGGTGTTTACCTTGTGGCCCACAATTTCTACGAGCGTTACTATGCTCAACAATACATCACTATATAATACCTTTTCCCACTATATGCATTGCGTACACTTTAATTAATACAGAACAGGTACTACATACATTAACATACTGAGTGTTCTACATACCTTATTAGTATTCCGAGTTGACGATAATATCAGTCCTATTCCTTTTCTGTTTTAACGGTTTTCTCGTATGTACATACGGTTTGAATGTATGACAAGCCATCCTTTTATACGCAGATACCAGTAACATGTAGTAGAGTAGATGATTACATGCACATCAGCTGTGCAGCTACTCCATTAGCCAATTACATGGCAACAGTGGGGTATAATTGAATACACCACTTAGGCGTTGTCCCTTTGCCCTACCTTCGAGGAAGACGACCTGGATGTGTTGTTTGTGATGAATTGCAACAGCTATATGGAGACACACAGAGATATTTTAACTTCATGGCCCCCATGGATTGTGTGTAATGGCTAGAGGATGTAGTTCTACATGTGAGTGTAGCTGTTATATCAGCCGTCTGATATGAGATTATTGCAACCAAACCCTGTAACATCGGCGTCTGTTCCATTGTACAACAGCAACGATTTCACATAAGGCCATTATAATGCATCTCCTACAAGGTATGTTAAGGCTTCTGCAGATGTCATAGAGTGAGTGGATGTTTGTGATGTTATTACAGTCTGTATTGCAATTGTTTCGGGTGTGGGGGAGATGTAGGTGGATGTACATAGCAGATGAAGGTGTGTAGGAACTGCATTTATACATATTCCATATGTGTGTGAGGGCTCCTTCCCTAATTGAAAACCTATAATTTAGTAGACTAGTACTATGATTATTGCAGGTTTATTCATTAAGCCATTGTTAATTAGTTCATATACAGCATGCAGGTGATGTTGGTCCTTCAATCCCTTCGGAAATACATCGGTATGTAATGAAATGTTGCTACATGAAAGCTGTCTCATGTATTTCTGTCACAGATATTTGCACTCACTGGAGTTGTGTTGGTAACTGAATCCCTTTGGCTTGGGTTGCCACCTTTTCAAATGGCCATAGTGGGACATTTGCAGGACACACATCGGATTTTAGAGGCCGACACATACCCACGGTCAGTACAAAGTATAGAACTTTACATATATGCCTATATAACAGCTTATATTCTTGTAGCGGTTTACTTGCTTATCCTGTTTCTTGTTACATGTAGGTATTTTAGATACAGATGACTATTTTATGCAACAATTACATTAAATATGGAACATGCAAAACATCTGGAGATTGTAGGACATTAGTATTTGTACTCATTTTGGTCAGGACACTACCGCACATAGAGGGGCTGCCCCTCGCAAGGTGGGACAGGTGGTAACCCTATCTTTAGCTCATGTCTATAGCACATATTTGTAATAGTGTATAGACATATATACTCTCCATATCCTTTGTTCATAACTTTCGTTCATGGCGGAATGTGTGATTGCTATGGTCCATGTTGTGCACATATTTGAAGACTTCAACCGCTGTATACGGCATACCCACGGATTCAGGAACACACACACTTCCAACAATCACATTACCGTTCACAGACTCCCAAACCCCACAATACCGAACACTCAAACTCACGACTGTCAAACTCCTGGAACTAACACAAACACAGACCACACACACACACACACACACACACACACACACACACACACACCCATACAGACACACTGCTACCCATCACATCTAAACAAACCATCCTACACTATGTATGGCCAGGTGGCCATGCCCCCATACACACCCCATGTGGATGGCTGTGCCCCCCCACACCATACCTACTGTAATAATCTACCTCCAAGATAGCACAAACAGACACATGAAGCAAACACACACACACACATTACAGTCCCCCGGAAACACACACCACACTCAGAACACACACTTACACACACTACAGCAATCAGAAACACACAAACACAGTACCTACCTGGACCGCAGAACCAGAAGCACTAACTAAATGTCCCTTAACATCGCGATAATAGTACTCGTGGTTCTAGTGTTCCGGTACTGTGGTCTTTTGGTCTTTAAGCCTCGTGATTACACATGTCGCTATGTAAAGCATTCGGTATTTGGTAGTATCCTATTTATATGTACCTCCATGGTTGTGTACATGTTGTTAACCTATCTATATATTTGCATATATATATATCTATATCCGTATATATCGACATATATCTCTCTATCACCCTTTGTCTCTCTATAATATATATATATATATATATATATATATATATATATATATATATATATATTAGAGAGAGAGAGAGAGAACACACCTTTCGTTAGGTACACATGGCGGTGTATACTATTTCTCGAACTCCGCCCTTTTGTGTTTTAGCCTGTCACAATACACACCTGCCATTGGTACATCTCAGGTAGCTTAGTGGTAGGTGATTATGTACATGGTTGTGTGTTCTACTCCTGGCAGTGGTCGTTTTACCTCTCAGAGCAGGCACTATTAGTACAAGGGTGAATAATGCACATTTCATCAGTTCTGGGCAGCTTTGCCCATGATCTGCACGATATTCAGCAAAGGTTAGACCTGTTTTGCACATATCCATGTAGTCATGTTTAAAAGACACTTACCGGCAGTTGCCGGCGCAAAAACCCGCTAACATGTGCTTAAATGTGCTCTAATTACCTGCATCCAACATCCATTATTCGGGACATCAGAATTACGCAACAGCCCTTGCAGGTCGTGGAACCGGGAACATGCATGAGACCGTCAGTGGCTTTGCCACTGGAGCATCTGGGATATGTACAAGTGTTATGGTGTTTAGTATGTGAACTGTACTATGGCTGTTCCTCCATACTGCAAACACATGTGTAATTCAGTTAGTTTACATATGGATGATACCTATTAATGGTATGTCCAGATGCTTAATAGATGTGCTCCAGCTATGGGAATCCATGTCACAGTGAGTCACACACTGTAATGTGCTACACCTTGCCACAACCATAACTGGAGAATGCTGGGGTGACAGATACCTGTCATGGGTACTCCCCATGCTTTGGAACTACATCCCTGATTACATTATATGGAGCCCCTCATTAACACACCAGGGAATCCTTGCAGAGTGGGTGGGGAACAGTGGTTACACCCCAGGGATCCTGCAACTGGCTCTGCTTCACAGAGGGACAGTTAATTAATCAATGGGGTGGCGACAGCAGACACATTTTGGCTAGGCTTATGAATAGCCTCTGACAATTAGGCATGTACCTACCGATGTACCTAGGAACCTATACATACAGTATCAACACATGCTGTTAGCCTAATTTACTGTTCAGGTGTTGACTTACCTTGTACCAATAGCTGTTGTGTGTGCAATAGTTGAGGGCTGCCTATGTAGGATGCACACAGTAGACCACCTATACATGACAATTTACAGGTGGGCGTGTGTGTGCCATCCATTTTACTGTGTGTGCAGGTGGAGAAGTGTGTCAGTCCATAGAGGCCTATACTGTCAGTGTATGTGCTATATGTTCCCTCTTTACCAAGGCATGGGCATATTGGGCACACCTCCGTCTGCCTACTGGGCTGGCACAGGATGTTCATGGTCTGAATCCCTCTGTGCCTGTGATGCCCATGGCAATTGCAGTGGGCTGTGAGGGCCTTCACCATTATGTCCCTGCTGCAGCTGTTTCTGCAGGATCATATTATGTAGCATGGCACATACTATGAAGATGTGGGCGCACGTGCCTGGAGAGTACTGCAAGGCTCCACCAGATATGTCCAAGCAACGGAACCATGATTTCAGCATCCCAAACACACACTCTATGATGATTCTGGTTTGTGCATGTGCCTCATTATGGCATTTTTGCATGGGTGTGTGTGCATTTCTGATGGGAGTCATCATCCACGGCTCCAGTGCATAGCCAGCATCCCCCATAAGGTGTCCATATGGGATATCCCCCCTGACAAATACCTGGTACAGCTGTGAGACATGCCAGATGTGGGAGTCATGGTAGCTTCCAGGGCTGCCAGCACACACATCCGTGATAATGCCCTGGGCATTGAACATGACCTGGGAGTTGATGGAGTGGTATCCCTTGCGGTTTATGTAGCACCTACCATGCTCACTGGGTGGTGACTTGATATGTATATGCGTGCAGTCTATTGCACCCAGTACCTTCAGGTAGTCTGCCACACGGTGGAAGAGGCGCATATTGCTGGCCAACTTCTCCTGAGTTCGGGGGAAGTATATATGCTCATTGGCATGTGGTAACATAGCATCCAGGAACTGGATATGTCCAGTTGGCCTTTGAAAGGTACCTGTGGCTAGTATTCTCAAGCTTACACATACCTTCGTGTCCACTGGGATGGGTTCCCCTCTGTTGTTTCTGGCTCTGAGGTATGGTCGGCACAGCTCAATGATTTGTTGTATGATGTCCCTGTCCACCCTGTAATGCTCTACTATCTCCAGATCATCTAGCCCCTGGTAGGTTACCCTTAGTCTGAACACTCTTCTCCTTCTCCTTCTCCAGGGCCTGAGGTGGTTGTCAGCATCATCCTCCACACCACCTTCAGTCTCCAACACATGGTGATGAATCACAGCTATGGCAGCTCCCAAGAAGTACATGGTAAAAGTTCCCCATCTGTTTACACCAATGGTGCAGTGTTTGGGAATACACGAGTGTGTGTGAGGTGCCTTCCCACTTTATACTATTGTGCTTTGGAAGCTGATGATGTCATAGGGTGTGTATGTACAATCAGAGCTGCAGGGTATCTTACTTATGTGTTTTACTGCAGGTACTACTATTGTGCTGCCTTAGGTATTGAATTACATTTAGCTGCCGCGGATCACCTCTTGCCCTTGCCTTCACTTTTCATAACTATTCCCCTCCCATTGTCAGGCATGCATCCAGCAGCCTGCTTTCTTGTTTTGTACTTTCCACACCCAGGATTGTATTGCGAAATGTGTTCTATAGCCGATCTACTGCAGGTTTGCTTTGCTCTGCTGTGACAGTTCTCTTTTCTTTGCAATCCGGCACCTCCCCTATCTTGTTCTGCAGGTTGCTACTAGCAGCCTTGTTAGCTACCATCAATGGCCCACTGTGAGTTAATAGGTGTTAATTACTCAGTTGTACTCCAATTACCCTACTGCGGCATTTCCTTATTGTCTTCCCATAACCTTCCTGTTTCAGCTGTGGTGTGCACCACGCACAGCCATTTACCAGGTTTCGAGCACGTTGTCATCCACGTACACATGTGCTTTCAGTCACCTTGTGTGCTCTCAGCTAAGCAAAGCTATGGCTCCATCCACACCCCTATCCTGCGGCTTTGCTTAGCAATGGGCAACCTGGATTAGCAATGCTCCAATGTGCTTACCGCTATGGTGGCACACCCCTCTGCTGATGTCATGAATACCTCCAGGCCACTCCTCGGTGTTGTACTGCTGCACCATGTGGTACATCCTTAGGCCAGCGGGACGTTTGCGATTCAGTATTACTTGCCTCATTTGCATGGCATTAACTACTAATTCATAGTTACCATGCCGAACACTGTCACAGACCCTTAGCAACCCTTGCACCTTGGCTGTGGTGTAGCATGCATACCACTGACTATTATGGTGAAAGCATGATTTGTGTTACATTGCAATTTTATGACATCTGTATATAGTTTCCTTGTGTTCCCATTTGTGCACACATGCTCTGCGGTTGTACTTTGCATTAGTGTGGCCATGACATTAAATATTTTTTATGTGTTGTGCGTTTTTTTTATGCCATTGGCTGTATATTTAGCCACTGGCATATGTTAACTTTGTAATACGTAAGTTTGGTCCACTTTCATGGCTCCAGTGTTCTGTTTGGAAAAATGTAAACCGTTTTTTTGGTTTACATTTCTGTATGCTTACGCTATGCCTGCACCACTTCATGAATCACTATGTACCTTCATTTGCATGCTGCACTGCTGCGCATGGGGTGATTAGCATACATGAGCCAAGAGCTGCGCACATCTGGTGTACGCTGGTAGTGCATGTGGAATTGGATCGTACCTGACTCGCTTGGCGGCCATATTTGGCATTAGACCGCCTACGCTACACCTGCGCCTGGTGCAAGCTTCATGAATCCCGGGGATAGTCTTGTAATATCTGCTAGTGTAATATTGTCTAATGTCTTTCTGTCCAATTGTGGTGATCTATTGTGTTAATATTTTAATTATTGCTGCATGTGCATTAGTCTTACTGTTACTCAAACTATGTGTTCATTGTTGTCTTGCACGGGGACCAAAGCAACATAATTTCGTTCAGCTTGCACTGCTGTGTATATTTGATTGACAATAAAGTTTACTTTGACTTTGACATAATATGATGTATAATGTATGTAACTGGAAACACATGAATATGGTTTGTTTTATTTTTTATTATATATATATTTGTCTATGTCTTAAGTAATAATTTAATAAAGGTGTTAAAAAAATAACTGCTTCTGTGTGCCATCTGACTAATTCAGGGCAGTTCAGTTAAAGTTGCTGAATGCACATAGTGTCTAATTCCTCTTCATTTAGCCATCTTGGCTTGGCTGCAGGTATGCTTTACTTTCTAAATACATTACAGTGTATAGCCCAGCATAGCTATTTTACCTTGTACAAGCCCTGGTTGTGTTTTTATGCAATTTGCATTATTTTACACAGTAAATCAGTGACTACTGATGTTAATATTTTGATCTGGCTAACATGAAATTCTCAAAACTGATTTCACTTTAAAAGTTAATGTTACACTTTGAAATCAGGTAATTTCTGAATGCCTTAGTATGCAGTGTGAGGTATTTCCTGAATGCCTTAGTATGCAGTGTGAGGTATTTCCTGAATGCCTTAGTATGCAGTGCGAGGTATTTCCTGAATGCCTTAGTATGCAGTGCGAGGTATTTCCTGAATGCCTTAGTATGCAGTGTGAGGTATTTCCTGAATGCCTTAGTATGCAGTGTGAGGTATTTCCTGAATGCCTTAGTATGCAGTGCGAGGTATTTCCTGAATGCCTTAGTATGCAGTGCAGGTATTTCCTGAATGCCTTAGAATGCAGTGCGCAGGTATTTCCTGAATGCCTTAGTATGCAGTAGGTATTTCCTGAATGCCTTAGTATGCGGTGTGAGGTATTTCCTGAATGCCTTAGTATGCAGTGTGAGGTATTTCCTGAATGCTTTAGTATGCAGTGTGATGTATTTCCTGAATGCCTTAGTATGCAGTGCGGGGTATTTCCTGAATGCCTTAGTATGCAGTGCAAGGTATTTCATGAATGCCTTAGTATGCAGTGCAAGGTATTTCCTGAATGCCTTAGTATGCGGTGTGAGGTATTTCCTGAATGCCTTAGTATGCGGTGTGAGGTATTTCCTGAATGCCTTAGTATGCGGTGTGAGGCTAGTATGCAGTGCGAGGTATTTCCTGAATGCCTTAGTATGCAGTGCGAGGTATTTCCTGAATGCCTTAGTATGCGGTGTGAGGTATTTCCTGAATGCCTTAGTATGCGGTGTGAGGTATTTCCTGAATGCCTTAGTATGCGGTGTGAGGTATTTCCTGAATGCCTTAGTATGCGGTGTGAGGTATTTCCTGAATGCCTTAGTATGCGGTGTGAGGTATTTCCTGAATACCTTAGTATGCAGTGTGAGGTATTTCCTGAATGCCTTAGTATGCAGTGTGAGGTATTTCCTGTCCTTGACTGTTACTTTCATCTGTCAGCTCCAACAGAATCTAAGCAGTGACAGGTCAGAGAACTGATTAGCAGGGGTGGTTTCTTCAAATTTTACTAATGGAGAACCCAGTACTGTCCAGTATGAGCAGCTCAAAAATATTTAGAGCAGTCCAATGATATCCTATCTTAAACAGACAACAAACTGCTGACATGCATACTTGCATATTTATTCATTTATTGCATTTGTGTGCCGGGAAAGTCCCCTGGGTCTAAATGAGCCCATTTTCAGTGGAGCCCAGGGAAAAAAGCTCCACATTAAATACATCCAAAGACACAGAAACACAACAAAAACAGAATATGTAGAGAGGTAGTAGAAAAATCAAAGTTTAAGAACAACAGTGATATTGTTTGCAATAATGGTATGGGTATGGAGAGAAAAATGAGGATACATTCAAATCACAGAGCTCTACATTAATTGATACAAAGACAAACATCAAGAACAAAATATGTAGAGAGGTCGTAGTACAATCTAATAACAGCAGTGATATTGTTTGTAATATGGTACAGGTATGGAGGTAGAAATAGGATACATTCAAATCATACATAAATATAATAGTAAATACAGGATTTTATATATATTTTTTAGCATAAGGCAATAGGGAAGCATGCACACAGAATGATAATGCAGTAAATGCAGACACTGAACTTGTTACTTATCACTAGTATTTTATAATAAAAATGGCAGATAAAGATAACATTTATGGACAGGAAAGGGTGTCACCATTTTCTGTCTGTGTCCATTTGTGTTAAATGAATGCTGGATTCAGACTGTGAATCATGTACTTTCCCTTGGTTGAGTCAGTCTTCTGATCGAATGTTATTTATTCTTTTCCAGAATCAAATTACCAGTTAATTAACTAAATTGTCTCTCAGAAAGTTTTATAACATTTTTTTTGTTTTATTTGCTTTGCTTACTGTGTGAAGATAGCCATAGAACTCTCTGTAAAATGTATCTTAATGTTGTTGCAGTTTGGCATTTGGAATATAATTTGCTTATGTTGACAGTGTGTTTACATTTTTTGTTGATATTTAAAGACTTACATCTCCTTTACAACAGTAATGCCTTTTATCCTTTTACAGACAGATACGCAGGTTTGTTGCCTATAATACTGTCAATGTGTTTACATATTTCTGCAGTTAACTAGCCAAGTTTTGAATATTTACATTTTTAAATTTATTAAACGTACAAGGAAGATCTGTTTCATAGAATAGCTGGTTGACTTTTGCAACAGCTTATGTAAACAAGTGCAGCCACAAACAGAAAAAAAGAATTCAACAATGCGTGAGATAAAACATGGTTCTTATCAAGACTGAGAAAATAATAAAAAGCTTATCCGACTGCCGGTGTGCATGCCATGTTATATATGCCTAAATGTATGTGAGTGAGTGAGTGTGTGTGTGTGTGTGTGTGTGTGTGTGTGTGTGTGTGTGTGTGTGTGTGTGTGTGTGTGTGTGTGTGCAGATAGACACAATTTGTACCGGTACCCAAGGCGGCTTCTAGTCGATCCCACCTACATTCCATGCTCCTGTCAGCTCACTCATGCAGATTACAAACTTACAGCTAAGGTAATCATAAAACTCTTAATGGTGGAGATCAGGTCCAATTATACAAAAGATTTTAAACCATTTTCTATTGTTTTTTATGAAGTAGAGGAAAGTGTAAATTCAGAACATCACTACTTGGAATTAGATCTGCTTACGCCCTTTGGGTGAAAGGACTCATCATATGTTACTACTGAATAAAGGATTATTTTAAGGATAACTGCTTTCCTTCTCTTCTGGTCTTTTTCTTTATATTCTTTTTTTTTACTTTTAGCTACTGTTTGAAAACTTCTTGGTTTATTTCGACTCCCACTTTATGCTAAAATGCTAACCAAAGATGACACATCAGACTTCTTCTGTCATGCTTTATAACTTCCACTACATTTGGATCTCAGAATGTCAGCAGATGTGTGCAGTCCCACAATTGCAGATGTACATGTAGTCAGTTTCAAGGAGGCCCATACCTCCTTCAGAGTGAGGGACACATAATCTTGGTAAGCGCTGTTTTTTATATATCATTTGATAAGCATGAACCATTTTTCTTGCTTTTGTGTCAAAATGGTTCAATACTTTTTAGGGCCAATCACACCAAAACTGGATATTAGAACAGGAGTGGCAATACTAATTTAAAGCTGGGACTTTATTTCTAGATGCCAAGGCAGGTTTTAATATTAGCTTTACTCTTCTGATGTACTCCTTACTCAGCTTTGTTCTTATTCCTTTATTCTCAGATAATTTATGCTCTCCTTTCTACTCAAGTTATTTTGTATCACGTCCATTTTCTGGGTTGATATTTTCTTTGTGTTGCAGCTTTACTTTTATAAAGGTTGGTTTTCACATTTATCAAGACCAAGTGTGTTTTTTTACCACCTTAACTGAATTATCACTTAAGACCTAGGCAAACATATATTTATACTTAAGAAAACAAATTATATTAACATGTTCCTAGTTATAAACAGTAGAGATCACATATGCTTTGTTTTTTTCTTATATAACTATCCTCACTAGAGCATTACATAATTTGTTAAATTCCTACCCCTCCTTAAATCTCAATCCTACTCCAAAACATTACTCTGCATGCATAGGTCCCACAATTTCCATTTTTTTCTATGTAATTCACTCCTACCCTTTTCTAAAGATCCTACTTCCAGTTCTTCTATCACTGTCACCACATTCAATACTTTGAAGTTGGTTTAGACTTTAATTTCCATTTTGTAGTAATTGTTTTTTTTTGGCAGCCACCAGAATTAAACTTAACAAGCCCTTAGTATGCATCCAGAATCACAGTCTTTCTTTATTTCATGAATTTCCTCCCTGTTTCATCATCATCATCATTCCTTTCCATGTTGAATTACAGCTTTCTGCTTGTCTTATGTATACGAGCCTTAACTGTGTAGCTCTAAAGTATCCCTTCAAATCAGATAATCTTAAACCACCTTGTTCTGTTGGAATGATCAACTCATCTGACTTGACCCTTGACTCTTTCCCTCCCAGATAAATTACTTCAGCTCTTTATTAATTACTGTCCACAATGTTTCCTCTGGTTGATAAAACTATGCCTACCATATAATGTTAAGGGGAGTAAAATAATTTTCACTGCTTGTATCTTGATATCCATATCTATAAACAAGAGCTTCCAGTTTCTCAATGTTTGTATTGTCTTTTGTTTAGTCACGTCCCACATATCCTTAGCTGCCATAACAGAATCCTTTTTAATTCATACTCCTAAATATGTCATTTTATTCATAGGTTCCTTGGAGGTTACGAGGCTAGCGGCCCTAGAGCCTTTACAAGTCTAGCCATATTAATCCCAAGTATCCCCATTTGTTCTTTTTTGGGTGGTTCACAGAACAAATTTATGAACAGAGTGGGTCTGTGATCAACACAGGCTACCCCTGTCCATGAGAGACATGGGTGCCACCTCAGGGGTGAATTTGCAGTCTCCCATCCAATTATCTAGGTTGCATCTGAATAGAGTTTGTGAGCAGCACTATTTGGATGGTGCAGTGTTTAACATTGTCACCTCACAGCAAGACGTTCTTCGGTTCGACTCCCGGCTGGGGTGCCTTCTGTGTGGAGTCTGCATGTCCTCCCTCTGCTCATGTGGGTTTACTCTGGGTGCTCCACTTTCCTTCCATGTTACAAAGACATGCATCCGGAGCATTTCTCCCTGGGCCTCTACTGAAAATTGGCTCATTTCAAGTTGGACTTTTCCAGTAAACAAATGTTAATTAAATAAATAAATAAAACATGAATAGAGAGTCTATACCAGAGAATCAGCACCAGTCTCTGGGATACATATCTGTTTCGCCAGTATGATATGTTAATGTTACAAACTAAGTTGATATCCTTAGAGTGAGTCACTCAAGCCATTTGATTTGCGGAAGTGTAGCCTTTCCATTAGGGCAGGGCTGGAGATTGCCCTATAGGCCAGGCACAAGTCACTTTCACTTCTTGGCAGCCTATAAAATAGAGAGTAAAGTGACAGGGCTTTCTGCCTGTCTGTGAAGTCATGGATTGAAGTCACTGTATCTTCTTTTTTTGGTTTTATAATATAATCTTCTTTTTTTTGGTTTTATTATTTGCACTCTGATTCCTCACATCTCTGTTGAAACTGTCTTCCCCGCCCCCCACCCCCATTTTGGTTTCTATAGCTTGTGTGTTGTAACCCATGGTTCCCTTAAGTTGACTTAATAGCAGCAGCCTGCATTTAAAGTGGAACCTGTGTGTTGAGAGACAGCCTTACAAGACTATCTGCAAATATATAGAGCTGAGTATATTTTTCTGTATTATTCTCTATTATAGAGCTAAATTGTTGCTTAGATATCTGTTGTCTTACTGTCCCTCAAATATACAGAGATCAGTATATATATTTTTTGGTTTTATAATTTGCACTCTGATTCCTCACATCTCTGTTGAAACTTTTCCCCACCCCCCTCCCTGTTCTTGGTTGTAGTTTAAATTTGGTGGCTTTTGCAGTGCCCGTCCCACTATAGATTTGATCTAGGACACTCCCCCAGTCCCATCTCTTTACCGCATTCTACCTAATAAACCCTTTCTGCACTTGCTTTTAGTCCTTTTTTAATGTAATTACATTTTTTCAAACTGTGTGTGGACTAATATTGCTACATACTCAAGTGTACCAGCTTGCACTGCATGTGAATTGTTTTTACTACTGTTTTTGCTACTTTTCTAAAAAAAAAAAAAAAAAATTGTAAGCCTGTTTCCTACCTTTCCTGTAATTAGTGTTCCAGATACAGATCTGCTGTATCCAGGACTATTTGTAAGCTTCTGAGCCCCCCAAGCCTTTCTGTGTTGGAGGGAAGCCTTCTAGCTTATCAGTGGGAGTGGTAAGCACTAGGTAACCTGTCTACCACATAAGGAGTGGTTCTGGCCCAGAATTTGTAGTTACTGGCCATTTGGGCGGTCTTCC
Source organism: Protopterus annectens (assembly GCF_019279795.1). Classification (NCBI taxonomy): domain Eukaryota; kingdom Metazoa; phylum Chordata; order Ceratodontiformes; family Protopteridae; genus Protopterus; species Protopterus annectens. The sequence goes on from NC_056748.1 coordinate 1,115,383,240, forward strand.
ATCTCTCTCAACTTTCTGATTTGAAAGCCTGCATTTGCACTTGTTTCTGTCCTGTGACTCCTGGACCCACCTCATTTGCTCACTCAAAAAAAAAAAAAAAAAAAAATGATCTGCTTTTACTGTATTTGTGGTTCTTCCTACTTTATTTTTGTTTTGCGTCATCTTAAAAGTACTGAATTGTATTTATTACTGCTTGGTGTGACTCATTCTAATCCTTTTAGTTTAAGCACTTGGGCTTCAGACCAGTTGTTTTACATTAAGAAGGTTTGTGGTCTGTGCTGTAGTGGCAGAACAGGTAGCTTACATCCTTCTAAGTTGGGAACTGCTGATTGAGGGCTCAGTGTCTGTTATTCTAAAAGTGTATTAATTCTGGTTTAAGCACTTGGGCTTCCGGCCAGTTATTTTACATTAAAAGGGTTTGTGGTCTGCACTCTTGTGGGAGGAGAGGCTGGACTCTGCCCTTCTGAGCTGGGAATTTCTGGTAAAAGGCTTATAGTGCCTGCATATTTGAACTGCTTCTTACTGAAATTGGTACACCTTGTTTGCTGTAGCATAGACTAGATCCAGGCCTGCTGAATCTAGCTTTGTTTGTATAACTCAAGCACTAATCCAGGCATTCTTTAAAGTATTAAATTGTATTTATTACTGCTTGGTAGTAACTTGATTAAAGTGTAGCTATAATTCTAAGTCTTTTGGATTAAGCACTTGGGCTTCAGACCAGTTGTTTTACATTAAGAAGGTTTGTGGTCTACGCTGTAGTGGCAGAACAGGTAGCTTGCATCCTTCTAAGTTGGGAACTGCTGATTGAGGGCTCAGTGTCTGTTATTCTAAAAGTGTATTAATTCTGGTTTAAGCACTTGGGCTTCAGGCCAGTTATTTTACATTAAAAGGGTTCGTGGTCTGCACTCTTGTGGGAGGAGAGGCTGGACTCTGCCCTTCTGAGCTGGGAATTTCTGGTTAAACGCTTATAGTGCCTGCATATTTGAACTGTTTCTTACTGAAATTGGTACACCTTGTTTGTTGTAGCATAGACTAGATCCAGGCCTGCTGAATCTAGTTTTGTTTGTATGCTTGTTGTTTGTTTGCTTGTTATTTCCCTGAAACGCTAATTCCACCTAAAACGCGGCTTTTCAGCGCTTCTGTGGATCCCTAGTGATATCTGCATTGCTTACTGTACTTATTTCCTTGTTTCACTTGAAAGAAAGTTACTGTTTGTCATTTTTGCATTTAAGTTACCTGGCACTTGCTCACTAAAGCAATTATATAAGTTAGCACTAAAAAATTAAAAGCACTACACCCTCACAAACTCCCCTTGAGTACCTTGTTCCCCATTGGCCCTTTGTTTTCAATTATAAAGGAATTCCCAATACTATTCTAGCATGTCCAAAGGTCAGTTGTCAATCTCCTCTCCAGTCCAGCTGGTGAATCTGGGAATCTTGAGGCAATGTTACAACTGCCTCATGTACACAGACAACCCTCTCCTCCTCCCAACAAATTCCAACACATGTGAGAGATGCAACCATATCGCCATACTGTAGGCTAAGCTCTCTCAACTCAGTACTGGCGAAACCAGTCAGGAGGAGAAGGAAACCACACTCACTACAATTCCAGTCTCACATAGATCTACCACGACAGCAAACCAAACACATAAACACACAAAAACATACTCGGAGGCTCTAAATAAAAATCTGCCTAAGCAGCAGAGACCTCCAAAGCAGACAACCAAGTAACCGCTACCCCAAAACAAAACACGTGCAACACTAGCTCACAAAGCCAGTGTGCCGAACAGTCACAGCCCTTAAGGCTAAACAACACATGTAATATGGTGATGTTACATGATACACATGTAATAGGTGACTCTATCGTCAGGCACACTGACAGCCCGCTCACCAGGCTGAACAAGGAGAAGGTCACGGTGAGCTGCCTGTCGGGCGCTAGGATCCGCCACATAACACAAGCACTCAGGTCACTCCAAGGCAAGTACAAATATGACTCAGTCATTGTCCATGCAGGTGTGAATGACCTGAGACGTATCTCCCTGGACAACATGAAAAGAGACATAGAGGAGCTCTCTGAGCATGTAGCCCAGGCCAGTATGACCCTGACCTTGAGTAGCATCTTACCTCACCAAGAATGATGCCACAATATGAAGACAAGATGATCAATTTCAACAATTGGCTTAAGTATTGGTGTCATTCAAAGGGGATCCAATGCCTGTCAGCCTGGGATGACATGCTCGACAAGCCACGATGCTTCGCTAGGGACGGCTTGCACCTGTCACCCCTGGGCTTTCGGATATTGGCAAAGGGTCTTGCTACCCCTATAGTGCCTTTTTTAGGCAAGGCTCAAAAGACAAACCCACCTCCATAGGTATCACAAGGGATAAGAAACTAAGAGTGATGCTACTCAACGCCAGAAGTCTAAACCTCAAGATGCATGCACTCGAAACTCTCCTTAGCATGCAGAACATCGATATCTGTGCAGTAACAGAAACCTGGTTCAAGACTCCTGAGAGCACCCCAGCACTACCAGGTTATACCTCATACCATGCTTTTCGGCCCCAAAACTTGGACCGAACCATAAAAGGAGGGGGAGTATCAATATTCGTCAAAGATACCCACACTTCCAGGTTGGTGGCAAAGCACAAAGCATCAGAGACTATCCATGTGCCACTAACAGTGGGCAAAACTGCCTTCCAGTTTATAGCCTGCTACAGATCACCCTCCCAAACCCAGGAACCCCACTCAGCCTTCCTGAGAATACTGGAAAATATGAAGGTCTCCCCAAAAAACATTATATTGGGCGACGTCAACTACCCAAACATAGACTGAGAGCATTACTCTAGCTCCAACACCCTAGCCCAAAGGTTCCTAGAATTTATAAACTCAAATGCTATGGAACAACTTGTTACCACTCCCACAAGAGGGGAAAACATACTGGACCTGATCATCACCAACATGGGGACTCTATGCTCCAGACCAGAAGTGTATCCCTCACTGGTAAGATCAGACCATAAACTAATCTCACTGGATATTCACATCCCGACTCCACCCCCTGCCCTGAAACCCACAGTGAAAACTTCTAAAGCAAATTTCACACTCCTCAAAACCGAGGTGGAATCCTTCAAAGCCCCCGGGCCTGTGGAAAATACGGCCCAGACCACAGAATCCTTTATAAACGTATTCTATGAACACCTTCAGGAATGCATGGATCATGCAATCTCAAATAAAACCAAGACCCAATCCTCCAAAGGCAGACGTCCTGTCTGGTGGACCCCAGCCATAAACAAACTATACAATAGAAGGAGGAAGCTACTATATGATAGAGCAAAATCCCAAAAAGGGAAGGCATCTCTGATCAATATTAGCAAAAAACTACGGGCACTCATAAAATTGTATAAGGCCAGCTTCGAGAGAAAAATTGCACAGGACACTAAGGATAATCACAAGGCTTTCTTTAGTTATCTTAGGAACCTGGGTGGGAATTCCCAGATATGCTCAGAATTAGTCCAAAATGATAAAAAATACACCGAACCCACAGACATTGCCAACATCTTAGCTGACAGGTTCAGCGCAAACTTCTCCCCCCCTCCCCACCAAAAGGGCAAATATCTATCCCAGCAGAGTGCTGCCCCCCTGACATCTCAGATGCTCAGATAAGAGCTGCCCTCTCCAAAGCAAAAACACAGCATCAATGGGACCAGGCGGTGTCCCGGGCTGCGTCCTACATGAACTCCAAGAAGAGCTAAACCCAAACATAAAACTTCTGTTCAATCTCAGCCTTACTACAGCATATGTACACAAAGAGTGGCGTACAGCAACAGTGGTCCCTCTCCACAAAGGTGGTGCCTCAACGGATCCTGGAAACTATCGCCCCATAAGCCTGACTAGCTTGGGCTGCAAAGCTATGGAAAGGATCATCATGGACCTCATAAACAAAGATATTGGGGACCTACAGACACTGGATCCTACCCAGTTCGGCTTGGTTAAGGGCAGATCCTGCCTCTTAAATCTGGTTGATTTCTTTGAAACAGTCACCAAGGCCATTGACGAGGGGAAGGTGGTTCACACAACCTACCTGGACCTCGCAAAAGCCTTCGATACAATACCCCACTCGGGCATTATAGATAAGCTCACCAGCTTAAATATAAACCCCTATGTCACTAGATGGGTTGCAAACTGGCTCAAGGACAGAACCCACATGGTTAGAATTGCTGGAGCCATGTCAGACTCCAAACCAGTTACTAGTGGCGTCCCACAAGGCTCAGTCCTGGGACCTCTCTTGTTCAGTATATATTTCTCGGAGGTACAGGCCAACACGGAAGGACTGTGGCTGATCAAGTTTGCAGATGACTGCAAACTGGGTGCCATAATCGACTCTCCAGCTGACACAAGCATCCTCCAAAAGGGCCTCATAGAAACAGACAACTGGTGCCAGAGCCATGGCCTCAAGCTAAACGCCAAAAAGCGTACAGTCATCCCCTTTGGCAAAAACAAAGTGCCCACAAATTACAACACAGGTGGTAATCCATTAAGTACAGAAGAAGTAATTAGGGACCTGTGGACCAAAGTTGATAGCAATCTCTCATTTGACAACCACATGGCCAAAGTGGTTAGAAAAACATTTTATATAGCTCACATAATCATGAAGGGATTCACATCTAGATCAGGGGAGGTCATCGTGCCTCTTTACTCATCCCTCATCAGGCCCATAATTGAGTACAATGCCCCTTTTGGGATGTACCTTACCAGAAACCTGAAGCAACTGGAAAGACCCCAAAAGTACCTCACCAAGAGGATCAAAGGGCTCAAACAGATGCCATATGCTGCCTGGTTAAAGAAACTCCAGCTCTACTCAGTGGCATACCCCCTGCTCAGAGGCGATCTGTGCCTGTCGTATAAAGCCATGTCCAACCCGGAATTAATGGACATGCTGCACCTCAGAAAATCCAAATCCCATCAAGCTACACGCTCGAGAGACTTGAACCTCAGCACTGAAATAAATAGGACATGCTGGAGGGACAGATTCATAGCCCAGAGGCTCCCTTCACTCTGGAATAAAATCCCAGTCCAGGTTAGGCAGAGTCCTCATTGACTCTCTTCAAGAGGAATCTTGATGAGTGGATGGGAGATCATAGGTTTACCCTGGGTATCACTTCTGTGTCACTGTTAGACAGAGGCACAGTATACTAACCTCGAAAAAGGGCATAGCAAAATTAATTTAAAATGGGTAGCGAAAGCCAAACACACTCTGGCTAGGCTTATAAATGCCCTAGGGCAGATAGCCTAGTATGAACCTATGAACCTATGAACCTTAGTGAGAAAACCCTGACATCTCTCCAGCTGCTGCAGATGTCTGGTGAGGTACATGCAAATGGGTGTATTATACTCTACTAGTGGTCTGATGAGGGTCGAGTACAGAGAAATTATAATATCCCTTGACCTGGATGCTATGCCCTTGCTTATGAGGTGCACTACATAGAAGGCTTTCTTTAACACTGTGGAAACTTGGTGGTCAAAGTTTAATTGCTATCAACCTGTGTAACCAAGTCTCACACCACTGGGCTGGAACTCAAGGGGGTGCTGTCAATATTGTAATTTGTATGGAATTCCATTTTACCAAAGGGAATAATAATGCATTTGTTTGCATTTAATTTTAGACCATGGCTTTGGCACCAATCATTTGTTTGTGGTAGCCCTTCTTGTAATATGTTGACATCATTGGGGGACTCAGTGATTGCTCCCAGTTTGAAATCATCAGCAAACTTGATGAGCCAAAGGCCATCTACTTTGGCCTGGACTTTTGAGAAATAGATGCCAAACAGTAAGAGGCCCAGCACAGACTACTCTGATACTCTGCAGGTGACAGGACCACTTGTGAAGATGAAGTCACCAATTTTGACAGTGTGTTTTGTTGGTGAGCCAATTGGCTACCCATCTAGTAATGTAAGGGTCAGTCCCTATCTGGGAGAGTTTTGCAATGATGCTAGAGTGGGGAATTGTGTTGAAAGCCTTGGCAAGGTCAAAATAGGCTGTGTGCACTGTCTTACCTTCGTACATGACTTTAGTGACATTCTCAAAGAAGTCTACCAGGTTTAATAAGCATAATTTGGCCTTAACAAAGCCAAACTGGGTTGGGTCCATAGTTTGGAGTTTGCCTATGTCCTTGTTGATATTGTCTCTGACAATTCATTGTATGGTCTTGCAGATGAGGCTGGTTAGACTTGTGGGTCTATAGTTCCCAGGGTCGGTTGATGGCCTCCCCTTTGTGCAGAGGGATTACTGTTGCTGTTCTACATTCTGCAGGTACATAGCCAGTTCTCAAACTATGATTAAAGAGAACATCAAGTGAGTCCACTAGGTATTGTTTAATAAACAATCTGGAATATTATCTGGTCCCATTGAGGCCGTGTTTTTGACTTGGAGAGTGCAGAGACGACCTGTTCTCTAGAGATACTAGGCAGAGGGCTGGTGTCAGGAATGCTTTGGGATATAGTCGGTGGGATAAGTGGGTGAAGTTTGCACTGAATCGGTCAGCTAGCAGATTGCCGATATCTTCCAGTGTAGTATGAATTACACCATCTACAACCAGTTTTGGCACATAGCTATGCATTCCATTTTAAACTTCAGACATAGTTAAAGAATGCCTTATGATTATCCTTGGCTAGGGGTGCATTTTTAGTTTTGTAATTTGCTTTAGAAGATTTTACAAGATTTCTAATTTTCTTGTTTAAGCTTAGCAGGGAATTCGTCCTCTGCAGAGTGATGTCCATCTAGCTTTTTGACAAGTTTCTTCCTCTTGTTATATAATCCATTTATACTTGAAGTCCACCAATGTCGCTTGTTTTTATGGAAAAAAATGTTTTTGATCCAGTGAGGTACAGCAGAGTTTATGCAGTTGCTTAAGTGTTTGTATAGGGCATTTGTGTACAATTATGCATAGTGATAATTGGTGTCTGCAATTGTAGGTGGTATGAAGCTTTTTATACCATCACTTAGTATGCTGTAGTTAGCTTTGGTGAAGTTTTTTAAATTTCAGTTCCTGTGAGGGTGTCAGTTCCATTAGTTACTTCAAATGAGACTGATTTGTGGTCTGACCTAAGGAGGCCATCACCCATGGGGAAGTACAGTGACCCCCCCCATGTTGATGAGCATTGTCTCCAGAACATTAGAGCCCCTAGTAGGGGTGCAGGCTATCTGCTCCAGAGCATTTGTGTTAAAGTCCAGGAACCTCTGGGTGAGCGTGTTTTCGCTCATGCATATCCTCCAGTTTATGGAAGGATAGTTGAAATCTCTCATGACTAAGGTGTTCAGCTGTATGGCGAGGGATACCAGTAAATCAAGGTAGGCGGTGTGCTTATCCTGGTTCATGGTGGGGGATCTATAGCTGGCAATGGTGTGGTACTTTCACAATAGTTAATTGGAAATAAAGTCATTTGAGAGAGTCATGCTGTTTGACCAGTCTCGAAGTGTATTTGATTTTAATGAAGATGGATACACCTCCACCTTTGGTTCCTTCATTTTGAGGTCTGAATTTGGGGAAGGCATTGTAGCCTTGCACAGCCGGACTGCTCTCAGTGGCCTTGAACCAAGTCTCAGTAACTGCACAAATGTCTGCATCCTCCAAGGTGAGGAGTGCTTCCAGGGAGTGCAGTTTCATGTTTAACCACCTAGCATTAAGCAGCATGACCCTGAGTTTGTCTCAATTAGATTTTCTTACATTGGAAAATTTGTTGTTTTGTCATTGCCTAAGTAAGGCTCTATGAGGGAGACAAAGGCCTTTGCCAGTATCCAAAAGCCTAGGGGGGGACAGGTGCAGACCATCTTCAGCAAAGCAGCGATGTCTATCTACCATATCCTCCCAGGCTGACAGATCCCTCTGGACTGACACCAGAAGCTGAAAGAATTGCTGAAGTCAATCATTTTTTGTTTATACTGTGGCATCATCCTGGGTGAGGGTAGGATACTTCTTAGGGCTAGGGACATACCTGTCTTGGACACAATCAGAGAGTTCCATCATATCTCTCTTCATACAGTCCAGAGTGGTATGTCTCAAATTAGTCACTCCAACATTAACTATGACAGAGTCATAATAGTACTTTCTGAGGGTCTTGAGTGCATACATGATTCATTGTTTCCTGGCACCTAATAGGCAGCTGATCATGGCCTTCTCCTTGTCCAATCTCTGTTTCACATCTGTGTGTCTCACTGTGGAGTTGCCTATGACCAAGACATTTGATGTGTTTTGCCTTAGGGGCTTATTTGTTGAGACATGGATGTGTGTGTTGATATGTGTAGTGGTTTCTTTATCCTTAGTGGTGTGTGTGTGGTGTGAGTTTGGGAGGTGTCTGTTCTTTTGGTAGGCTTTTAGTGAGTAACTCCTCATATGTAGGTCTATATGCTGTGACCTTATTTTGTGTGAGAGATGAAGCATGTGTGCTGACAACCTGTTTGATGTCTAGTTTGTTTTTCGTGTGAGACTTGACTCCAATTGTACAGTGTATTTGCAGCTCTCACATAGGATGTTAGTTTGCTTTAGGAGCAAATGGTTGTCAGCATACATGAAGCAATTGCCTCAAGATGCCCATATCAATCAAGCTGCCAGGAGAAATGATGGGAAACTGCCCATCCATTGTGGTAGGATTTTTCTGAATGTAGTATTTGGGAAGGAAGTGTATTAGCTGGACATAGTCACAAATGGCAAAAATGAAGCAGCAATGTAATTAAATATAGTTAATAAAGTGCAGTGCTGGCTCAAAATACACTTATTTTTCATTTTCTTCAGTGGATGCCTTGAATTTCAGTGTAGATACACTCCAGACCTCTGGCTAAAGTTGCCAAATGTTGAGCAGCTCCAGTAAACCGAACACAGATCCATGTAAATGTGAGTTTTAACTCATTCCCTCCAGTAAAGCTCTTTTGTGTGTGTACCTTTAACTCCCAATGGGTGTGGTTTCAGCCTTTGAAAAATGACTTTATCACCTTAAAGTTCTAACAAATACTTATTTACAGAGGTCATATCAATACAATTGTGTTTGCCATCATATATGCTTCAAGATAAAATATTCTGATACCTTGTGTGTAGCATGCTTTTGGAATTATTAATGCAAATATGAACAGGCAATATTTGACGCCTAGAGGAGCAGTAGGCAGTAACTGCAGAAACACCTGTAGGCGTCACTCGGCTGTAGTGAGTTAATACAACTAGTAATGAGAAAGCCCCAAAATGAGCCTTTCTTCAGAAATTTTCCAACTCAGATGGGTCCTGAGCTACACCCTTCTGCCACAAGGGTGCAGAGGTGTCTGCTTAATGTAAGATGGCTGGTTTAAGTGCACAGTGATACCAAACCATCTAGATTCAGCAGGTCTGAATCTAGCCTAAGCTATATAAGGCAATGAAACAGAATTTCAAAGTGCACAGTAAAAAGCAGTCACAAACAACTAAAATGAAGTGGTAATTCAATTAAATACAGTTAATAAAATGCAGTGCTGGCTTAAAATATACTTATTTTTCAGGGTTTTTTTTTCCAGTGGATGCCTTGGATTACAGTGCAGATGCACTCCAGACCTCTGGCTAAAGTTATTGTGTCCCCATAAATATCAGTATTGCTGGACCAATTCATATGTGGGTACATAGTTTACATATACAGCCTTCATTTTATTTTCAGTAATTTTGTATCCCAAAAAGACTTGAAATGGCCACAAGATGTTCCACATTTTTGCAATGTCCTTTTCTGGTTTTGTCAGGTACAAAATAAAATTGTCTGCTAGTAAAGCCTATTTATCTTAATTTATCATACCAGTTATATCCCTGAATTGCTGAATCCTTCATTTTATTTTTCAATGGCTCTAAATGTAAAACAAAAAACTAAGAGGGAAAAAGTACAGCCCTAACTGGTTCCTCTATTCAGACACAACGTTCTAGTTGTTCTAAGACTGTGTAAAACAATGAATAGATTTTGGTAGAATGTTGTATTTGTACCAATTTAATTCAAATCGGATAAGCTTTATGCATGTTGAGTCAGTTTCTGGTGTTTTTATGTGTGTGTGTGTGTGTGTGTGTGTGTGTGTGTGTGTGTGTGTGTGTGTGTGTGTGTGTGTGTGTGTGCGTGTGTGTATTTTTATATTTTATTTTATTAACATTTGTTGTCCGGGAAAGTTCACTGGGTCAGAGACCCATTTTCAGTGGTGACCCGGGGAGAAAAGCTTTACAAGCATTAGAGAGAGACAATGTTTAAAATACAATTAAAAGTATTACAGGTATAACGGGCAGAAAAAAATTACATTTCTTAGGATTTACATTAAACTGAACTAGAAAATTCCTTACAATAGGTTGCAATGTTACATGAATAGAAAAAGCATGGACTATGAAACATTACTTTCTTTGATAAGATTATTGTATCCTGTATAGTAGGAATACAGTAGTTAATGTGAAGGCGGGGTTTTCAAAGTTTTGTCATCTTAGTGTTTGGTGAAATGTACTGTTTAAGGTGGTTTGCTCCTGAGGCAGGTGCAGGATGGATTGTTTAGATAGTGTGTTTTTAGAGCTACTTTAAAGGTTTTTGGATGGTCAGTTTGGGTTATTTTCAGATGGAAGGTTATTCAATAGTCTGGCTATAGAATGGAAGAACAGACATTGTCCTGCTCTTTTACTGGGTTTAGTTGCAGTAAGCATCAGTTTACAGGAAGATCTTATTGTTCTTGTGGGGGTGTATGTTTGTTGGATTGCATTGAGGCAGGGCAGTAATTAGGTTTAGAAATTAGTTTGTGAGCTAAGGTTAGTTGGGTGTATTGTAGATGGTGGGAAAACTCTAGCCATTTTAGCTTGGTGATAGCATGGCAGTGATGAGAACACAGTGGTTTTTCGGAGGTGAATTTGGCTATTTTATTGTAACAGAATTGTTATTTATTACTAAGGGTTGTGTGCAGATTAGTAAAAATGGCACTACCATACAGAAGGGAGGGGATGAGGAGGGTATTGGCTAGTTTTATTTTGGTATATTCATCCAGGTAGAGCTTGTGGTGATATAGTTTGCCTAGTTTGAAGTGGGGTTTCTTTATTGCAGGATAGGATGTGTGGTTCGTATGCAAGTTTATTTATTGTTATACCTAGTAGTTTGGCTGTTTTCACTAGTTCTATTTCTGTGCTATCTTTAGCAAGGATTTTGAAGTCAATGTCAGGTGATTTTGTAGAGAAAAGTAAAAGTTTAGTTTTTGGGGGGTTCAGCATAAGTTATGCATCAATAAGCCATGATTCGATAGAAGTAAAGGCCTGTTGTGTAAATGTGAGGTGGTCTGAGAAATTGTTGGAGGTGGATATCAGTGTTGAATCATCGGCATATTGGATGAGATTCTGGATTGGGGGGCTTTGAGCAGGTCATCGATGAAAATATTTTTCAGTAGTGGACCTAAAATGGATCCTTGTGGTACTCCTATATTGTTAGGTTGGTAATAGGATTGTACATTTAGCCAGCTTAATGATTGTTCCCTGTTCTGTAAGTAAGAGGTAAGCCAGTTGAGGGATTTTTGGGGAGCAAACTAGTCTTGATAGTAGTTTACTACCTTACTATGTGACACTGTCAAATTGTTCCTTAGCTGCTAGGGTCTTAGTAGGTCTCCAAAGATTCCAGCCTGTCTTCCTTACTGCTATTTTTAGTCTCTTTGGTAATCCGGGGGCTGTTTTCACTTTGAGTTTTGTAGTACTGGCTGGAGTGTGGGCATTTAGGATTTTTAGGAAAGTATTATTGAAGTGGTTTACAGTTTTTTCTAGGGATAGTACTTTTAGTCTGTTCCAGTTATAGTGTTTTAGCTCAAGTTTGAATTTGTTAGAGTCGAAGCTGTTTGTGTTCCTGGTTGTTTGTAATAAGGGAGTAAAGTAGTTCTGGGTTTTGAATTTTAGTAGAAAGGTGGATGGTCACTGAGGGTGTCACAAAGGACACCTGCTTGGTAAGAGGTGTCAGACTTATTTAATAAGATCCAGTGTAGGAGGTTTTCTTTAATTCTTGAATTTCCTAGTCTAGTGTTTGATTGGATGACTTGAGAGAAACTGTAAAGGTTGATATGGTTAGTGGGTTTTTTGGCTGAACATGTGTCCCACTTGATATTAAAATCGCCAAGGATGATAGTTTCCTGGGGCAAGTTTTGACTTGTCCATTGTAAGAAGGCTTCTAGGGTAGGAATATTGTTACCTGGTGGTATGTAGCAGGTGATAATATAGATTGATTTTTTTTGTCACTAAGTTTGAGTTTAGCTAGGAGGAGTTCAGTATTATTAAAGGATGGGATTTGAAGATTAATAGTGGTTATAAAGAAGTTATGTACTCACCATAACGTTCCATCTGAGTAGGTACTTCATTTGTCTGCAACCTGTGGGTATCGGATCCGACTTCGAATCCGAACCGGCAGCTTACCAAGCTCCAAGATCCGAGCTCCTAGCTCCTCCACCCTACCCATGATCCCCTGCTACCAACCACATTACCTCAGATCGTTTTTTTTACCTTACCAACCTGGAAACATGAAAATCAACTGCAAAGGTGATCAGAAAAATCCCGAAAGGTTCGGGGGATGGCAGGGGGGGGTCGGTTGCAGACAAATGAAGTACCTACTCAGATGGAACGTTATGGTGAGTACATAACTTCTTTATCTGAAGTAGTTACTTCATTTGCTCTGCAACCTGTGGGACAGAGTCCCCAGCTACCTTATAAGAACCTGGGTGGTCCTTACGGAAGGATATTCCGAAGCACCACGGAACCAAAAGAAGCCCTACTTCTTGAAATCACATCTAATTTATAATGAGAAATGAACGTATGAGAAGAGGACCAAGTAGCTGCTGAACATATGTCGTCCACTGGAACCCTAGACCAGAAGGCTGTTGAGGTGGCCACAGATCTTGTAGAATGAGCATGGATACTAACCGGGGCTGGTTTGCCAGACGATATATACCCCTGAATAATACACTGACGAATCCAATTTGCTACAGTGACTTTGGAAATGGCTTTACCCATGGCTGATTTTGCATACGAGACAAATAACTGGTCCGACTTGCAAAACTCTCTAGTCCTATGCAAGTAGAAATGCAGCTGTCTGTGTACATCCAATTTGTGTAATGTGTATTCTCCCTTGTTCTGAAATGTGGGAAAAAACACTGGTAGATTTATCGATTGATTTATATTTGCTTCTGAAGCAACCTTAGGCAAGAAAGACGGGTTAGTCCTGAGGGACACTCTATCTTTGTGAAAGATAAGGTAAGGAGGCTTCATACACAAGGCTTGTAATTCTGAAACCCTTTTGGCCGAAGTAATAGCCACTAAGAAGGCTGTTTTCCATGGCAAGAACTTCAACGGAATTGAGGCCGCAGGTTCGAACGGTGGACTCGTTAAGGCTTGCAAGACTAGAGTGAGGTCCCATGGGGGAACCACAGACTTTATCAGTGGATTTAAAAGTAAGATGCCTCGTAAGAAGGTTTTGCACAACTTTGTAGATGCTAAGAAACCTATGCCATCACCCACATGAAAATGGGACATGGCCGCCAATTGCACCTTAACCGTAGAAGCACTTGCTCCCTGTCAAAAGATTAACGAGAGGACGTCCAGGATGGTCGGGATAGGGACAGTAAATGGGTCCAAGCCCTTATCTTCAGCCCAAATGGAAAAACGTTTCCATTTACTGTTGTAAAGTTTTCTGGTAGATGGCTTATGAGCCGCAACCAGAATGGCCTTAACGAGAGATGAGATACCGGGAGTCATAGCCATTAATGGAACTGGATCAGCCAAGCCACAAGCTTGAGGTTGACCAGGTTTGGTGTTGGGCAATCCGCGGGATGAGAAATCAGTTCTGGACTGGGATCCAGAATCCACGGAGGAGCCACACTGTGAGACCGCAGAAAGGGGAACCAGATCTGCCGAGGCCAGAATGGGGCTATGAGGATAACTCTGCTCCCCAATCGACAGGCTTTCTGAATGAACTTCATAATGAGAGGAAGGGGAGGATAAGCATAAAGGAGCCCGGAAGGCCAAGCATGGGCCAGAGCGTCTCTGGGGGTTTCCCCTCTGGGGGGAATTATTGCGAAGTACTCGCTGCATTTTGTGTTTAAAGGAGAAGCAAAAAGATTGCAGTGAGGCTGACCCCATTTGTGGAAGATCTGTTTCACAACAGATGGATTCAGAGACCACTCATACGGAGTGAGAAGCACCCAACTTAGCTTGTCCGCTAATATGTTGGATCGTCCCGGGATGTGCATTGCTACCAGAAAACGGTTGGTGGAGATCGCCCATTCCCAAACTCTCATGGCCTCTCGACACAGGGGGTAGGATCTGGTTCCTCCCTGTTTGTTTATATACCAGACTACAGACATGTTGTCTGTCTGGATTGCAATAGTCCCCAGGGGAAGAAGGTCGTGGAGAGCTTGCAACTCCAAAAGCACCGCCCTCATCTCTAGGACATTGATATACAATGCGGTCTCTAGGGGAGTCCACGTGCCTTGAACGGATCTGCCTGAACAATGCCCTCCCCACCCGAGGTGAGAAGCGTCCATGGTAAATGTGGCTTCGACCGGGGGGATCACAAAGGGCCTCCCTTCTCTGAGTTCTCGCGCCTGCAACCACCAAAGAAGGGAGTCCCTGCAAACTCTGCTCAGCGGTATGGGCGTGTTCAACGGGTGGAGCAAGAGGGACCATTGGACTTGAAGGGTCCATTGCAATATTCGCATTCGCAGGCGGACATGGAGGGAAAGGCCGATCGCTGCTGCCATAGACCCTAGTGCCCTCAGGACTAACTCCGCTGGAGGAGAGGGATTCCTGAGAAGGGCTAACACCTGATAAGACAAGCTGTTCAGTCTGACTGATGTTAGAGTAGCTTGAGAGATTCAAGTATCCAACCTGGCCCCTATGAATTCCAGGGCTTGAGTGGGGCACAGGCAGGACTTCTGCAGGTTTACTGAAATGCCTAGGTTGTGGGCTAGAGTCAGTGCGTAATCTCTCGCTACAGAGAGCTGATGCCTGTTGGTCGCGGTAAGGAGCCAGTCGTCTAGGTACGGGAAGACCTGAATGCCCTGAAGTATCAGGTGGGCAGCAATTACCACCATGACTTTGGTGAACACTCTGGGGGCTGAAGTGAGGCCGAATGGAAGAACCCTGAATTGATAATGACTGGCTCCGAGCCGGAAGCGGAGAAACCTCCTGGATCGTCTGTCCATTAAGATGTGGTAGTACCCATCCTTGAGGTCTATGGAGCACATCCAGTCGTTCTCCCGCAGAAGGGGGAGGATAGATTGAAGAGTGACCATCCGGAACTTTTCCTTGGGTATAAACAGGTTCAGAGCGGAAAGGTCTAAGATGGGTCTGAGGTCCCTCATTTTCTTTGGCACCAAAAAGAACCTTGAGTAATAACCCAATCCGGACTGATCTGGGGGGAAGGGCTGGATGGCTCTTTTTCTTAGCAGCTTCAAAATCTCTGAAGCTGCCGCCTCCCTCTGATCGGGTGGGACATCGGGGAGGTGTCTGGTTTTGGGGGGAAGATTTAGGAAAGGAATGAAGTAACCACTGGAAATGATACGGAGCACCCATCGATCCGTTGTAAGGGACTCCCAGTTTGACAGGTGCTCCATCAACCGCCCCCCGACTGCCTCCTGAGAGGGACAGTCGGGCAAGCCCTCAGGGCTGTTGCACGGGTCTGTCCGAGAAAGGTTGTCTAGACCCAAAATTACACGGCCCCCCCTCTGCCTCTGGGCCGGCGTCCACCTTGTCCTCCTCTGCCTCTAGAGGACGAGTGGTCCGCAGCTGGATGGGATTGCTGAGACTTGCGGAACCACAGCTTCTTTTGTCCCCTCTGATTCCTGGAGAAGGATCTTTGGGGACTATAGAAGCGGACTCCGATGGCAGACAGCGTCTTCCCGTCCTTTTCGCTTTAGACCAGCATATCGCGAACGGTCTTGCCGAAAAGAGCAGAACCGTCAAAGGGGGCGTTCGCGAAGGATGCCTTGAAGGGATCCACAAAGTCGCAAAGATGGAGTCAGGCGTGACGTCGTAAGACGACCCCTGTTCCGCTGGCTCTAGCGGCTCCCTCCGAAGCATGAGAGAGAAGCCGCATAGACGTACTGGAGATGGATTTCAGAGTGGCCATTCGTGTCGTAAACACATTCCTGTCTCCAACCGACATGGACTCTGGGGGGGTTGCAGCGTATTCCTTGATCAAGTCTCGCTGTAGCCTGATGGTATGTGCCATATAGTTCAGCGCTCTTATAGAAA
The DNA here is from genome assembly GCF_019279795.1 of Protopterus annectens. Lineage (NCBI taxonomy): Eukaryota > Metazoa > Chordata > Ceratodontiformes > Protopteridae > Protopterus > Protopterus annectens. The sequence goes on from NC_056748.1 coordinate 1,115,399,482, forward strand.
AGGTCACTGAAGCAAACATCCGCTTCCCAATCTGGTCCAACGCTCGAGGTTCTTTTTCTGGCGGGTGGACCAGAGAACTCTCCTGAGCGAGTTCTTTCTTGGTGGCTGCCGCCACCAACATGGCATCAACAGGGGATCCTTTGGCCCATGATTGCCTATCTTTGGGGGGGCTTAGTATTTTGTTGGGACGCCTAGGTATTGGCTCCACGGTGTCGGGATCCTTCCACGCCCTGGTGGTAATTAAGTCCACCAAGGGGTCGGCCGGAGGGGACACCCAGGAAGTAGATAGGCCTGCCTCAAATGCCTCCAGGAACACGGATTCATCAAGGGAAGGTTTTTGGGCAGACCACCCCCCTCTAATACGCAACATTTCCATGATGTCTCCAAAGGAGACATCTTCAGGGGGTGACCTTGGGGAACCCTCCCTATCATCTAAGTCCGTGTCGGTGGTAACAGACTCGGGGGAGTCCAGGTGCCTCCTTTTACACCGACGTTTCCGAGGAACCTCCTCGGTGGGGCTATCCGAAGAGGGCTCATCCACGGGTTGTTGTTCCTCAACAGGAACTAGCTGGAGGGCTTGGGCAGGCTGTCCCGATGGTCGGATGATGGAAGACAGACCCTCATACAGTGGGGGTACGGGTGGATCCAAAGCCTGAACTGGGGATCTGGAGGATCTCGACAGTACCCTCTCCACTACCTCAAAAGCCGAAGGAGAATCACCCTCGCCAGCCTCTGAGAGCAATCTCCTTGGCTCCGAGGAAGGGATCGGGGTCGGAGCTGAAGCAGTCGGCACCGAGAGAGAGGTGCGCTCCGAAGCCAACAGCTCCGAAGATACAACAACTCCCTCGGATCCGATGCTCAGCCCTCGGCCCCGAGAGCTCGGATCTGACAAGCTCGAGGGCATAGTCGGTGTCGAAGAGACCAGCGCTATCGGCGCCGACAATTCCCTGGGTCCGAATGGGCATGGATCCGATGACTCCAAGATCCAAAAACGAGTCGGAGAAGGAGTGATCGGGGCAAACATGGAGGCCGCGCTCCCCCCCAGAGGGGGGGAAGCAAGAGCACCCCCATCTGCATTTGGGTCTGTAAGAACCAACGCATCATCCGATCCATATCTGCTTCGGAGATGCTTTTGGTTGACCTGGAAGAGGTAGTCGAGGCGGGCCGGGAGGGCTGCCTCGATGACCTCGAGGGAGACCGATCTTCCTCCTCTGGCTCTGGCAAGAAGCTAGGTGAACGGAGACGAGAGGAGAAGGATCCGGAGACCCCCGAAGGAGACTTAGTTATTTTTGCTGGCGGAGCCCGCCTTTTATGGGATCTATGTCCCTCCTTATCCTTGTGCCTCTTCTCCTTAGTTGAGGAGGCACTAGTTTCCCCAGAGCTCAAACCCAAAGTGGGAGGTTGAGTCCTAGGTTGAGCTGAGGGAACAGAGGGCGCCGAGGCCGCTGAGGCAGCCAGAGCCCGAACGGGAGAGGAAGAAGAAGCTGACTCCTGGGGGAGCTTTCCCGCCAGGATCAGCTTGTTTTTCCTATCCTGAAGTGCCCAGGGGTTAAAGGCCGCACAGATCTGGCAGGCCTCTGAGAGATGGGCTGCCCCCAGGCACAAAATGCACTGAGTGTGGCCATCAGCTGGGGAAAGCTTGTGGCCACACTCAGTACATTTGGAAAAAATGGCCTTAGGCCCTTCCGCCATGTTAAAGCACTCACACACACACCCAAATGCTAAGGGGGGAGGGGGGGTGACAAAGAAAAACTAATTAACTGTACCAGAAAAATTAAAACTAACACTAAAAAGGGGTAGGTTTACTACCACACACACATGATTTTGAAACTTTTTTGGTGAAATTAAGATAGAAACGATCTCACCCAGCCAGGAGCTCTTCAAAGGGAAAGCTTCTTCAGCCGCGGAAAAAAACGATCTGAGGTAATGTGGTTGGTAGCAGGGGATTATGGGTAGGGGGAGGAGCTAGGAGCTTGGATCTTGGAGCTTGGTAAGCTGCCGGTTCAGATCCGAAGTCGGATCCGATACCCACAGGTTGCAGAGCAATGAAGTAACTACTTCAGATGTTTAGGTTATTTTTATAATGTAATGCTACCCCACCCCTTTTTTAGACTGTCTGTCAAAGTGCAGGATATTGTATCCACTAGGGAGGAACTCATTGTCAGTTTATGGGCTTTAACCAGGTTTCAGTAAGACACAGTATGTCAGGGGAATAGGTGGATAGCAATGCATGCAGTAAATGTACCTTATTGTTAATGCTCTGAATATTTCAGCTCAAGAGTAATAGGCTGTGTTTTGGTCTAGTAATGGATAGTTGGTTGGAAGAGAGGGATGAGTTAACTGTGGTAGTCTGTATTGAGTTAGGCCCTGGATTTGGGTGTATGTCGCCTGCCAGGATCAGCTGATGGCTTATGTGGTGTAAGAGTTTTGTGAGTTTAGTTAGGATGGTAATATGTTTGCTTGTAGTTGGTGTCCTAGGAGTAGTTGAGAGGAGTCTAAGTTAGGTGCTATAGTAATGTGATAGTATAGACTTGGGGATATGTGTAGGCTATTGTGAGGACTGTGAGGATTATAAGTGGAGGTATGTCTTGTTGGGGCTGCATAGGTAGTAGTAAATGTGGTAAAGTAGGAGGTGTGGTATTGTGTTAAAAGTTAGGATAAGAAGGATAGCTGTATTACTTGTGAGGATAGTGGTAAACTTGTTATCCTATGAGGGTTTCATATTTGTAGGCGGGGTTATGGGGATGGGGTTAGGTGTGGGATAGGCTAGAGGAGGGTTTGTGGTGAGGGATATTCTAATTTGTGATTGGTTGAACTATTGATGGGAGAAGACAGGTATAAGACTAGAGATAGTGGGGGTGCATGGGAAATAGGGGCAGGGTAGGGGAGACGAGTGAGCCCAAGCATTAGCAAGGGCAAATGGAGTGGGGCTGCACTGAGGTGCACAGGTGAAGAGCGTCAACAAACAATTAGTAAAACACTTAAGTGGCATGCACACTTACTCAGGGAGCAGAGGAAATTCCCTTCATAAGGATGAAAAGGCTGTTTGAAAATGGCGCCAGTTGTTGAGGGAAAATAAGTAACTTCAGATAGGAAGTTGATCACAGGGGAGGGGCAGATGCAGTCCAAATAGAAGGCAGAGAATGAAGGGAAATGTAGTCAAATACAGTAGCAATGGGACACAGACTGTAAAGGAAAGGGGAAAGAGAGGTTGAGTGAACAGAAATGATCCCTTGGAACCTTGAGGCAGTCTACCAGACCACAGTAGAAACAATCAGTTAGCAATGTGTGCCTCAAGGCAGTGGAGCAGTTAAGAGTAGGCAGTCCTTTGAGGTAAGAAACATATGCAGGTAACAGCAAACTGCCACTTGTTGGTTTATTAGTTCTGCACAATTTTACAGCTCTTGGTATTAGCAGTTGCTAAGAATAAATAAATAAATGAAGACAAAAAACTATACTATAATAACTTTCAGAATAATAGTAAACACAACACTAAAAAATTCTGGGCCGCCATTAAAGAAATCTTGCATCCTGGCATTAAATTCAATCCTAACCCCCTCTCTTAATAACTCATCACTTGAAACCACAATAAAATCCAACTCCTATTTCATAGATAGAACAGCATCTCAAACAAAGGATTCCCAAACTTCTACTCCTAACCCTACCACGTACCACCAGATCCACTTTCAGATTCAAACCTGTGCCCACATCCTATACAAAACAACTCTTAACGCATTCACTCCAATGGAGCTTAGGAAGTTTGCACTGAAACTTCCAATGGGCGGAGCCTAAGCCTTTTGGCAGAATCAAATTATGTCCTCACATTTCAAACAAATGTTTATATCTCTGGAACCATAGGGGTTATGAAAGAAGTGTAAATGGCAAACTGTTCAGCACAAACTGTTTTTATAGTGGTAGTATTATTTGGGTTCTAGGTCTTAAACTAAATTTTATAAGTCACAGTAAACACAGTAACTATTACATTTGTAATATTTTGTAAACTTACAATATCTCAGCAACCACTCAAGTTACACACATACTGGTAGCAGCATGTTATTCATCTAGCTGAGAGTTTTCATATAAGGCTAAAGGTTTCTGTTTGTGTTAGTTGCTCAGATATTTAAAAAATGTGAAAATTATATCTATAAAATTAATATCATAAAAACAACAGTTAATATCTATTTACCTGTACTAGATAGAGGTCAAATATTAATGCAGTTGAGCTTGCCATTGTGTAAGGTTTAAGATGATTTTTTTTAAAACCTTGTACATACCATGGTTTTGGAATTCTTAATACAAATATGAACAAGCAATATTTGACACCTAGAGGCATCAGTAGGAGTTAACTGCAGATGCACCTGGAGGAATCACTTGGATGTAATGAGTTAAACAAACTCAAACCATGTTCTGCTTCCACTGAAGATCTTTCAAGTGAAATATCATAAAACAGCAGCTGATAGCATTGCCTACTTTGTCCCGATCCTTATAAATAGGTCAGTCCAGGAATCCCATTTTCCATCTCTCTGAAAAAGGTAACACGTTATCCTTTTGCATAAAAGGAGAAAATTCAACAGACATTGATAACTTTAGACCTATAGCAATCGTTCACCCTCTATAAAATATTAAAAATGTATTCAGAAACAATTGCTGCACTATCTCCTACAGGAGGAACTCCTATCCCCTACACAACATGGCTTCTATCCTTCCCATAGTGCTAACACTGCACTTCTAACCTACATAAATACTGTCAATAAAGCTAGAGATAATGACAAACTAGTCTCCTCCTTATTTCAAGGCTTCGCTAAAGCCTTGGACACAGTTTGTCACAGCAAACTTCTACTTCAAATGTCCTCATTAGGTCTCTCTCAATCCACCATTCTATTGTTCAAAAGCTACCTGTCAAATAGGTATCAGTCAGTAAAATGACAGTCCACCCTCTATCCATACCTCCCAGTCGCCACCAGTGTACCACAAGGTTCTATCCATGGTCCCCTCCTCTTTAACATTCTAACACCCTTCACACATCCATACAACAGGCCTCCATAATACAGTAAGCAGATAACTCCAGACTCATCTGCACATCTGACATGGCTCACCTCCAAAAATACTACTCAGGAAGCTTTATCAGCAATTTAAACATGGTTTAGTAACTCACTACCCATGCTCAACTGTACAAAAAAAAACCAACTACTTTTTCCCCAAATCCCTCTCCCATGAAAAACACCATTTAAAGTCCTCTCACTTGCTAATACACCATTAAAGTCACTTCTCACAGCAAAGTATTAGGGATGATAGTAATTGAGAATCTCAAATGCAAAATACATTTACAAAATTACATAAGAAAAACTCATCAAAAAACAGGGTTGCTTTATAGAGCCAAAAACATTCTCACCAACACAACTAAAGCTACACCTGCCAGTACTCATCTCCTCCCCGCTCTTCTTTATGGTACTCCCATCCTTCCTAAACTTCAGGCATCATAAAATACAAAAGCTGAACAATGCTACAACAAACTTGCTAAATTTGCAGCAAATATCTTCATGCTTATGACAGAAGTGGTGAACTTCATGACACCCATGCAGATGGACAATACAGTTACGACTACTGAATCCTACACAATTGCACTTTATAAGCACTTACATGAGTGCACGGATCGTGCTATCCCAAACAGAACCAAGATGCTCTCCTCCAAATAAAGGAGGCCAATCTGGTGGTCCCCTGCCATAAACAAACTGTACAATAGAAGGAAGAAACTGTTGCAAAAGAGAGTAAAATCCAATGAGTGGAGGAACTCCCTGGTCAGCCTCAGTAAGAAGCTGTGATCCCTGATAAAATCCTCCAAAGCTAGTTATGAAAACAAAATCGCCACTAATTCTAAAGACATCCACAAAGCATTCTATAGCTATGTCAGGAATCTCAATGGCAACACTCAGATCTGCTCTGAGTTAAAGCACAATGGCACTAAATATACAGACCTAACTGATATTGCCAACATCCTGGCAGATAGGTTCAGTGCTAACTTTACCCCCCTCTCACCCCCTAAAGAGCCCATCTCTGTACCAGAAGAATGCAAAGTTCCTGTAATCACGGCTGCACAGGTAAAAACCACACTCTCCAAATCCAAGAACACAGCATCCATGGGACCAGACAACATCCCAGGCTGCGTTCTACATTAACTACAGAATGAACTGGCACCCCACCTAAGTACCATGTTCAATCATAGCCTCACCTCAGGCTTTGTACCTGCTGAATGGCGGACAGCAGCGGTTATCCCATTCCACAAGGGGGGAGCCACCACGGACCCCGGGAACTACTGCCCCATTAGCCTGACGAGCCTGGTCTGCAAGGCCATGGAACATATCATCATGGAACTTATAAACAAAGATATTTGTAATCTCCAAACTCTGGACCCCCCCAGTTCGGGTTTGTAAAAGGCAGATCATGTCTCCTAAACGTGATAGACTTCTTTGAAGCAGTCAGCAAAGCTGTAGACAAGGGTAAGGTGGTTCACACAGCCTATCTAGATCTTGCCAAGGCTTTCAACACCATCCCCCACTCTGGAATTATAGATAAACTCACTAAACCAGGTATAAATCCTTATGTCACAAGATGGGTTGCCAACTGACTCACTGACAGAACCCACAGTGTGAAAGTAGCAGACTCCAAATCCGACTTGAGACCAGTGACAAGTGGAGTATCACAAGGTTCAGTCCTGGGTCCTCTCCTGTTTGGTATCTACTTCTCTGAAATACAAGCTAACACAGAAGGTCTTTGGCTAATGAAGTTCGCAGATGACTGCAAACTAGGAGCCATAGTCGAAACTCCTAATGATGTGGACATCCTACAAAAGGGCCTCACTGAGACAGATGCCTGGTGTCAAAGCCATGGCCTCAAGCTCAATGCCAAAAAGAGCATTGTCATCCCCTTTGGTAAAAACTCTGTACCCATGAACTACAACATAGGCGGTAGTATACTTCACACCGAAAGTTTGATAAGAGACCTTGGGACACAGTTGGACAGTAGTCTCTCTTTTAATAATCACATCGCCACAGTAGTCAGGAAATCCTTCTACGTGGCACACATCACAAGAGGCTTCTCATCCAGAAAAAAAGAGGTCATTGTTCCCCTCTACTCATCACTCATTAGACCCATTATAGAGTACAGCGCCCCCTTTTGGTATGTACCTCACAAGACATCTACAACAACTGGAAATACCTCACAAAGAGGATTACAGATGCCCTACACAGATGCCCTACACAGACTGTGTCAAAAAACTCCAGCTTTACTCTGTCGCATATTGCCTACTCAGAGGTGATCTCTGCCTAACATACAAAGCTATGTCAAACCCGGAGCTGTTGGACGTGCTCCACTTAAAGAAATCACAATCCCTCCAAGCTACACACTCTAGGGACCTAACGCTTGTCACCACAATAAACAGAACATGCCGGAGGGATAGATTCTTGTCCCAGAGACTTCCCATACTCTGGAATAAATTACCTGTCTATATCAAACAAAGCTCCTCATTAGCACTCTTCAAGAAAAATCTTGATGATTGGATGGGAAATAAGAAATTCACCCCGGGGATCACCTCTGTGGCTCTGCTTGACAGTGGCACAGGAAAATAATTTTCTTGGGTGGCAAAAGCCAGGGTACCTTTTTGGCTGGGCTTATATAGGCCCCAGGGCCAATAGCTTAGTGCCTACCTATGTACCTATATCCCTTTCAGAACCCATGCCACTGTACAGCAATAAAAAGACTAAATGTGTTAGAATTATCCCCATCAACTGACATATACACAACATCTTACCACCTATAAAATTATCTGAATTCCATCTGCTTGTCTGGCACTAAATAAAATTCTATACAACTATTTTCCCAGTAAATTACTATGAATCAATGACCAAAACTCCTGTCTATCCACAAACCTATCAAATCTGCTGGGCATTGACTGTACTCATACAATGTTGCTAATGCCTGGAACTGTTTATCTGTATCCATCAGGTCAATACCCTCTCTCCCATAGTGCAAAACCATTCTGAAAGGCTTCCTAGCAAAACGCTGTCTCTGTTCTTAACACCAGAATAACCTATACCCTTAAATGTGAGTAAATACGTATTCATACCTTACACCTCCTTACTCTCCCTTCTGCACTCACTACCTTACTTCTCTCAATTTCTTCCCCTGGCTTTCTCTCTAAATAAAAGATAAATTACAAAATAAATATAATATATTTATTTTATATAAATATTAGGTCCTAAAACCTCTACTACAACCTTATGCCGCTAACAGATCATTACCCTCCACCAATAAACATCATATTCAAATCAATGTCTCCAAAAATCAGGCAGGTGATTCCCTCTTCTCAAATCACATAGGAAAAACGTGGACTACACTACCAACAAATATTATTACCTCCACATTACCAGCTCAATTTAAAACTACTCTAAAAACTCAGCTTCTATCCAGGTGGTTGTGTCCCTGTTCTACCCCTGATTAATGCTGTCATAAATATCCCAGGCCTGTTACTATTTCAGCTTAACCAAAAGTCCTTTTACTTTCTCTGCTTTCATTGACTATTCCTACCATCTACATTATCTATACTTTCCTCTCTATCTTATTCCTAAGACTAATCAAGCAATACTTCATCTTGATTTTTATTGTTACTTGAGTATTGTACTACTGTTATTTTTTTCTGTATTTATTGTATTTTTTTCTATGTGGAGCTTTTCTCCCTGGGCCTCTGCTGAAAAAGGACATGTCTCCAGTCAGATTATCCCTGTAAACAAATGAAAAATAAATAAATATATCATAAGCCTGCTTTTCTCTCTGTTTGTATTGCATTTCCTATTGGTATTATACTAACTTACCGTTAATTTCTCTATAAACTGGCTAAGATTTCTCTATTAAACATCATTGTCATATAACTTGTATCTATTCTTTCCAATTTTATCATATTATGTCTAAGTTTGTATAATTATTTAAACTGTAGTTGTTTTTTGTATTATTTCAACACACTGTAATATTATTGTTCTTAAAATGTTTGGCAATACATTGGAGCTTTTCTCCTTGGACCTCAGCTGAAAATGGACTCCTACTCAGTTGGACTTTTGTTGAAATCAAATGTCAATAAATAAATTTCTCAGAGAGGAACCCACCCACTTTAACTTTTACCTCTGATTCCTTATATATCCTTCTAATTAACCTCATTATTGTATCAGGGAATGCAAAGGCTTCCATTGCCCTACTCATAAAATCCCAGCTTACTCTATTGAATGCTTTCACTGCATCAAGTCCTACCAACAACGGCAATATTTTCTTACACTCTGCTTCCATCTGGATCTATTAATGTTGTCATATGTTTGCCTCCATCTAGAAAACCATACTGAACCATATCTACAGAATTTGGCAACCCTTTTGTAATTATTTTAGCTATTATAAACACTTTATAGTCATGGTTTAAAATTGAAATGGAACTATTAGAAGCTGGATCTGATGAGTTCTTACTGTCCTTAAGTAATGTAGCCACCACAGCTGTCTTTCAGGATGCTGGTGTTTCCCTCTTTTTTAAAATACTGTTAATCAAAACCTTCCAGATCTTACTTTTTCCATCCTAGCTTCCAAATTTCCACAATAATGCTATCTATTCTTGGAGACTTTCCTGCAGATTGATGTACGTCATCATTTTATCTCATATGCTCCTGTCTTAAGTGTTAATTGTTGAGCCTTATTTATGTATAACCTTGGCATGCTTAAGTCTTTCATAAATATTTCCTTTTGTGCTCTTTCTTGATTTCCACATTTCTCTGCTTTATACAAATGTTCATAAAATTTCCAAAATATTTCTAATACCTCTACATTATCTCTGGTTATTTTTCTTGTTATAGGCTCACTAAGTTTGACAACAACCCTTTCTACTTTCTTTTCCCTACGTCATTGTGCTCTGGAGCTATTGTCAAAACAGTTACTTAACAGCAATCTTTCTAAACTTATGTTATTCAGATATTCTCTTATTTTCTATTTAGTACTCTGCAGCTGAGCCTGTTCTTGTTCTGTGAATTCCTCCTCCTTTGACAATACTTTAACTGTTGTCAGCTCCTCTAAATAATTTATGTTACTTTTTAACCATATCTCTTTTTCTTTTATTTCTACCTTATTTTTAAACTCCACCTTCATTTTATCCCACTTACTAGCTATAACTTATGTAAATTTTTGCAGCTTCCTGAATAACTCGTGAATAATTTTCATTACCATTAATTAAATTCCTCTCTTTTTAACAGGTAGGTAGGAAAGCACCAGTATCTAATTTTTACTTCATTACCCTGCATTTGTATCCTAGTTGTTATTGGTGCATGATCTGTAATAGTTATTAGATGTATGTCAGAGCTTTCAATAAATGCACATGTATATAGGCTGATCTTTTATACAGTTGTTTCTTGTCATCTTCATTTGAAACTAGGTCACATTTTACAAGATTTTTAACAACACGTACACCCCCAGAACACTCCATAGCATATTAACATAAAACAAACACACAAAACTATGTACATCTTCTAATAATGAAGTTCAGCCCTTCTCATAGGAAAAAATGTCCCATATCAGCAGCTGCACACACACAGGCATTACCTAACCTAAAACTAAGGTTGTCCATGCTAAGACACATGTTACAGCCTGTGCTCCTACTTAAACTAATTGTCTGCTCTTGTGTTGTCTTTATTCCTCTCTCAGATGTCAAAAACAGCTTGTGTGCTGTCAGAAAACATTAACTTCTATTGCTTGCCCCTGTAGTCAGCTTGTCTCCATTAAAGCATACGAACAAAATGTACAGCTATTCTCAGATGCAGACTTCTCAACACACACTGAACATTTATTTGCTAAAGGAAAACTTTTCATTACATTCAATGCTCTCTTATTTTCTTGCTTACACACAAAAAAATATTATTAGATTAAACTATTGAATCAGAAATACCTGACAGGGCAAAATCAACCTCTGTGAGGAAGAGTAAACCTGTCTGGTGGACATCTGCAATAAATAAACTATATGATAAGAGGAACAAATGACTGCCCAGGACCAAGAAGGAGCAGGTGCCCAATTGGAAGCAATCTCTCCTTACCCTGAACAAGCAAATAAGAGCACTAGTGAAATCCTCTAAAGCCAACTTCAAGTCCAAATTGGCCACATCTACTAGAGACAATCATAAGGCCTTCTTCACATATGTCTGAAATCTCAAAGGAAGCACCCAGATCAGTTCAGAGCTGATGGTCAAGGACACCACATACACAAATGCTGTAGATATAGCCAATCTACTGGCTGACAGATTCAATGAAAACGTCTCCTCTCTGTACCCTATCATAAAATCAGGATATCCACAGTACCTGTCCCTACCCCTTATCTCTAGGGACGAGGTCATCACTGCCTTCTTAAAGGCAAAAAATACAGCCTCCTTGGGACCCGATAACATCGCTGGCTGCATCCTACATAAACTCAGGCATGAACATGCAGCAAGATCAGCCACCCTATTCAACCAAAGCCTGAGTACCGGCTTTGTCCCAGTCGAATGGAGGACAGCCACTGTCATCCCTTCACACAAAGGTGGAGCATCCACCGAGCCTTTGACACTATTCTCTATTTGGGCATAGTAGATAAACTCTCTCAACTAGGCATCAATCTATATGTTACCAGAAAGGTAGCAAACTGGCTCACTGATAAGATCCACCTAATCAAAATAGGGGAAGCCACCTCAAGCAGTTGACTTGTAATGAGCAGTGTACTCCAGGGATCGGTCTTGGGGCCTCTGTTATTCGGGATATACTTGTCTGAGGTACAGGCCAAAACCAGTGGACTATGGCTGACCAGGTTTGCAGATGACTGCAAGTTGGGTAGAGTCATCAATTCCCCAAGTGATGTGGATGTCCTCCAAGAGGGTCTCACCCAAACAAATGACTGGTGCCAGAAACATGGCCTCAAGCTGAATGCCAAAAAATGTATCATCATCCCCTTTGGGGAGAATGACATCCGCACATATTATCACATTAATAACAATGTCCTAAGTACACAATCAGTAGTTAGGTATTTGGGTACACAGGTTAATAGCAACCTGACTTTTGACTACCATGTCACTTCCATTGTACAGAAAGCTTTCTACATGGCCCACCTCATAAGTAAGGGTATCTCATCCAGGGACAAAGAGGTCATAACATCCCTGTATTCTTCCGTTATAAGGCCAATTATTGAGTACAATGCAGCAGCTGGAAAGACCACAGAGGTTCCTCACCATGAGAATCCAGGGCCTCAAACATCTACCCTACACTGATTGGCTAAAAGCCTATCCCTCTACTCAGTTTCATACAGACTCCTCAGAGGTGACCTCTGTTTTGCATTTAAAGCAATCTCAGACCCCGCCTTGATGGGACTGCTGCATATTCTCAAGTCAAGCTCCACTCGAGCAACCCATACGCACAACCTCAATCTGGTCTGTGATATCAATAGGACTTGTTGGCAGGACAGATTTGTGTCCTAGAGACTCCCCCATCTGTGGAACAGACTCCCTTTCCATGTCAAGCAGAGCACCTCATTACTCCTTTTTAAGCACAACCTGGATAACTGAATGGAAAACAGAAAATACACCCCTAGGATTCCACCTGTGTCCCAGCTGGATAGGGGCTTTGGGTGCTGACTTGTCTAAACCTGGATTAAACTCTTGGCTAGGCTTATACAGGGGCCTCAGGGCCAATAGCTTAGTTCCTATGATCCTATGAAACCAAGAGCCTTAATGCAAATATTCAGCTAAGTTGGGCATTAATCCCTATGTCACCCAATGGGTTGCTAAATGGCTTCCCATTTGGTATGTACCTCTCAAGACATCTGCAACAACTGGAAAGGCCTCAGAAATACCTCACTAAAAATAAGAGAAAACATTTCAACTCTATATTATTATGTGTGCACATTTACACCCAATCCCCACCTCAACAACTCAAGGTTACAGCATATTAACTTTAAAATGTTTTTGTCCAGCCCTTCTTCCCTTTTTCCACTGTAATGCCTACATTTCTTAAAACTAAAAAAGAAGAAAAAGGTACTTGTTTACTTTAATATGTTTATCACATACAACGACTGAAAATGCTTTACTATATAACATGTAATTGATTTATGCAAAGACTGTTACGAACAAAACTAGTTTTACTTACCAGTTACTTTTTTCCCCATTTCTTATTAGGGTCCTTCCAAACATAAATGACACGGAGTGGGGTATATGTTTTTCAGTCCCCAAGTTTAACAAAGCCAACAAAAGTCCAATCTTTCCACTTTTTCTTGTAAATCCAAATTTCACAAACGTGATTAATGCATTTATTCACTAATTTCAGTGGTGCTGTTTTTCTCCCTGTTCATCTCCATCTCCCAACCACAGACTCTGGTTCAAGTCTAAGGTACTCCTGATTCTTTTCTGTCTCTCAAGGGTTCGATGGCGCAGTCTGCCTATGAGTTTTATGACAAGCGGGGTCCCCTTCTGATTGATGCTCATTTTTTTTTATTGGACAAATGTTTATATTTCCTCTATAGCCTGTTCTACATCAAAAAATGACTTTGGCTCTCCAGGAAAAAATATTCTGAATGGCTCCAGAAACAGTAGCTTGAATCTCACACCTACTCTCTGACATTTCCTGATTGCTTGGAGAAATTTGCTCTTCTCCTGCCTAATGTACAGTGAATTATCATTTTTGACACACTAAAGTCTCCAATTTTTAATACTTTGCCTTCTGCCACACTTTCTCAGGATCAGCTCTTTCTGCTGGTATGATTATACCTTTACTGATACAGGTCTTGGATATTTTCTCATTGCCAGGTTTAGAGCACACACACAATGTGCCATTCAGTTGCCAAACCCTGTGGTGGAATACCATTTCAGTTGTTTATTTGTGCTTTCATAAAATTAGCACAGTCTGTTCCTTCCAGTTTCTCTGATACAGCAGAAAATCTCAGATTTTCCCTCCATGTTCTGTCCTCTAATTCTAATATTTTTTGAAGCAGTTGTTTTTGAGAAGTCTCATACTCAGCAGGACTTTTCTTCATTTCAGCCTATGATTTTTTGCAGTGTTATCAGTTCATCTGAATAGCTATTTAAAGCTTCTTCCATTTTCCAGCCTATTCTTATTTGAGCTGATATACTCCTTCAGTGTTTTCATTTGTTTTAGTCAGCTCTAAGCACATTTGATTATTTTTTTTTCTCTAGATTACTGGAAGCCATGTCTTTTCCCCAAAGCTAGAGCTTGAACTGCTTTTTGCTGAACAGCTGTGGGATTCTTCCCAGCCAGAGTTTTTTCTTCACCTTTTCTAGTTGATTTTTTTTTCAGGCTAAGTTTCTTCTTTGCTGGCATTCAGGCAGTGTACTTTCTAGCCAGTAACTGAATTTACTCAAACTGGCAGAGTTATTGGCCATTATCTCTCAGCTTCTTTTTTCACACCGGGAGGCCAAAATTAAGCTGTTGATCAGTGTGCAGCCATTTTGGAAGTCTGACCATATGTTATTCTTATATTATCTGAGAAAGTTTTAACCATTTGTAGCTCTGCTTTCAGAGTAGATAAAATGTCCTTAAACAAGTACATTTTTGTAATCGTACAACAGCAATGGTGACAAAAATACCACCCTAGAATATTCACCTTTGAATTTTTATCCCTATTGGGATAGTAATTTGCTTTTTGTCATAGCTTAGCTGCAACGTGGTTTGTCAGTTTCTCATAGTCACTGTGATGAAATTGATCAATGTAGGCTGTTTTGTCACTTTTTCATAGTCACTGTAATGTAATTGATCGGTGTAGGCTGTTTTGTCACTTTTTCATAGTCACTGTAATGTAATTGATCAGTGTAGCCTGTTTTGTCACTTTTTCATAGTCACTGTAATGCAATTGATCGGTGTAGGCTGTTTTGTCACTTTTTCATAGTCACTGTAATGTAATTGATCAGTGTAGCCTGTTTTGTCACTTTTTAATAGTCACTGTAATGCAATTGATCGATTGTCTGGCTACTTGTGTAGGCTGGTTTGTCACTTTTTCGTAGTCACTGTAATGTAATTGATCAATGTAGGCTGTTTTGTCACTTTTTCATAATCACTGTAATGTAATTGATCAATGTAGGCTGTTTTTTCACTTTTTCATAGTCACTGTAATGTAATTGATCGATGTAGGTGTTTTGTCACTTTTTCATAGTCATCTTAAACATCTGTAAGCATTGCTTATCCATGAATATGGGATCCAGTTGACTGGTTTTTGCAACCTATCCATGCCATACTTACATTCTTCCCCATTTTATACATCTCTGTTATGGCTTTGTTTAATAACAGGTACACCTTTGTTCCACATGACCTTTTATCACCTTTTTGATTCTGTTGCCATGACTGACTTTTTTCTAGATGGCTAAAAACTCTGTATTAATTCCAGATTATATTTGTGTATAGTCAGAAGACAAGTTATTCATTTATAGTTATTAGTATGGCTTACAGGTTCACTTTTAAGGAGGAGAACCATTATTCCTGCTGTTAAGCAGGTTGTTGTGTGTTTGCGATGTACACATAAGTAATTCTTACTTAGGACTAAGTCTTTGTGTAGAGATGCTAATACCTTTAGCCAGAAGTTAGATATTGCATTGAAACCTATGAACTTCCATTTAGGAGCTTTTCTTAATTTTATCTTTGTTTCTCTGGCTGTTACTTCATCCCATTTCATATCCTCTACATTAGACTTCCTTGCCGTTTTTTTTAATTCTTCTATCAGATTGACATCTTTGTTATGTTGAACAGGGTCTTCATAAATACTTCTCCAAAATGTGTCTGTTTGTTCTTTTTTGGTGGTATTTCTGCATCAGAGTTGCCATTGTTTCCTGCACCTTCCCTTACTGTGCAACTTCAATTGGTTTTTCATACAAGCCTTCTACAGAAGACTGCAGACCTTTGCCCTGTGTCAAATCCTTTCAGCTGTATCTCACTCTGCCTACTGTTCCTCTATTTGAGGACCCACTGGTCCATCAATTTGTGATACTGCTTGTGCTGTAGTTTCTACACTAAATCCTTCACTTTCCAGATAATCTATAACTTCAGTTTGTATTTGTATAATTTCTCCACAGATAAGCTCCCCCACCCCATTTTCTTTTTTTTTTACATCCCCTCTTTGTGAACTATTAATTATTGTAAACTTTGCCACATATGGGCATCTTTGCCTCTCTTTCTTTAAAATGTCTTAGGAGTTGCTCTTTTTCAATAATTAGTTTGGATCCTGCATGCAAACTGCTTTGTCAGTAAAGCTATGTGCACCCTGAGATACCTACTAGGAAATAAACCGAGTGGAATAGCTGTAGGTCATCGCTGTCAAGATCTCCATTGCTTTTTTAAATGGGTTTAACTCATTTAACATAGCGAGAGGAGATCTTTCTCCATTGTTTAACAAAAGTTATAGTAATGGGAAAAGGCTGTGCGACTGGATCTTTTGACCAATCAGAATATTAATGGGGGGGGTCATTGTATAATGGGCTTTATACCTTATTTGTTTTATATGTTTATGTAGTTGCTAACTGCAGTTGAGGTCTGTTCTCTATAGACTATTTTTAGGATCATCACAGGGGAGAATACAAATACAAAAAGGGGGTATACAACAGTAATAAGAATATACAAAAGTGAATGCCCACTATAAAAAGTAAATATGCCGTGGTAAAAATTCTTAGTGTATGAGGAGTGGGCAAGACAGGGAGAAGTACAGATAACAGTGATGAAATATTAAGTAGCTGAAGAGAGAGAGAATGATTGAGTTAGTTAATTGAAAACTTTAAAATATAATATAGAAGTATAATGTAATATATTCGTATGCCTTAAAGTGCATTAGTCATATTCTCAGGGATTGTACATAACAAAGCAGTGGAGATGGAAATATTCAGCTTACCATATGGATTATAAAACTATATAGCTTCTAATGCAAAAAGCATGTTGGTTTTGTATTTTATTTTATTTATAAGAATAGTCTATAGAAATTTTTCTTGGGGCTAAAATCCACAAGCATGACATCAGGAAAGACTGAACTCACAATGCTCTCTATATAAACTAATGTATAGACTAGTGTATTTTGATGCTAAATGCATCAGCAGGAGTTTTTTTACTTCCTACAAAAGCAACTTACCAACTAAATCTCACAGGTGGAACACTTTACATTGAAAATTAGCAAGTGATAACATAGTAGTGAAACCACAGTAAAAAAAAAATCAAAGTAAATTTTGTCTTTCAGACCCACACACAGTGTGAGGTAAATGAAATTACACTGCTTCGATTCCAAGTGCACATATCGCATACAACTACAGAGAATAACAAGGACATATAACAGTAGCATAACATAAACATAAACTAAGCAAGACCGACAGGAAGTTGCCCTTCTAAGGACGTAAGGCATTTTTGATTAGCAGAATGCATT
Source organism: Protopterus annectens (assembly GCF_019279795.1). Classification (NCBI taxonomy): domain Eukaryota; kingdom Metazoa; phylum Chordata; order Ceratodontiformes; family Protopteridae; genus Protopterus; species Protopterus annectens. Next base: position 1,115,416,928 of record NC_056748.1, read on the forward strand.
CTTGTATATAAATCATTGCTCAAAACATACAATGACATCATTATATGGGTGTGATTCTACAGGAAAACTGACTAAACAGTGAAACTAAAATAAAAAAAATATACAACACTATATCTTCATTTTTTTTTTTTTTTGCAAAATCTCTTGTAGCTTTAGCATGAGGAGTAAAATTGGGAATTTAATTATAAAAAAATATACCTCAGAACATGACTGATCTACATTAAGGGCACTAAATCATGTTGTGTACTTACAGGTTGCTGCGCCATGTCCCTGAAGTATATGCATTTGTATTCTGTTTTCAAGCGAGCAGCAATTTTTCTTAAATATTTTGTGTTGAGTTAAAGATCTTGTGTTCCTCGGGACAGATTTCTATGCAGTCTTGCTGATTTTTTCACCTAGTTTGTTCTTAAACGGAAAGTCTACAAATATGGCATCATTGTCATTATATGGTCATGGTTCTACAGAAAAAAACTAAGTAAATAGTGAAAATAAAAAAAAGCATATCTTCATTTTCTACAAAACCACTTCTAGTTTTAACATGAGCATTATAATTGGGAAATAGATTGACTGTAAAACAAAGATACCTGAGAACATGACCTATACACATTAAAGCCACTAACCATTGGGTTGCTACCCCACACCCTGAATCATGCGCATTTTTATTTTGTTTTCAAGCAAGCAGCAACTTTTGTGCTTAAATATTTTGAGGTCACTTAAAGATCGTAAGTCCCCTGGGGGGTGGTGGTTGTTCAGACCTGCTGATTCTTTTTACCTAGTTTGCTCTTGACTAGAAAATGTACTAATGTGGCAGAATTGTTTTTAGATAACTTTACTGAATGCATATTGTCCTTAGAGTAATTTGCTGGCCAGCTGAGGCCATATATATTTAATAGTAGTTTAATTGTGATTGAGATAAGTTTAAGAATTGCCCTGGCCATGGTAGTTAACCTGTAATGTAAAACAATGAAGTTCCATGGTGTCTGAGAGAGTTATGAAATGATGCATCTCCATAATAGTGGATTTTAGAGTGGGTGTTATTAGAAACTGAATGCAAAGGGATTGTGGGGAAATTGCAGTGCACCTTGGAAATTAATATATTAATCCTCCTGACTATCTAGTTTTGAGCATTAGTAGTTGTGAGAATTTGTATGCCTGATTTAGCTGCTAAAGTGATTTATTTACTGTGTTGTCAATATGAGGTTTGAATGCAAGTTGTTGATTGACTGATTCCTAAATAGCATTTGGTAAGTACTTGTTGCCACAATTAAACACGTAGGGTCTATTATTTTGAGGATTTGAGTCCTAGTGAAGTTCATATATGTTGCAGATAATATTGTAGAGGATTTGATACCATTTATCCCTAGGTTGTTATGAAGAAGTAAATTACTGAGTGAAATTAAATTATTTTGTAATTTGTCCTGTAACATGATACTTGAAGGGTATATGTCAAGGACTATAATATCATCTGCATATAGTCTACATTTCATATTTGGCATACTTGAAGGGTATATGACAAGGACTATAATATCATCTGCATATAGTGTACATTTCATATTTGGCAGATCGGTTGGCAAGCTACTTATAAATAAGAGAAATAGTAATGTCTTGGATAAATCCCTGAGGGACCTCTTGCCTGAAGAGCTCATCTACTTAGGAATGAATTCCCTGAAAAAACAGTGATGATTCTTCCTGAGAGAAATGTTGTGAACCATATATCTGTTGAATCTCGCTGTGTTGGAGTAAATAAACATATATGAATGTTAAGAAACAAAAATTATATATTTCTTTATTAGCATTTGATTACAGTGAAAGTCCGACTGGGTAGGTACCCATTTTCAGCAGAGGCCCTGGGAGAAAAGCTCCAAAGTATTACAAAAAACATTTTAAGAACAATAATTGTACAATCTTCAAAACTAATACAATAAAAAATCTACATTTTAGACAATTATACTAAAAGTGGCTCATTGGTCTAGGGGTATGATTCTTGCTTAGGGTGAGAGAGGTCCTGGGTTCAAATCCCGGACGAGCCCAATGTGCTTTTGGGGTGGGAGGATGACATAATGGTTAAGGTGTTTACCTTAAAGACACAAGGTGCAGGGTTTGATTTTCGCATGGGGTAACTGGCTAGGCTTCAAATGGCACAAAAGGGCAGTTAACCTAGTACTAATCTATGAACCTATAAACATAATGTCAAAACATCGGTTAAGAATCGATACAACATATAAAACAATACTTTAATATTTACAAAAACTTTAGCCAGTTTATAGAAATTAAAGGAAAGTCAGTACAATACAATTTTCCTAACTGAATGGAATTGCAATAGGAAGTGGTAGAAGAAAACAGGGTTATCGCATATTTAGATACATAGTGTCGGGGGGGAGAAATTTATTGAAGTAAGGAAGTAAGTCAAGAATGGGAGGTAAGGAGATGTAGGTATGAAAATGTACTTGTTCATACTTAGTGATACAGTTTCTAATAGGGTTGAACAAGAAGAGAGAGAGATTTTGTCTAGAAAGTCTTTCAGAATGGTTTTAAATGACTGGAGGGATTGCACTGACCTGAATGATGCTGGGAGTTCCACGACTTAGCAGCATGCCCAGAAGTTTTGATAGGTTTCTGGACAGAGAGGGGTTTTTGGTTACTGAATCATACTAACCAAGTGGGAAAAAGCTGTTTAGAATTGTATATAGTGCTGGACAAGCAGATGGATGCTGCATAATTTTATACGGAGTAAGATCTGCATATGTTAATTGCTTTGGTATTTCTAACCAAATTACGATTCTGAAAGGGGTATTTGCTGCAAATTTAGCCACTTTATTACAGAATTATTCAGGTTTTTCCTTTTGTGATGCCTGGAGGTCACCAAAGATGGGAGTGCCAAAAAGGAGTGTGGATGAGGTAAATAGTGGTAAATAAAATGTAGTTTTAGTTGCGTTGCTGAGAAAGTTTTTGGCTCTGTAAACCTTCCCTCATTTTTGGTACATTTTTAATGCAATTTTGCACATGCAGGTCAAATGTAATATTATTATCCCTATTATCCCTAATAATTTGCTATAATAAGTTACTTCAATAGCTGTATTATTAAAAGAGTAGATTTTAAATTTTGTTTTTTTATGAGGGGGATTTGGGGGAAAATATATATTTTTTTTTCGGTCGAGAATGAATTGTAAGTTACACGGTCATGTTTCAGTGGCTGCTAAAGCTTTCTGAGCTATATTTTTTTTTTTTTGAGATTTGCCGGGTTGTCTGGTGTGTACTCAAGTATGGAGTCATCTGCATATTGTGTTAGGGAGGCCTGTTGTGTGGATTAGTGGAAAGCGTTGGTGAGAATGTTAAAGAGGAGGGGACCAAAGATAGAGCTTTGTGGTACACAGCTGTAACTGGGAGGTATGGAAAGAGGGTGGAGTGTCATTTTATTGACTAATACCTATTGGACAAGTAACTTTTGAACCATAGAAAGGGGGACTGAGATAGACCTAGTAAGGACATTTCAAGAAGAAGTTTGCTGTGACAAACTGTGTTGACGGCTTTAGACAAGTCTGAAATAAGGAAGAGACTAGTTTGCCGTTATCTTTAACATTATTGACAGTATCTATAAATGTTAAAAGTGCAGTGCTAGTACTATAGGAGAGAAGGTAGCCATGTTGAGTGGGGATAGGAGTTCTGCATACAGGAGATTGTTTAGCAATCATTTTTTAATATATTTTCCAAGTATTTTGGAGATGGGGAATAAGATTGATATTGATGTAATGTTAGTGATTTCTACTGAATTTCCTCCTTTTTGTAGAGGAGTAATGTGTGATTTTTTCCAAAGGGAGGGAATGTGGGATTCCTGGACTGAGACAGGATAGGCAATGCTATTGGCTGCTATTTTAAAGTAAACTCTTATAAGGTCGCCAGCTGAAGTACAGTATAATTTAAGTTTGTTTGACACTAGTTTTATATAGGATGTGGCAATGGTTTGAAGGTGAATGTGGATGTGTGACATGTGACTATTGGACAGGGTTGGGATTACATGTTGGGGAATCCTTGGTTTGGGACACTATAGTATCTATGAAATAGGAGCTTAATTCTATTGCAGTTTCCAGTGGTGAGTTATTGGGAGAGGGGTTAGGGTTGAATTTCTGGCCGGACCGTAAGATTTCTTAAATGGTTGACCAGACTTTTTAAGGACTATAGTTATTATTGTTCTGAAAATTGTTATAGAATAGTTTTTGTCTTTACTTCTTTGCTTTTTAATATGATTGCAGACCATTCTAAAGTTTTTGAAATAGTGTGCTATTTTATATTTTTGCCATTCTTTCTTGTTTTTTATCCTGCATTAGCATTCTTCTTATGGATAGCAGAACTGCATTTTTTGTCTATAATCTCTTCCTTCTAGGAGTTGCAAGGCTATTCAGGATATTTAGAGAAGTTTTAATGACTTCATTTACAGCATCATCTATAGGGCAGATTTTTAGGATGTTCTAGTTAATAGATAATAGGGTAGTAATGAATATTTCTGGGTTAAACTTGGAAAGATTGAGTGCTGTTTTATAAACATGCCGCTTGAGTGGAAGTGTGAGAATTCTGGTTGACTAGATTGGGAAATGTTCACTGAGAGAGTCTGACATTAGACTTGTGGTGGTTAATTTGCTAGGGTCTGACACTAGGATACAGTCTAATAAGGAACTTGATGTCTAGCTATAATGTGTGGGTTTACTACAGTGGCGGCTGGTGACTTCAAATCAAAGGGGGGCTGCAGGAGATAGCCGAATGGTTGGGGTCAATGGGAAGTGGTGCGGACAACTAGAAAGGGCGGAGCTATGCTCAAAACCACAAAAACTAAACTTTAATTAAATATGCTGCCCTGCGTGCCAAACCCTCATTATGAGAGTCCAATCAAGACAAATGAAGTGTAAAAGAATAAAAATATTTCTATGCATTGGCAGCTTGACAGCTTACTTAATATCTAGATGGAAACAAAAAGGTTGTGAGGCATGAAAAAATAAATTACTTTCTAAATACATTACTGGAATGCCAGTCAAAATCAAGTATAAGAAAAACATGCGGTACTCAACTCAAACTGCTTCTCCTTGCACCGCATTATAATTTATATTCAGCTTTATTAAAGTACCAAGTAACATGCTGAAAGTAGCAATCTCTGTGATGCCCCCACTTGTAAAAATGTTTATCCAAACAAAGACCTGCTGCCTGACAACTATCTACTTGTTTCATGGGGAAAACATGATCAAAGTAAAAAATGAAAAGCAAACAAGCTCAAGATACATTGCTTAAAGGATTACTGTACAGGTTATGGACCACACATGAATGGCATTCTGTTTAGTTTACGGGTAAAGCCCTCAAGAGATCACTGGAAGTCTCCAACAAATGTAATGAACTTCTGAAAATACTGTCATATGCATTTCAATACCCAAGGCTTATACATTATCTAGTTATGTAAATATTCTCTGCATGGCAACTACGAAAAGGCTTTCAATGCTGGTAATTCTTTAACACTATGCTTATTAAAGCTTACTTGCATCTTACAATCTCCAACAAGCGTACCCGATGGTCATTAAATCACTGCTACTTAAACAGAGCAACAGGGCATGTGACAGCATGCATTTCCTGAATAATAAATCAACAGTATAAAAATATGACAGAAAACCAGAACATTCTGCAAAATCAAGGACAGATGAAAAGCCACGGTCGTATTTGTGGTCTACCTTGGATAGGGGAATACTCTGCACACTTAAACTGCATAACTGCTCTTTGCCTTCCTTGGACACATGCAGAGCCACTACAATGGGGAGTGGGGTGCAACAAGCATGTCACAATTCCAAGACATAACAATTTCAGAATTTTTCTGTTTCAATCATGGTTTATTTTGTAAAGTATTACGGCTTTCACTACCAGATCCTGCTCTTTTCATAGGGATCTGTATTAATGCTATTCTAGACTCACTGGTTACAAGTCTGTAGAGAGCTTCAGCCATATTTGAACATTAATTTGTTCACCATCTATACATGCAACTACAAACTTATTTCAGCTTTTAACAATAACTCACAGACATGATAAATCCAGAATAGTTATTTTTCTGTACTCATCTCCGTTTTGCAAACTGAGGCAATTGGTTTTGCAGATTTCTGTATAGAAATTAATATTTTCTACTTGTTTCTTGTACTATTGCTCTTCAGAATTTCATCAGTCATGATATTTCAAAGTAATTACTGAATATTAAAAATGTATTATTCCATTAGAAAAGAAATAGTCAATTTCTACATCTGTTATCAGGTGACAGCAGTATAAGTGTAGGTTGGACAGAGGTGGTCAGTAAATCACCCCTATATAAATCCAATTTGTGGGTCACACTTGTGTCACAGGGCTAGACTTATATGGGCTCTAGTGGTAGTTAGCTAGTATACACCTATGAACCTATGTTACTTTTTTAAGTCTGGCAGTCAGAAAACCTGCAATATTGCTTTGCTAATCACACAGTTACAGATACACCACTAAAGTGCTATGTAGCCACTAATATTTGCAGCAGAATAAAAGATAAGTCTTTAGAGTTCATCATTAAGAAAAAAGTGCTTATGAATTAGAGCCATTCTTCCACTTATTTCCTGTATGAATTTAAATTTCATGCAGGAATGCTCACAAAAAGTACAGGAGCACAGGGAAAGGACTGACTCACTTTCATTTCTTTAAAATGCATGCTTTGACCTTTAAAGTGCATCTGAAGTGCTCTGGCTATATCAATTCTTTTCTCATTACAGTACAGTTACAATGGTCTGTACATGCATTTTACTTCATGTGGAGAAGTTACTGTGTATGATCCAAAGACAGATTTAGAAAATGAGTAAAAAAAAAGTATATCAGCCAAATATCTTCCCCATCTTAAGCATCGTTTATGTAGTACAGTAAGGGAAGCAATATCATTTCTTTATTGCAGCTTCATTTTTAAGGTATCAGTAACAGCACACAACTCATCATTTTTTGTAGATCACTGCCTGCACATTATTAGAGTTTATAGTGTTGGAATGTGACATTGCGATTATCATTCTTAGGTGAGCATTCCTTAACAACTCTACATAACAGTTCTACCACCAGTGCATAATATTTAACCTCTTTCAGTAAGTTCCTTTAAATCTGTGTCATCTTCAAGCCTTGCCCTTATTTGTGTTGCCCTGCTTTTTCCAAAGACATGCACATAAATCATTTCCTGCAAACTGAAAAAGGAATAATCACAAAACTATGTGTTAAGATATGCTGTCTACTGCAGTGTATGTTTCTGCTGCATTGCAATAATGACAAGTCCTGAGGACTGTAATTTATCATTCTCAATTCCATTTATTATATTCTATGCCCACATGAACTAAAATAAGAATTCAGACATATATACATGCACACACACACACACACACACACACACACACACACACACACACACACACACACACACACACATACACACACACACACACACACACACACACACACACACACACACACACACACACACACACACACACACACACACACACACACACAGCCATAGTAAAATCAACCAGCTCATCTTGTCCTGACAAGGAGATAAAAAGATCAATCTTGAACTCATTTTGCTTCCAACGAAGTTTCACCAAAATAATTTCATTGTCAAAGAATTTCTAAAACAGACACAATACCCCCTAACACAAAACAAGATACATCACCACCCATACCAACTTTTTTTATCTTATGATAAGATTAATAACCAGGTAAGCTCATAGGGGAATTGTTTACAGAAAACCAAGTTTCAGTAAGCATTACCACATCATAACCACCCCAGGACAGTAGCCTCTAACTGCTGCAGCTTATTAATGCTTTGTGCATTACACAGTAAAATTTCACACCCCCATCCATGGCATTTTCAGTAGTATCCCTTAATACACCCTGGCCAATAAAAGCATAATCTATAACACAATAAAGCTTTAACAAATATCTACTACTAGTATAACTGAGTAGTATCCCTTAATACACCCCGGCCAATAAAAGCATAATCTATAACACAATCAAGCTTTAACAGATATCTACTACTAGTATAACTGAAATGTCTTCCATCATATCCAAACAAACTCTTATCCTTGGACATCTCTTCCAACAAATAAATAAATTGAATACCATTAAAAAATCTGTTCCTCTTATTATTATTAAAAGTTCTTGCCGCCTTGAATAAACACCACTAAAACAAAAAGAAATCACAGCATCACATAAAACCAACTCAATACCTTTCTTTTAGCTTAGTTTAATCATTTTGAAAAAAAAAACAAAAATACAGTTCATTAATCTTAATTACATCATTAACCCCAAAGGACATGTCTACTATATGATACTTATTTCCCTTCAAAAATAGTCTTCGTGATGGCACCAGAATACCGTACATCTCATTTCCTTGAATGCATTTTTTACAATGCAAAATATTATAGATTCCTTTAAACAAAGAATCTCTAGTCGCCAAAACATGTTTCTTCTAACCCATGTTTTCCTTCTGTGAAACATTCTTATCCTCACTACACCACAGCCTGGATGGTGGCAAATCCACAGCAGTAACACCCTCACTTAAACCACCTTTAGCTCTTCCGTTCTTTTTTCTACACTTACTTTCTTTATTCCTCCCCTCATCTACAACCTAATTATTACAATCTCAGGTTAGTTTTACCCTTTTTACACCACCTAGAGGCATATTAAAATGTATGTCTTCCTCCAACTGTGCACAAGCAAAACAAAATAATTCACACCATCAAGTCTCTTCACTACATCCATTACATAAACTATTTTATACATTTATTTATATAAAAATACTTTGTTACACATACTTACCACCAAGGAGAAACTCTGTACTACTTCTTTTTCCACTGCTGTGTCACATCCAGTGAACAAAATAAGGCCGCCAAGCAATAATACATCCACCAAGTCAAGTCCACAACCGAAACTGGCTGCAACTGTTTGATTCTCGCTCTTTTCCCAGCCCATAAAGCCCGGGAAGAGAGCGACAACCATTCAGCAGCCATTTAGCTCATCCACATCATTTACGTGCCTGCGGACGTGGCAGTCCAAACCCCTCCAATTCTATGCGGTTCCAAACTGCATAGACTGCTGGGCATCACCCTGATGTGTTAATTGGCTATCCGGACAGCGCTGGAGTGGATCTCCAACTAGAAAGAAAAAAAAAAAACTTTTTTTTAAAGCCGCTGCAACCCAGAATTCGAAAGTGCGCATGCTCATCAGTCGGCGTAAAGCAGCTGGCTGAGAGAGATGAAAGAAAAAAGACTCGCTAAAGACAGACAGAGACAGTAAAAATAAAAAAAGTACTTTTTTCCTTTTTTCTTGAGGGGGCTGCAGTCCGGCAGTCCGATGGCACGAGCCGCCCCTGGTTTACTCATTATTTGTGTGAAACTATATAAATTCATGTTAGATATAAGGGAGTTAGAGGTTACATCCAACCAACTGATATTAACATTACCTAGTAATATTTTATCATGTGGAATTCATACAGATGGCCAATGTATCTTCCAGTGTTACTGTATTGGTGTCATGAGGGATATAAAGGAATGCTAATACATTTGTGTTTATTTTCAGTAAAGTAATAAGAAGCTCTGCTGAAATAAATGTTGGTACTCATTTGCTGTAGAAGGAAATGTGGTAGTTGTTGGGAAATACCACTGCCTTTCGTATTCATACAGTCATTATGGATGAAATTATAACTGGTATGTAATTTTAAAATTGTTTAAGCTGGGTTTATGCCAGGCAGGGGTGGCTCGTGGCATCGGGCTGCTGGACTGCAGCCCCCTCAAAATGAAAAATAGAAAAAAAATTAATTTTTAAATTTTCGCGGACTTCGCGCATGCGCAGTAGTCCCGACTACTGTCGGTCTACGCGCATGCTCAAGGCAGCCCGGCAGTCCCCATAGGGGGACACAAGGAGACGTCTGTGCACTTTAGGATTATGGGTCACATCCGGACTGCAGTAGCAGCAGTCAGGAAGGAGACGTCTGTGCACTTTAGGATTATGGGTCGCATCCGGACTGCAGTAGCAGCAGTCAGGAAGGAGCTTTGGGATCTCGTCAGGCTTTGCTTAGGATCTTGCGGGTCTTTGGAGTATTGCGCGGGCAGGATGTACGTTAGCTGGATATCATCAGACTTTGCTTAGGATATCGCAGGTCTTTGGAGTATTGCGCGGGCAGGATGTACATTAGCTGGATATATTCAGGTAAGTGTATGGTGCTTTTAACATTTACTTTACAATGTTCATATTGGATTGTGTATGTATATGGTGCTTTTACTGTGTGTGTGTGTGTGTGTTTGTGTGAAAATGCCCCAGGTGCTCATGGTGGTGTGGTAGGGAATACCTCAGGCTTGAACCCTGTACCCTGTATGCAGGTGTTAAAGACTTGAGTTCCCTACCCACCACCATTTGTAAAAAAATTGCAGATTTTTGCCTCATATTCGATCTGATCTGTTCCTTATAATATCTGTGGTTTGTAAATGTTGCAATGCTTGATATTTGATGGTGTAGTAGTAGCATTGTTGCCTCACAGCTGCAGGTTCTTGGGTTTGATTCTTGGCTGGGATTCCATCTTTGTGGGGTCTGTATCTTCTCCCTGTGTTTGTGTGGGTTTGCTTTTGTGTCCTCCCATGTTACAAAGACATGTCTGCATTATTTCTTCCTGGGCCTCTGCTGAAAATTGTTTTTTTTGTTCCAAGTCAGACTGTCCTGATTAAAAAATGTGAAATAAAATTGACAGGCATTTGAATTTCAGACTTAAGGGTTTCTGAATGTTTAATTCCTTGCATATTTGATGGTGCAGTGGTAGTATTGCTGCCTCACAGCTATAGGTTTTCTGGTTTGATTCTTGGTTGGGGTGGCTTCTGTGTGGAGTCTGCATCTCCTCCCTGTGTTTGTGTGGATTTACTCTGGTGCCCTGCCATTTTACAAAGACGTGTCTGCAGTTTTAATCCCTGCGTCTCTGCTGAAAATTGGTTTTGTTCTGTCCGCAGTAAAATTGACAGGCATTTGAATTTCAGACTTCAGGTTTCTGAATGTTTAATTCCTTGCATAATTGATGGTGCAGTGGTAGTATTGTTGCCTCACAACTATAGGTTTTCTGGTTTGATTCTTGGTTGGGGTGGCTTCTGTGTGGAGTCTGCATCTCCTCCCTGTGTTTGTGTGGATTTACTCTGGTGCCCTGCCATTTTACAAAGACGTGTCTGCAGTTTTAATCCCTGCATCTCTGCTGAAAATTGGTTTTGTTCTGTCCGCAGTAAAATTGACAGGCATTTGAATTTCAGACTTCAGGTTTCTGAATGTTTAATTCCTTGCATAACTGATGGTGCAGTGGTAGTATTGTTGCCTCACAGCTATAGGTTTTCTGGTTTGATTCTTGGTTGGGGTGGCTTCTGTCTGCATCTCCTCCCTGTGTTTGTGTGGATTTGCTCTGGTGCCCTGCCATTTTACAAAGACATGTCTGCAGTATTAATCCCTGCGTCTCTGCCGAAAATTGTTTTTGTTCTGTCCGCAGTAAAATTGACCGGCATTTGAATTTCAAACTTCATGTTCTTCAGAATACATAGTAGCACAACCTTTTTTTCTAGCAATTTTCTAAGTTTATAAGATGAGTATTTTAAATTTGTCCCTATTTTTGGGACTGTATTCCCCCATTATTGGCTTCGTCCAGGTTTTTGTGCTAAGGTTGACAGCTATGGCAAGAACTGAATTCACTGAATATGTTTGAGGGCTGTATTCCCTCATTACTGGGTTTGTCCAGGTGTTTTGTACTAAGAGGTTGACAGCTATGGTGAGAACTGAATTCACTAAATGATAGCCATTTAAGTTTCAGTCTTCCTCTCTTTTACAAAGCAGCTGATGTATGGCGTAGTGGTATGTTACTCTGACTGATTTTTGCTCAGGGACCTTGGCAGTAAAATATATGGTGGCAACACAACATTTTATTCTAGCAACTTTCCAAGATTATACAAGCAATGTTTAATGTGTCCCTGTTTTTGGGCTTTTGACCCCCAATACATTTTGGCTTTTCCAGTTTTCTTGAGCTGCAAAGTTGAGATGCAGTTGAGTATTGAGTAGATTTTACAAGGAGCTGAGAGCTGCAGGGGAATAGAAGTTTAGTGCTTTGCCTAGTTAATACTATAGCACAACAGGTTGTGTACTTGCTATTGATGCAGAAGGCTGTGGGTTTTACTCCCACAAGGGGTGGATGCTGCCATACTGAGAATGTTCTCCTTGGTGAAGATACTAACTATGAGTTTGTTATCAGTTTGCCATCCATTTACTCTTGCAATATTATTACTAGCTTATCATTTTTTTAATGTAATATAGGCAATTTATTCCTGAGGGGCAACAGACACTTTATTTTTCGATGAAACCATGAAATATAAAGGTGATTGCTAGCAGCAACCACTTCATTAGTTACAGATTTCTTTAATGTGGAATTATTTAGATGACTTACTTCAGAGATGTGCATATTTACTGATAATGGACTGTAGAATTGTGCATATTTACTGATAATGGTGGACTGTAGAATTGTGCATATTTACTGATAATGGTGGACTGTAGAATTGTGCATATTTACTAATAATGGTGGACTGTAGAATTGTGCATATTTACTAATAATGGTGGACTGTGGAACTGTGCATATTTACTAATAATGGTGGACTGTAGAATTGTGTATATTTACTAATAATGGTGGACTGTGGAAGTCTGAGTAGACTTTTATGATAAATGTTCTCAACTGGGCAGTTTTGCCATTATGGGTGCATATGGTTTGTTTCATTGCTTACTGGAAAAATGTTCAAAACAAATTTAAAACACCCTCTAACAAGTGTACTGTATTGTACAAGGAATATAATTTTAGTACAATGAGGAAGGTGTATCAAAGAGCACATGTATGTTTCATATGCAAGGGGCCTATGATTTGAAAACAGCCCAAAATTAATCTTTATCTGCCACTGGCAAAATGCATTTTCTTTGAATGTGGGTTTCAATGCTGTTTCAATGAATGTGAGCTTCAAGGGCAGAGAAGTTTTAATGCTAAGTTTTCATTGTGAGACTGCATTGCTTTGTTTAACAGATGACTTAGTGTTTGTGCTGTAAAATACAAAATAAAACTTTCAAATGAAGTCCAACTCATCATAGAAGTAAAGCAGTATGCACATTAGTGTTTATGGTAAATGGAGTGAAATAGCCAAGTATAATGGTTCATTGGAATGGCTGCAGAGGCTCCATTCAACCATTATTTTGTCAGGGGAAGGGCAGCAAACTCAGACAGGCCCAGCTGAACTATACCTCCCAACTGTCCAGATTTTCAAAGAATGAATAGATTTTTGCTTCTTATTTTTGGTTTGTTGTTCATAAAATTTGTAGTTTTAATTCCTAAATGATTTGCCAGAAGTCACTAAATAATAAGTTTCAGACTTCATAACCTTCAGAAAAATGCATGTTAAAGTAAGAGCTGTTCTATCAACTGTCTCAATTTATACAAGAGCAATTTTTAGTACTGTTTATATGTGCCCCCAATATATTTGGCCTTGTTCAGATTTACTGCATTAACAGGTTGAGAGGTACATGCAAATAAATTGCTTTATAGAATTAGGCATAGCCAACCTCTCAACTGTCCCCAATTTTTGGCTCAAAATGTTGCTCTTCCCCCTAATAATCCCTCTGCAAAATAGCAATTTTGGAAGAAAACATGGAGGGTTTACAATTAAGAAATAACTGTAATAATCAAAGTTATAGATTACTTGAAATGCATGTAGATTCTTTTATTTTGTCAGCCTTAGTAGCAGTACTAATATTAAAGTGTCCCTTCTTTGACAGGTAGCAGCTGTATTGTGTGTCTATTTTATATTTTTGCATCACATTTTGGTCCATTTTTCATAAAATTGTGTTTTTTGGCAAATTAGTGACAAATCACTAAAGACTGAAGTTAGAAAATGACAGACATTTGAGTTTCAGATTTTATACCCTTCAGAAAATTCATACTAATGCAAGACCTATTCTATTATCTTTCTAAGTTTATTAGAGCAATATTTAAAAATTGTCCTTATTGTTGGGCCTTTGTCCCACTTCTGTGTATGGCTTTGTCCAGATTTCTTGCTCTTGAGGTTGAGAGGTATGACAAATGTGTCAGGGCCATCACAGTCAGCCAGAGAGATTTCAAATTGTGACATGCTTGTTGCACCCCACTCCCCCATGTAGTGACTCTGGATGTGTCCAAGCAAGGCAAGGAGTAGTTGTATCTACCTTGGATGGGGAGGACACACTGCATAAGTACTACAGTGGCTTTTCATCTGTCCTTGATTTTGCAGAATGGTCTGGTTTCTGTCATATTTTTATACTGTTGCTTTATGCTTATTACTCAGATTTATGCTTATTACTCAAAGTGCCTGTTGCTCTGTGTTTAAGTAGCAATGCTTTAATGACCATACGGTAAGCTTGTCTGACATCATAAGATGCAAGTAAGCTTTAATAAGCATACTGTTAAAGAATTGCCAACATTGAAAGCCTTTCTGTTGTTGCCATGCAGAGAATACTTGACTAGATAATGTATAAGCCTTGGGTATTAAAGGACAGGATTCCATTATTTTAAAAAAGCTCATTACACTTGTTGGAGACTTCCAGTCATCTCTACAGACTTTACCCGTAAACTAAACAGAATGCCAATCATGTGTGGTCCATAACCTGTACAGTAATCCTTTAAGCAATGTATCTTGAGCTTTGTTTCTTGTTTGCTTTTCATTTTTTACTTTTATCATGTTTTCCCCATGAAACAAGTTGTCAGGCAGCAGGTCTTTTTTGGATAAGAAACATTTTTACAAGTGGGGGCATCACATAGATTTCTACTTTCAGCATGTTACTTGGTACTTTAATAAAGCTGAATATATTATAATTAGAACTGCAGTGCAAGGAGAAGTGGTTTGAGTTGAGTGCTTCTGGTTTTTCTTATACTTGATTTTGACTGGCATTCCAGTAATGTATTTAAAAAGTAATTTATTTTTTCATACCTCACAACCTTTTGTTTCCATCTAGATATTAAGTAAGCTGTCATGCAGCCAATGCATTGAAATATTTTTATTCTTCTACACTTATTTTTGTCTTGATTGGACTTTCATAATGATGGTTTGCCACCCAGGGCAGCGTATTTAATTAAAGTTAGTTTTTTGTGGTTTTGTGCATAGCTCCTCCCCTTTATGGTTGACCACACCCCTTCCCCTTGACCCCACCCATTCAGCTGTCTCCTGCAGCCCCCCTGTGATTTGAAGTCACCAGCCGCCACTGATGCCAGGTTTCAGTTGTACTGATTGTGAAGTAATTTAACACTGTCATTTGTGCTAGCATGTCTGGCTGAAGTTTCTGTACATAATTTCAGTTTAATCTGGGTATTATATGCCAGCATGACTAGCTATAATATTGTAAATATGTTCTTACATGTTGATTTATGATCTGTCTGTACATAATGTTTTAAAGACTTGCACAGTGTCCTTTTTGATATCTAACTGTGCATATTTGTGAAGAAAGATTCTAAAAGCAAACTTTCTCAGATTCAGCTGATCTGCAGGTGATGTCATTGAAATGTTGACAGTTGCTATGTGTTACTTTCTGAAGCTGAAAGACAGGAA